>NC_092755.1:92065737-92399904 GCF_047496795.1 Chiloscyllium punctatum | reverse complement strand
GGAAGTTGAGGAAAAAAATTGTCGGTGGAAAGAGACAGCCAGTCTGCTATGGAGTGGACTGGCAACACTGTAACCAGATTTTGCTAAGACCAGTAACTAGAGGGAATGTTTCCTCAATGTTCCTGGAGAATGAATCACAAAATTGCAGAAGAATGTCTTACATAAAACAGTATAGCACAGGAACAGGCCCTTCAGCCCACCGTGTCTATGCCAACCATGGTGCCATTCTAAACTAATCCCAACTGCTTGCATAATCCAACCTCTCTTTATAGCAAAAACGCTTCAATCCAGGCCACATCTTGGTAAGTGTATTCTGAACCCTCTCCAAACTCTCCACATCCTTTCTGTAGTGTGGTGACCAGAACGGCACACAATAATTCAAATGTGACCAAACTAAAGTTTTATCCAGCTGCCCCTGACTTTGGTCCATTGTGTCTGTTCTGGCTATCTGAAATTTGGATGTTGCACTTCAAAAATATTCCTCAAATCTGACAGTTTAGTAAACCAAATGTAGTATAAAACCTGATTTAATTTCTGATTCCTATTGCAAAATAACTGCTTCAGTTTTCTTTCCTGGCAATTAACCACACAACATATTCTGTTTTAATTCGGCAATATTCAATTCCCAGCTGCAGGTAAATTGAATCTGAATTTCAAGTTAATTATATACTCAAAGTAACTTGCAAAACTACAGTTCTCTCAATGTCCACTTTCCTTGCTTTTGCCCATTAGCATAAGTAAGGTTTTAGCTGTATACTGTGCAAAACAACTCTTAAATGAAATCAAAAAGAACAATTGCAGCAAATAGCAAGCATTTTAGCAAGAATCTTATCGTACTGCTGGTTTAAAATTAATAGTTAAGTAATTGAGGATCAAATATTCAGGTCCACTTATTTTACAAAAATTAAACCTCTGTCATTAAAATGGGGTCAACACTGCAAACAGATTTAACCAGCAAACAATGGTGGGGGGTGGGGGGGGTGCGGTGTGTGGTTGTTATGCTTAAGTTTGGAAAGATGTATTAGAACAGAGGTATTTATAGAGCTGTGTAGTTAGACTGTGAGGAGATTAGTGATTGCACAAGATTGCAACAAAAGAAAAGACTCCAAACGGATGCATCCAATCCATTGGCCATCACATTACATTTTCTATAGAAAAAAAAAGTTGTATTTCACTTTTTGTCATAATGATACCTGATATAACCAACACAATAATGCTTCCCTTATTTATAGCAATACACTTTATTGCAAAACTATAATACAAGATTTAACAAATATGTAACTAAAACACAGTTTAGAAAACACCCGGGGCTTACAATGAACTGACTGGAATTTCAAAGAATTTAGTCAAGTTTATTAATTTTTAAATGCCATTTAGATTTGTGTATTTTCAATCTCTTCTCTAAGAGTGACAATAATCTTAACTGATCTGTTCATGGATCTCTTTCCCCACATGATCGACCAAAGGTATAGGTGCCATAGTCCTACTCTCCTACTAAAGAGAAACAACTGATGGTGGTTTAACCTGAGGATCACCCTACCCCAGACAAGAGCAACACTGAGAAGGAGAGTCCTTGAGGTTAACCTCAGCTGGTGTGAGAATTGAGTCCACACTGTTGCCAACTACTCTCCAGCACAAACCAGCTGCCTAACCAACTGAACTAACAAACCACAATGTTAACCAATATAGTACTTGCAACACCTATTTCAGACAAGGCCAGATGTTAAAGCTTACGTCAATCTCTCCTTCCGGGTTGGAGAGAAGATGCCTCTAGACACTACATGGGGAAGCAATGGTATTGTGGAAATATTCTTGGACCAAGTAATCCAGAACTCCAAGCTAATGTTTTGGGGTATGGCTTCACATTCCCCTGCTTCCTATAGAAAATTTGAGTTCAATTAAAAAGCTAGCCTGGTGATGATAATGTAAGTAGTTAATTGTTGTAAAAAACGTAATGTTCTTTTGGGAAGGGATTTTGCTATCCTTGTCTGACCAAATATATTCCAAAGCAATTCAGTTGACGTTTAACTGTCCTCTTGCCTCAACAATGTATTTTTACCAAAAGTAGCACTCAGGGCTCACAATTCATCTGACGATAAGGGTGAGGTTAAAAGGCCTGAGGAAAAGGAATTAGGCACAATGATCCAATCCTTTCTACCCTTAAACTTTTTCCTTTATTTAAAAAGGGACCATCCTTAGAGCCACTTGATGCTCCATAGAGCAGTTTAGTTTAAATATGGGTAGAACAAGCAAGCTTAAGTAACAAAATGTCCCAGACAAGAAGCTGCAGTGTGTTAGCTGGAAATGAAGTGCTCCGAAGTTACTTGGCATTCTGCAAGTGGAAATTTCCATAATAACTTACGTTATTCACCCACCAGGTAAGCCTCTAACTGCTTAGAAAACTGATTAGATTTTAGGATGCTCATGTCATATTTTATATGAAAAAGCAGTCTCTGATATTAAGATATGATGCATATCATTCATCTGCACAGGTTATTTCTGATATGTTGTTTCTTCTTCAGGTGTGGGTGGATGCAGCTACACAGATTTTCTTCTCTATGGGTCCTGGATTTGGAGTGATTATGGCTTTAGCAAGTTACAACCAATTCAATAATAACTGTTACCGGTAGGGCTAAATAGTAGTGTCTAATGTTTGTAAATCGTACCATATAATTCCCTGCTTGCTAAGTGAATGTGCGCATGATCCTATTGTAAATAGAACAAGAAGGTTCCAGATTCATTTGTACTGAGTCAGTTGATCTCACAATAGGCAATTGGGGAAAGTAAAGCTTTAATTGTGTTATTTTCAGGGCTTGGAATATGTTTGGCATTCAAAGGCCTTTTCCAGGGCTGGTGAACGTCTCAATTAGGCAGAAAGCATAGGTCAACATAATTGGAGCCAAAGATTGAGGCAGTTCACGGTTCCACCCACTTTGAATCCAACGATGTAGAAAGAAAATAGATTGACAATGACATGACCTGTGGGAAGTCTGTTGCTACTGCTGCCCAGATTGGAACGGCATTTCAAGCAAGCAGTAGTATGGTCTAACAAATTCAGAAAGGTTGGAAAGCTGTCAGGTGCTATAACCTAGTGCTTCCCAAACTATTTTCTATCGTGGTCCTATTTTAAGACTTGAAAATTATCGTGACTCAAGGTGACAACTAAAAAAAACCAAAATGAAGCAGCAAGTAGTATCATTCAGTGTATAACTATTACAGTTTGCACATTATAGATTAACGCATCATAGTACATCATATTAATATAAAAATCTGTGTCTTTAAAGTACTTTGTAAAACTGTTAGTATTTTATGTATCCATGTCAGCCTCAGGCAAACTCTTCATATTTACCAATAACTGAGGATTCAATGAAGGGCCTCCTCTCCCCACCTACAACTACAAACAGAAATCTGCATTCTTCCCCTCTGCCTATACACAGTACAAAACCCCTCTCTCCTCAACTTCACCCACAATCTAATCTGACCATCTCCACCTCCCCACACAATGAAATCAGCCACTCTCCCCTTCCCCAACACACATCATAGTCGGCTCTGTCCCCTCCCCTTTCATAGTATAATCGGTCCTTTTTCATCACCATTATTACCTGTAAGCTTCAACACCCTACTGTCCCATTGTTGGTTTAGTTGCCAGTCTCTATAAAATCGAATCACCAGCCATGGGGAAGGAGCCTGCACAACAGGAGCAGAACCACGGTGAAACTTGAAGCCATCACTTATATTCTCCTGGCTCAGCCAAATGACTTTCAGGTTTTCCAGTAACTGACCTACACTGAAGGAACCAAGATGGCACACTAACATTCTGTTCTCATCCAGCACTCTTAACTGGAAGTGTTTTCTGAAGTTAAAGAGAAATTTGGGGTCACTGTCCGCCCTTTGCTGTTTGGCAGCAAGTAACCAATATGTCCAGGACTGTCTGACCTGAGTCGCCTCTGCACAATTACCACTATTATCTTGGAAAATAGGCACCTTGCAACTTCATCAGAGTGCGTAACCCACAGTTTTAAAACTGCCTGCTATAAGCAAATTACCCTTCATGGAAAAGAGCCAATTTTTAAAGCTGCATTGATAATATGTAGGCATCTGCATTTTCTTTAGAATTTCCTGTTTCAGGGAATTCCAATCAAGCAAGGCATCCACTTGGTGAAGCTAAAACACTGGACTAATTGTATGTCAAACAGAGGGGGCGATAAGCAGGACTCAGTGATCCCACAAGCTTTGCAGTCCTCTTACAACCAGTTCTGCATGAAGTTGAGCAATTGAACAACTAACAGGATAAAGCTCCACACATAATCACATCCTCAATAATAGGGGGACTCCAGAACATTAGTACAAAAGCTAAGACTGAATCATTTGCATCCACCTTCAGCCAGTCCCCAGCCAATCATATTCACTCCATATGATATCAAAAAATGGCTGAAGGCAATGGATACAGCAAAGGCTCAGTTCCCAGAAACATTTCGGCAATAGTGCTGAAGACTTGCTCCTTTGAGACACTATTCAGAAGGGATCATCAACAGTGCTATCAAATGGCAGTTTTTGATTTGATCTTTTTTGATTTAATTTGATTTATTACTGTCATGTGTGCTGAGGTACAGTGAAAAATTATGCTTTCCAGGCAGAATGTACTATTCAAGTGCATCAGAGTAAGAGAACAGAGAGCAGGATAAAGTGTTATAGTTGCTGCCAAGGTGCAGCGAGAGATCAACACTAACTTTGAAGAGGTCCATTCTAAACTATGATAATACGGGGAAGACGCTGTCCTTGAATCTGTTCGAACGTGTATTACTTGCTCACTGATGCTCAGTTTGGTTTTCAACAGGGCTACTCAGTCCTGGCCTCATTACAACCTTTGTTCAAACAAAACAGCTGAATTTGAGATAAGGCAAGAGTAACTGCCCTTGCCATCAAGTGTGGCATCAAGACCCCCTCACAAAATGGAGTCAATGAGAGTCAGGGAAAACCACTCCGGTGGTTAGAGTTATATCTTATACAAAAGAAGACTATAGCTGTTGAAAGCCAAATATTTCAGTCCCATGAGATTTCTACTGGACTTCCTCAGGGTAGAGTCCAAGGCCCAACTATCTTCAGCCACTTCACCAGTGACCTTCCTTCTATCATAAGGTCAGAAGTGGACATGTTTTGCAGATGACTGAACAATATTCAGCACAATTCACGCCTCCTTGCATGAAAGGTAGTCCATGTCCATATTCAGGCAAACTTGGTCAACATCCAGGTTTAGGTGGATATGTGACAAGTAACATTCATGTTACACATGTATCAGGCAATGACTGACTATCTCCAGCAAAAGAGAACTGAATCATCTCCTCTTGACATTCAATGGAATTTCTACCACTGAATGTCCCTATCAACATCAATGGGGTTATCATTGACCAGAAACTAAACTGGACCAGCTGTATAGACAGGTCAAAGGCTAGGAACTCTGCAGTGAGCAATTCATCTCCCGTCTTGCAAAGGCCTGTCCACTATCTACAAGGCACAAGTCAGGAATGTGATGGACTACTCCCCACCTGCCTACATTCAAGAAACTCAACACCAAGCAAAATGAAGTATCCCAGTTGCTACACTCCCTACTTACCATCTTCAATATTCACTCACATCACTGCATAGTGGAAGCAGTGTCAACTATCTTTAAGATGCATTGCAGTGACTCAGCCAGGTTCCTTCACATGCACTTTATAAATCCATAACCTCTACCATCTAGAAAGAGGAGAGTAACATTTGGACGGGAACCAAGTTTCCCACAAGTTGCATGAACCTGAATTATACAGCTGTTTGTTCACTGTTGCTGGGTTCAAATCCTAGAAATCACTTCCCAAAGGATCTCTGGGTGTATCCACATCCTCATGGGCTGCGGCTTTTCAAGAGAGCAACTCACTATCACCTCCTCCAGGGCAATTAGTTGTAGGCAACAAAAGTTGGCCCAGAAACAGCATCTATATCCCATGTACAGATAAAAAAATAGTAATGTGAATCGTCAGGATAAGAGAAGTCCTGACAGTGGAAGCACGGGCTTTTAGTTTTTTTTCATAAATATATTTATTAGCAAATTTTTTAAAACTTTACAAACATATAAAATTATTGAAAAATACAATCAATAACAAATATCAGTCTAATGAAAAAAAAGAAATTACAAGACAACTACTGTCTACTAACTACTAACCTATAATACAAAACAAACCCAAACACTGTGCAAAGCAACACCAATAAATAAGGAAATAACGAATAGATCAAAAAAAGAAAGAAAAGCAAAAAAACCCACACAGTACAGAACAACTATGCTTGGCACAAATCTCCCAAACAAAGGAACGGGAGCATTTTATGTATACCTGTATTAATTCAGGAGACCCCTCCAGGGCCCAGGGCTCGACAAACCTAACCATCTTGGTTAAACAAACACCCTGATAAAGAGAGTTGACAAATCTATATTCAGATAAGTCAAGTAGGGCTGCCATGTCTTACAAAAATGGTCTGTTGTGTGGTGCACCACGTTTGTAAAAAAAGTCCAAGGGAATGTGCTCCATAATTAATTTCTGCCATCCCAGCAAGCCACGCGGGTTCTCAGACACCCAGTTCATCAGAATATTCTTCCGTGCACAGTATGCAAGAATATTAAATAGTTTCTTCCCATGCCCGTCTAAAGATGGTAAATTTGGTAGACCTTAGAGGAGAGATATCAGGTCTACTTTGACTTCAGTCCTCAATACCCTCCTGATCTCTCCCTCCACAGTGTTCCAGTAAACACGGAGCCTGTGGCATGTCCAGAAGCAATGGGTGAGAGTACCTACACTTATTTTACATTTGGGGCACACTGAAGATGCCCCTTTTTTGAACCTCACCAGACGGTCCAGTGCCAGATGAACCCTGTGCAGAACTTTTAACTGCATAGCGCATGTCCTATTACAGATTGAGAACTTTTGAGCATTCTCCCATATGTTCTCCCATGTTTCAGAAGAGATCTCCACTCATAGCTCTTGCTTCCAGACCTCACATAACCAGTTAGTATCATGCCAGGCCCTGCCACCCAGCGGGCGATAGAGGGCACTAACAGAAAGGGTGCTTGTGGAATGTAGCAACAACCTCTCTGTATCAGACATATAGGGCTTAGGTGAGAAGTGTAGTCTTCTTCTGGATGAAATCCCTAACCTGAAAAAACAGAAAAGATCTCTGCTGGGCAATCCGTATTTGTGGCTCAGTTGCTCAAAAGACATCATAACCTCCCCCTCAAACAAGTCTCCCAAACTAGAAACTCTTCTCATTGCCCATAGTTTGAACCCTGAGTCCATCATCCCTGGTTGGAACCCTGGCATGCCAACTATAGGTGTAAGTGGCCAAGTCTTGGATAAGTAACCCTCACTCTAACGCATCACCCTCTGTGCCTTGACTGTACTAATGACAATGGGGTTCCGGCAATGTTCCATAAGGGCTTTTAGTTTTTGATCAATCAGAATGTTCATTAATAATATATGGAATAATACACAAGTGAAAATTGCAGATGACTGATCATCTCTTCCTTCCAGTTGCTGATATCAGAGAATTGCAGGGTCACATTTGGGTAATGCTACTCTGATTTCTTGACATTTACAATCAATGGGCGAAGGCTCCTAGCTGAGAAAATAAACTTTTTTATTGCTGACTTTTATTTTCTTTGCAGAGATGCAATTGTTACCAGTTTAGTGAACTGCCTGACGAGCTTCCTGTCAGGCTTTGTAATTTTCACAGTACTGGGATACATGGCTGAGATGCGCAACGTTGATGTGGAAGAAGTGGCAAAAGACAAAGGTGTGTGTATTTAAGTATTTTTCAATAAAGACAATTTCTGTTAAATGCAGCCCAGCACAAGAAAGAGACTGAACAAAGCCATGCGTGGGTTGCAAGATTATTACTTTCCCAAAATAAACAAACTTCCATTAGTTTGTTGAGACAGACACAAATCAGGAGTGTGATGGAAATATTCTCCACTTGCCTGGCTCAATGCAGCTCCAGCAACATTTGAGAAGTTCAACACCATTTGAAACAAAACAGCCCCTCTAATTGCTACCCCATGCACCACTTTCAACATTTAATTCTTTCACTGCCAATGGACAGTGGGAGCAATGTGTACTAGCTACAAGTGGACCTCAGCAACCCACTACAACTCCCCTGACAGTTCATTCCAAACCTGCAACCTCTATCACCTAGAAGGACAACAGAAGAGGATGCATGGGAATGCCAACACCTGCAGGCTGCCCATCAAACTGCACATCATTTTGACCTGGAACGAAATCACCATTCCTTCATATTCTTAGCTCAAAACCCTGTAATTCCCTTCTTAACAGCACTATGAGTGTATCTAGTCCCCATGGGCAGCAACAGTAAACAAGGCTGTTCTCCATCACCTTCTTCAGGGAAATTAGGAATGCACAATAAGTGCTGGCAAGCCAGTGATTCCAATATTTCATGAATGAACAAACAAAATGTGCACATAAAGCAAAAATATTGCTTGATTGACTTTTTTTCCCCTTGGATCTATTTTGTCAATGGCTCAATATGATATACACAAGATAAAGGGTTTCAATTTCTGCTATTGGTATTTTAAAAGTCTGGTCAATTGAGTCTTTCATAGGGCTCCAATTAGAATCATTTTTTTAAAAAGTATGTCATGCTGCCTGGTATTGTTGAATACAGAGACCTAGGGGTTCAGGGACATAGTTCTTTGAAAGTTCCAGCTCAGGTAGACATGGTGGTTAAGAAGATGTTTAGCAAACTTGCTTTCATTGCTCAGACCAATGAGTATAGGAGATGGGACATTGTATTGAGGTTGTCACGGACATTGGTGAAGCCATTTTTGGATACTGTGTTTAGTCCTAGTCACCCTGCCTTAGGAAAGATATTATTAAATTGAAGAAGTTCAGAAAAGATTTACCAGGATGTTGCTGGTGCTGGACGGTTTAAGTTATAAGGAGAGGCTACATAGGTTGTGACAGTCTTCACTGAAGTGTAGAAGGTTGAGGCGTGACATTATGGAGGTTTATGGAACCATGTGGGGTATAGACAGGGTGAAATGTATTTTCCCAGGGTGTGGGAATTCAAAATTGGGGGCATATTTTTAAGGTGAGAGGAGAAAGATTTAAAAGGGACCTGAGGGGCAACATTTTAACATGGAGAGTGGCTCATATACGGAATGAACTGCCAGAGGAAGTGTTAGATGCAGATACAGTTACAACATTTAAAAGACATTTGGACAGGTACATGAATAGAAAAGATTTAGAGGGATATGGGCCAAATGCAGGCAAGTGAGACTAATTTAGTTGGGGAAACTTGGTCAGTATGGACAAGTTGGATTGAAGGGTTTGTTGCTGTGCTGTATGACCATGGCTCCATGAATTATTATTTTTAAGCTTTTCCATACACATCTTTGTTCTTCCAGGGATCACTGATTCTGCACAAATTGTATACTAGATGAATGGGCGTGAAAGTATTATGAGATGGCATGGTTGGTATGTTGGGCATTATGCAAGGGTGGAGAGGCATGGATCGGTATGCAGGTCCGTTAGGGGTGAATAGAGGAAATAATTTGGCAGTGAGTTGCATTTTTTGGGCATTGGGTGTAAGATGGTCTGTGACGGGTTATGAGCTAGACAACCTAATATTTAACAAAACAATTAGGTTCAAGTACTTGAGAACCAATATGAACCTTTAACCAAACCACATCAGCACTCAATAGCCTCAGTATCCAACTCCAGTCTGTTTCCAGTGTGGTGGGCCCAGCCTCAGCATGTACAAACCTCCTGCCTCCTGCTGACCCTGAACTAACCGAAACGTGTCATGCAAATCATGTCTTTTTCCCTAAGGTGTGGCTGCACTCAGCCTTGAAATTATAGGACTGTCATCTTTAACACAAATTTTTTGTCCTTAATGTCTGTCCACCATCAACACAACTGCCCTGATGATTGTTTACAGGTTTGAATATCTTTTGCCTTCTTCCCAGTTAAACTACTTGGTCCCCCTTTAACTATTAACAGCCAAGATTGATGTCAGGCAGAATTCAAATCAAAGCACATTACATTCCTTATTCTTCCATTTTATCCTAACTTAAAGGGACAGTGCCAAAACATTGCAAACTTATAATTATGGATTTGTATCTCTTTTTAAAGACTATCTCCTCTTTTTGGGTTTGCAGGTTCCGGCCTCCTGTTCATAACGTATCCAGAGGCCATCGCTAACATGGATGGCTCCCCCTTCTGGGCAATCCTTTTTTTTCTCATGGTGATAACTCTAGGCCTGGATAGTACAGTGAGTATAAATCTTTGATTAAATCAATTTAAAAGAACTACAGCTTGAGGGTCTCAATTGGAAGAAATTAGATTCCAGTTGAAGAATTAGTATCTCAGATGGAGTACGTTGTGGAATCCGTGTTAACTACAATAAAGGTTAATCATAAGAAATATCTTTGTTACCAAATGTAGTCTTGTCACTTGTTGTGGTGGTTGATTCTAACAGATCAAGTAAATTGGTTGCTTTCAAGATCATTTGCTAGAAAATACATAAAATCCGCACAGGAGCCATTTTTAATGAATGTTTATGGTGATAATAATTAACACATCTTCAATGGCACCATAAAGATTCTAAAATTTATTAGTATCTAATACCTACAGCATTGACTGTGGCATTCTCCCAATGCCTTGTGTAGAACTCAGACTTGGCTATTGTGTTTTCTATAATTTAATAGTCTGTTGACTCACCAGGCATGGAAGAATGACCATCTGGGCACAGGGCCTTGAGTGTAGCCAATGTCCAGGAAACAGCAAGCAATCATTGTCGAATAATTGAAGGTGAGGGGAGAAGAAGATCTAGCTACTCCATCTTGTACAAACAATTCAATCTCCTTGTGACTTATATAAAATCTTCATTTCAGGTAACACTGACAGGACAATATTAAGAATAATTACACAGTGATGAACTGGAGCCCTTTGTAGGTCAGACGAAATAAGGATGGCATGTCCTTTCCTTGAAAAGGGTGTGGGAACAGTTGGGACTTTACAAATGTCCAGCAAGAGTCATAGTCATTTTTCTGATACCAATTAATTTCACCATTTCTATGTTGCCAAACTTACAACAATAAAGCAACTGTATCTGACCCATAAATATTCAGTTATTTGTGAGATGGCAATTAAAGATAGTATTACTTAGAGCATACATGATACACCACAGTGTATGCACTTTTCAAGTAGGAGACTGCTTTGTGTTCATTTTTTGAGGATCACATATTGGTCTCCGCAAGCCATGCCCAAGTGATTCCTGGCCACAGGAGACCATTCGATAGATGTTCTCTTCATGAAGATCCCGACCTGAAGCAGAGACTCACTCAGTAAGGCAGGACCTGTAAAAAAGAAGCAGATCATCCATCAAGCTTATCCAATTTCTGGCCTGAAGCAATTTCTGCAAACATAAGCATCCCCATCAAGCCCTGCCCTCATCATTTCCTTCATAAGTGGACAATCTCATATGAGATACAACAAAGAAAAGGTCAGTTCAGGGAACAAAAACTTGAGAAACCTTCCAAGCCCCTAAGGCAACCAAGCAAATTCCAGAACACAATAACTCGCTGGTATTTATTCAACTCCTTTTTTGAATGCCTACCAAGATCTCATTCCAGAGATCAATAATTCTTTATAAACAGGACTTTTCAGTATCTAATTTAGATCTGAGCTTTAACAAATTGTACCATGATCTGTTTCTCCCTGAGCTACCTGTTTCAAAAGCCTAATTACTTAAATAATATTTAATCTTTGTATTATTTTTGAAATACTCAATGAGGTGGCAAACTATAAGATTGTCTAAAGAATGCAGCATGTGTGATGAGCCACTTCAGTTACATTATGTCCTGAATTTGAATATTGAGCTTCACATACAACATCTGAGCAGTGGTGATAGATTGGGAACTGAATTTTGGGGTAATCATCACATTGAACAGTAGCAGGTCTCAAACCTAATGACCAATCCAATCAAAGCAGTACTCGTTCTGGGCACTCTAAACGTTAGTATCACCACTTTATATTTTTCAAATACATGAAAGCGTTTAGATTCAGGGAGAAAGCAAGGAGACCTTCCAATTTTGTTAATTCTATTGCTTGTCAATTTTCATGTTTCTGTCCTTTTGAAAGTAATATTCCTGTAAACTAGGGGAGTCTTCCAGATACCGAAGTGTTGCTGAGTATATTGCTTTGTTTTTGTGTTCCTCTTCGTGTGGAGAGGGGTCAATGTATTTTTTGGGGGCAAAGCAGACACAGTGATTCATTGTTATTTTCTCGTCAACAGTATGGAGGTCTGGAGTCTATCATTACAGCTGTGATAGATGAATATCCTCATCTGTTTGCTAAAAGAAGGGAACTATTTGTGTTGGGATTGGTTGTTGTGTGTTTTATGGGCTCACTCAGCACTCTTACAAATGTAAGTACAGTTATCAATGGAAATATCTTACGTTGTTTGCTTTTTGATTGTCTAAAAATACAAGTTTTAAAAAATCAACCGATGTTAGTCATTGAATTTTTAAAAAATTACCTGATGGATGAAAAGAGAGAATGCATTTGTGAACTCAGGGGGTCGCTTTAGCTCAGCTGGCTGGACAGTTGGTTTGCGAAGCAGAGTCATGCTACTAGTGTGGTTTTATTCCCAATGCCAGCTAAGGCCACCATGAAGAACTCTCCTTCTCAACCTCTCCCCTCATCTGAGGTGAAATGGACCTCAGGTTAACTCACCACCGGTCATCTCTCTCTAATGAGAGAGCATCCCTGTGGTTTGGTATGATTATGGTGACTGGACTCTCAGCGATGGAAGGAAAGTGTGGGGGTGTGGGCAGTGACAAAACAACAAAATTGAAAAGGCAGTTATAATGTCATGCCACATTCTTGTGATATCCCAAAGCCCCTGCTATCCCTTTTCAAGTGTAGCTGCTCTTCTCTATGGAAATAAGGTGTGGCCATCAGGGTTTCATAAACAACATTATGATAAATAGCAGTTAACTTGTTCACCTCATGCTGTGTATGTCCATCTGCCAGCAGGGGAGCCTGGAAAACTCCCTCAGATAGCCTTCCCACTCTGCTACCCAGCTTCTCCACAATTTTATATTGTTTCAGGCAAAACCTAGGGCAGCCAGCCAGCCCGGCTTCATCCCAGTTGAGGCTATTAAGTAGCTGATTACAGACTAGACTATTTCCTGCCTGGTTTTAATCTTTAGTTTGCTGAGAGAAGTTCTGAGAATGACTCTGTTCAGAACTCGGGTTGAAGGTGGAAGGAGGGTGTAGAGATACCTCCATCACCGTCTCCTTTCAATATTGGACCCCTTTGTCTCAATCCGAGAAAGTCTGAGCCCAATGGGTGTTCCTTCCCCTCAACCCCAGTCTCTATGCCAGCAGCCTCAAAAACTGTGTTAAACTCCCCCCATCTCCCAATGCCCCATTCATTGCTCACCTCACCACCACCCCCCCACCTCACCGCACCCTCCTACTGAGTACATCCCCTGGCCTTGGTGTCCAAGATTGCTTGTAGTCGCAGTTCTGGACACTGCAACTTCTTGCGTTGCTGGGACTACAGCTCCTTGGTAAGCCATAAATCACTATAAAGATGCATGAACGGAAAATGAACCAGGTTTTCCCACTTCTCATCAATATGTCTCCAACTGTCAAGCCTGCGTGTATGTATACTGAATGAGGACAGGCAATGGTTCCCTTTTCTACTGTCAAATATCAAGATTCTCACATGAAGAATGATTATTTAGAAGAGGGCAGTGGTGAAAATTATGCATGTGATTTTAGTCATGAAGATTAGGTAATTAATTTTACTTCTCTTCTGCCTTTTAGTTTGAGAGAGAAGGGGCAGGTGATCAGTTCCTCATCACCTAACTATGTGTAGTTTAATGGCTGCATAAAAAGTACCAAATATGAACATTCCTCAATGATTCTGTCTCGGATAATTTTTCTCACGACTCTCTGTTTAGTTTCATTCCACGGTAGTGTGAACAAAACTATGAATTCTCTTTGCCAGGAACTTCAGAAGTAATTACGGAATTATGTGGGAGATTGTAAATTAAGTAAGCAGCTGGGAAGAAGCTAGATAATTGCTTGATGGATACACATTTGTAAATTACAATGTTGCACCTAGCGAAGGCTAGCAGTAATAGGTTAGTCTGGTAGAATGAACTAAGATGCAAAATACAGAAATTGAACTCAGATATCCTGAATATAAATCTCTTCCAGCTATTACGATGGATTAATTAAATGGTTCAATGTTATTTAACATTATGGTATCTTAAGTCATGTTGGCCTTTATTGTAAGGGGATTGTAAGAATGAGGAAGTCTTTTGAGCTTTTATGAGACCACTCCTGGTTAACTGCTCATTAATGGAAAATATACACCCATTGCAGGTGGTACCATGAAGGTTTACTGGATTAATTCCTGGGATCAGATAGCTGCCCAATGGTGACAGGCTGAGTGAATTTTTCTTTGGAGGTTAGAGGAATGAAGCCTGATCTAATTGAAAGATACAAGATTCTGAAGGTGCTTGACAGGGTATGCATGGAGAGGTTGTTTCTCAAGGCTGGGAAATCCAGTTTGAAGAGGCACCAATTCAGGATAAGGGGTTAAGCAATTAAGACTCACATGTGGAGAAAACTCTTCACAGATGATTGTGAATCTTTGGAAGTGATACCTCAGAAGGTTGTGAATACTTCTTTGTTGTTATATTTATGGCTGAGATAGACAGGCTTTTGATGTCTGGAGGGATTAAGGGATATGAGTGGGAAAGTGGAGTTGAGGCCAGCCATGATTATATTGAATGGTGAAATAGAAACTGCTGCAAAAGCTCAGCAGGCCTGGCAACATCTGTGGAGAGAAACCAGAGTCAACATCTCAGGTCAACCTAAGACATTAACTCTGGTTTCTCTTCATAGATGCCGCTAGGTTTGCTGAGCATTCCCAGAAATTTCTACTTTTGTTTCTGATTTACAGCATTCGCAGTTCTTTTAGTTTTTAAGGACAGTGTGGTGTACATTCCTACTTTTATTTATTATGTTCTTAATAAGCCTTTTGTCTTCATTCTTCTAAGCTCAGATACAGCACACTCAATTTCTGTTCCTCTTTATTGCATCTCCGTGGATATGCAGCTGAGATTTTTTGCAATCCTATAAGTTATTTCATACTCTGACTCATCTCCAAAACCTTAAATCTGTGAAATTAGACAAATCTTTGAGGGAACTGGATAAATATTTGAAGGAAAAGAATCAGTGCTATAGGAAAAGCTGGTAAAGACTGACATGAACTCAATGTGCCGAATGACTCTTTCTTTGCAATGTTATTCTATAATTATTCTATGCGAAATTTGCACTGTGCACTCTGTTCAATGTTCACTGGGGATCTAGACAAAAGGAAGCCTTTTGATAAGTTTCTGCATTTTTCTTGAAACCTGAAGGAGCTCCTGCAGCCACCTCAAAACCTGGCTCCACTACCCCAGGCTCACTGTTTTATTGGTCTTCTCTGTACTATGGAGGCCCGGTCCTGACAATGGATCAGCTCCAGCCAGGACTGATGGGCATCTTGTGGTCACCTTGTACCATTTACCCTGTGATGTTAACACACTGTCAGGTCAGGTACAACACTAAATACATGCATAGTAAAGTTACTATACCTTCCATGATAAAGTGCATAAATCCCTACCATCCCCATAAAATGTGACATTTAACAAGGCCAGTTGTTTTAATAGGCTTTTTGAGAGCAGAATTATGCACAATTATAATTATGCCAATTATGAACTGAGTTGGTATAGATTGAAACTTTTCTACACAAATCATTTAAAACCAGTGGAAAACTCATGCCAAAGTTGCCATAAGACAATAAGATGTAGGAGCAGAAGTAGCGATTTCGCCCATAGAGTCTGCTCCAGCATTCAATGAGATCATAGCTGACCTGGTAATGTTCCTACCTTTTTCTCATAGCCCTCAATACCTTTAAAGATTAGAAATCTCTCTATCTCAGCCTTGATTCTACTTAATGACCTGGCCTCAACTGTTCACTTGTGGTAAAAAATTCCACAAATTCATTCCGCTCTGAGAGAAGAAAAATCATACCCCATCTCTGTCTTAAATAGGCAGCTCCTTACTCTGAGATTATGCACTCTTGTCCTAGACTCTCACACAAAGAGAAACAACATCTCTGAGTTTACTCTGTCAAGCCCCTTAAGAATCATATATTTCAATAAGGTCTCTCTCATTCCTTGAAACTCCATGGCTGAGGTTTTGTCTCAGATTTAAAGCTCCAGTGTATTAATGAAATGTATTTTAAATTTTTGTAATGTTAACTCCAGCCTGATTTGAAACACAATTGAATTTTTCAGGGAGGGGCATATGTTGTCAAACTGATGGAAGACTTTGGATCAGGTTCCTGTCTTATCGCTGTGGTATTATTAGAATCCATTGCAGTGTCTTGGTTTTATGGTAAGAGATCCACCATCAGATCAATTCCTCTGTTTGGATAATTAAAAATGGGAAATCTAGCAAAAGAATAGTCATTACAAATTGGTTTCCAGGCGTCATCAGAATATTTGGGGTGTGCAATGGGAAAATTAAATTACAGCACTTTCGTAAGTCTTGGAACAGGGAGGACAACAGTAGGGAGAGCTTTAATGTGGAGTAGGAAAGAATATTCTGGTCCACAATTAAAATGTTAGAAACATATTTACCTTCATTGGCAGCAGCTATATGGGTGCCCAGAAAACCTGAGCAAAGCAAGTCCCATTGAAGACAGTGTGTTTGGCACATGGATGCTTCAACAAATGTTAACACCTCTAACTGACATGGGCAAGTGATTTAACACCCATTATAGTGGCCACCGTTATGACCAAAGAATGGAGCTGCTATATTTTTCATTGAGCCAACACCTGCACAGATAAGGTACATGACATTCAATTACTAAACTGGTTTCTGCTGAGCCTGTTGCACATCCAGACAATGGCTGCAACCCAATGTTTAAAGACCTCTGAACATAAAAGAAAAACAAAGACAGTGTAACCTGAAAAGCAAGAGGGAACACATAACTATTTAAAGAGAAAGACAAACATTCACATTACAAGCAGGAATAAGCCACTCAGCCTCTCGAGCCTGCTCTGCCACTCAACAGCATAGTGGTCAATTTGATTACTTCATATTCCCAGCTACCCAAAAGAACCTTTCACCCCCTTGCTTATCAGGAATCGATCTACTTCTGCCTTCAAACCATTCATGAGACTTTGCTTTCACAACATTTTCAGGAAGAGAATTCCAAAGGTTCACAATCCTTTGTGAGAAGAAATTTCTCTCTATCTCTATCTTAAATGGATGACCCCTTGCTTTAAATTGTAAGCCCTTGTTCTAGATATGTGACAAGAGCAAACATCCTTTCTACATCTGGCCTGTCAAAACCTCTCAGGATCTTATATGTTTCAACCTTTTGCTCTTCTAGACTCCAGAGGATAAAAGCCTAGCCTCTTCAGACTTGCCTCATAAGACAACCTGCCCTTTCTAGCTATTAATCTACAATACCTTCAGCTTCCAACATATTCCTTTCTTAAATAGGGAAACCATAATGTACGCAATACTCCAGATGTGGTCTCATGAATGGCCAGTGTAACTGAAGCATAATCTCCATATTTATGTATTCAATCCTCCTTCAGTAAATGATAGCATTATATTAGCTTTCCTAATGACTTGTTGCACCTGCTTACTAACCTCAGTAATTTATACAATAGGATACCTAGATCCTTCTTCATTTGAGAGCTTTAAAATCTCTCACCATTTGAATGAAATGCTTTATTATTCTTTCTGCTAATATGGGAAATTTCACACATTATACTTTTTGCTCACCCACTTACACTCTAAAGTTGAGGAACTTAATTACAAAACTGGACGTGTTTGGTAACATGAAGCATCAAATTAAATGTAAATGGTTTATTTTCACAAGATCTTGAACATAAGAACTAGGAGCAGGATTAGGCCTTCTGGCCCTTGGAGCCCAATCCAACATTCAATATAATCATGGCTGATCTTTTCACGGCCTTAGCTCTATTTATTGGTCCACTCTCCATAACCCTTAATTCCTTTACTTTTCAAAATAGTATCTCTCTTAGCTTTAAAAACATTTACTGAGGAAGCCTCAACTACTTCCCTGGGCAGGGAATTCCATGGATTCACATTCCTTTGGGTGAAGAAGTTCCTACTCAATTCAGTCTTAAATCTGCTCCTCCTAATTTGGAGACTTTGCCCTCTTGTTCTAGTTTCACCCACCAGTGGAAACATTCTCTCTACCTCTATCTTATCTAGTCCCCTCATAATTTAATATGTTTCTATATGAGCCCTCCTCATTCTTCTAAATTCCAATGAATATAATCCCAGTCTATTCAATCTCTCCTCATAAGCCAACCCCCTCAACTCTGGAAACAACCTAGTGAACCTCCTCTGCACCCCTTCCAGAGCCAGTACATCCTTTCTCAAGTAAGGAGACTAACACTGCACACAGTACTCCAGGTGTGGCCTCACCAGCAACCTGTACAGCTACAACATAACCTCCTTGCTTTTAAATTCAATCCCTTTAGCAATTAAGGACATCAGCTTAGTTTCAATGTAATCATTTTGACCAACAATTTCTCAAAAAAATGCAAATATGTATGAATAATTGAAGTCCAGATCTGCTGATATATGAATTGATCACACTTTGTGCTGAGTTAGTTGGTTTTAGATTGGATGACAATAAGGATGTTCAGAAGTCCTCAATTTTTTTAGATTAGATTAGATTAGATTACATACAGTGTGGAAACAGGCCCTTCGGCCCAACAAGCCCATACCGACCCGCCGAAGCGCAACCCACCCAGACCCATTCCCCTACATTCATCCCTTCACCTAACACTACGGGCAATTTAGCATGGTCAATTCACCTAACCTGCACATTTTTGGACTGTGGGAGGAAACCGGAGCACCCGGAGGAAACCCACGCAGACACAGGGAGAACATGCAAACTCCACACAGTCAGTCGCCTGAGGTGGGAATTGAACCCAGGTTTCTGGTGCTGTGAGGCAGCAGTGCTTACCACTGTGCCACTGTGCTGCCACTCAATGTAGGCTACAGAATGGAAAATTCAGCTGGAGTTACCACTGCTAATCACTGTCTAGAAATCACTTGCTGGAAATGTAGAGGGGTGCATTTGCTAAAATGGGATAGCATTTAACCATAATGCCTGTCACAGTTGAGTAGCCTTTCGACATTCTTTACTTGGTTCATATAAGAAGAAATAGCCACTCCAGTAAGGTACCTGAGGATACTGGTGTTTGAATTCCTTCTAGTCTCAGTGCTGTGGAAGATTTGGAATTCCATTTACAGGGTTATTGGATTCTAAATTCTAGTGGGACAGAAATCCGGGTGTAGGTAAGTAAGTGTTCATTTTATGTCAAATAGCTTTTATGTCAAATGATTTGGCATGCTTTCATATATAATACATAGCATTTACATTGGAGGATGAACCCAAACATCTACTGAGATACATGCATACAACAAATTTATAGCATTAAAGCATATATAGGGCATAATATTTATAGCATTGAAGTATATAAAGCGCATTACCGTTGCTTAAATATACACCAACAAATAGTATTGAACAGAGTGTTTCAAGATTATACTGTCAGCATTTTGACCAGCTCTGAAATTGTCCCATTTTCTGTCCTTGATTTATGTGCAGGTGTCCAACGATTCTGCAGTGATATCCAGACAATGTTGGGTCTCTCACCAGGACTGTTTTGGAGGGTTTGTTGGGTGGGGATCAGTCCTGCCTTCCTAGCTGTGAGTAACAAGCCTTAAGCAATTTATTGGTTTGTATGTCACAAGGAGGTATCCACACTGACCTGACCATTCCTCCTGTAGTATTTCTTATATTGTATTAATCAATCCAGGTCAGACCGCATCCACATTATTAATAGTTTCACAAAATTGATGCAAAGGATAGATCCTGAATTTATGGACTGTTGAAAGTGATCCAAAGGTATTAGACATATGTGGGATTGAATGGGGGAAACTAGAATTTGCAGCAGGCCTTGGTTCTACCCTTACCTCAAAATAAAAGACTCTCCTGGAGATGTGTGCATTTCTTGAATTTCCTTGTGTACTGTTTTCAGGAGTGAGAGTTCCAACTTCTTTAGTATCAACACAGAATGAACCTGTACCTTATGGTTACATATGTACATATTCCTGGTAGACCTGGATTCCACAATTAATTGGTTTATGGATTGGAAAATGATTACAATGTGCAAAGTGCCACACAGAAAGCTCTGGTCCCAATGAAGCAGAATCCTAGGGCCATTTTAAATGGCACAGGTCCTTACATTATATGTAAAAACACTTTTCTGGAAATAGTACCAGAGTCAAGGCTGTGTTTCTGAGTGCACCTCACCCCAACATCCCTGTCATAGTCAAAAGTTTCGATTTGCATCTGCACAGTTGGATTATAGCAGTCTCCCTGATCAAAGCGAGCTGCCGAATGACCATTTATGTCTCCAATCATCTTGGATGTCAGAGTTATAACAGCTAAACTATAATTCCAAACTTATTTGCAGATAAATTATTACAGAGGTACCTCGATTATCCGAAGGAACCGGGTGGGCAGTATTTCATTTGGTTAATTGAATTCCAGATAATCAAATAGCTGAGTCTAGATTAGAGTGGTGCTGGAAAAGCACAGCAGGTCAGGCAGCATCCGAGGAGCAGGAAAATCGACATTTCGGGCAAAAGCCCTTCATCAAGGGCTTTTGCCAGAAAAGTCGATTTTCCTGCTCCTTGGATGCTGCCTGACCTGCTGTGCTTTTCCAGCACCCTCTAATCTAGACTCTGGTTTCCAGCATCTGCAGTCATTGTTTTTACCTATCAAATAGCTGAGCATTGGGACCTTGCGATCTTGCCAAAAAATGTCAATCTGCCAATATTCAGATAATCAAATGCCAGATAATTGAGGTTCCTCTGTGTACTGAAGTGAAGATTCATAGAAAACATACAAAACTCATTACTTTTTCAAGAATATTATGGTTATGGTAGTGTAGTGGTTACGTTATTAAGAAGTCAAGACAAACATTACAGAGAACATAATTCAACATCTACCCTGGTATTTTTAAAACCAAAACCACATTTTCTAAAACCTGTTATCAGTAAAGGTCACCCTGACATTGTAGATTGTTTAACCGCTTCATAAATGGGCAAGCTTTCTTACTTGGCTTGGCCTCTATGTGATTCGCATCCCAATCTAGCATGGCTGATTATTAACTACCCATTCAATTGCCAAGCATCAGCGAAGTTTCATCAAATTGTTCAAGAAGAAATCTCATTACTTCCTTTACAGGGCAAGTCGCAATAATAAATAATGCTGTTTTTGCCAATGATGCCTGTTGTGTTAAATCTCTCAGTCAGTATGTCAGTGTACCTTTAAGAGACTTGTTTATTATATCATCAATGTATCATAGCATGTGACCTAATGGTCTAAAGGTCTCATTTTCCATCTTACCCAGGGTTCACTTGAAATATGATTCTGGACTGAAAACATGCTTCTCTATTGCAAACTAATGGCTTAATAATATTGCAGATAATTATGTGCGCGAGGAATGTAAAGTTTGTACATAATAGTTATTTCCAATAAATATCTGTTGGATACTTCAATACAATGATTTCCACACACATTTACTTATGTTACAGGAATTAACATAAGCATTTCTGCATCAATTAAAACACTGTTCAAGGCAAACACACATGCTAAGAATAAATATTCTAAAAATTGGAATAAATCTGCCTGTAAAGCACGTACCTCAGTACATGTGACAGTAATAAATCAAATCAAATCTGCAAGAGGTTAATGCATTCATTTCATAAAGCTTCTGCTTTAATTTCTGGGCACATGATAATTCCTTTGATCAACTGGCACTGAACCTTCTCATTCATTGGTGAATGGGCTGTGGTTGAAGTGCATCTTTCAAAGTAAGAGGTAGAATATGAGTTACAAGTATTGAGGGGGCCTGAATTGTCTCTTCCAGAATTGCTGACTAATAGACTCTTTGCACATAGCCTTTTTACCTTTGAATACGAAATGTCAATCAATAACAATTAATGCAACACTGGCAGAAATGCTAATGAGAAATGAAACACATCACCTGGGTCTTGAGCATGGTTCATTTCTGGTCAATGTTCTCTTTCTCTTTCTTGTAGCCTTAGCAAAAGGTGTTGATTTTGAATCCACTAAAACAGTAGCGTGGATTTTATATCCTTGTTGTTAAAACTATGTAAAATTAAATAGAAACTCATATTTGTCAGATTACATTGTAGCCAATTTTTACCCTGAAGTAACTGAATCGCTAGCTCATTTTGTGTGAGTGTCAAATATCGGTCCTAAATGTATCTTATGCCTTTGACTTACAATGTTAAATTTGAAGCTGTGTTCAGAATTTTGTTTTTCTCCACCAACTTATACATTTTGATGAGATTCCACATCAGTTTCTTCCTTTCACAGATGAAAATCCTACATTTTCTCCTGCATAATTCAGTCCTTTGGCATGAGGGATTAGTGGTGTACCTTCTCCTGCATTACAGTAATGGTTTGAATAGCTGTCTTGTGTCTCAATGCCCAGACAATGGTAAAGCTTTCTCCAATTTTCATTTTGAAAAATAATGGGCGGTACAGTCCACATGTTGTGTGAGTAATGGAGAGAAAGGTGGGAAAATATGGTAAGAAAGGAAAAATCAGATTCTTGCACTGAGAAAAAGTATCCATGTTTTCACCTGAAGGTAAATAGCAATTTCAGAATCCCACCATTGAATGATGACTACCTTATTTCTACACATTTGCAACTCATTAAAATCCCAATTTGCCTTATGGCTACTTTCAAGAAACTTCACCAAGAAACCAAATGGCACAAATCCCCAAGGTAAATCAGAGAGAATACCTAGTGGCTGCCACATACTGAATTCCTTTCTTGGCCATTATGCATCTTCACAACAACAGCCCTGCACGCGCCATGGCCATCTTCCTCCTTGACCCTCCAATCATGCTGTTCTCAGTGGGTCAGTTATCTTGTGATGAATGTAAGAGTGTAATTGTTGCAATTCTTGGAATATGCATCTGATTATTTGTGAGAAAAAGAAATACATTAAAAAAGGACAAAACAGGAAAACACTAAGCATCCATCCTCATGTAAGCAAAAAAAGGCATTCTTTATTAGACTAAGGCTTAAGATTTCCATTTTCTAATTTCTTTGCAGTTTATTACAGTGAGCTCACTTGTGTATCAGCCCCCGCTCAGTCTATTTGGTTACGATTATCCAGACTGGAGTATAACAGTCGGATACCTGATTGGAGCTTCATCCTTCATATGGATTCCAATATACATGATGTACAAATTGGTATGGACGCCTGGATCTCTTAAACAGGTAGGAAAGCCACATTTGAAGGAAATACATTTTTCTTGTGCTATTTTGCATCTAACACAATATGAATGCAAATATGTACATGACTGTAAGGAATTGTGTATTTGAGATGGTCATTTGGCAAGGTCAAAATAGAATTTCCACAGTCACACATGTTTTACAGAAGGACTGTTTCTCATCCATAGAATCTCACACAATACATTGCTTTTTCTTTACCTTGCTTTACCTTTCCATCTTAAGTGGGAAGAGTGTGCCAATAATTGTGCCCCATTGTTCCACAAGCTCTCACAAATGTATAAATACCTAATTAGGCCTGTAAGACAAATTTGCCTAACTGACTGCTATTCATGACAAAGGCAATGCAAACCAGGTTTTGTCATTAACAGAAAATAACTATTTATGTAAATGCACTTATCTTTAACAAATGGCAGAAAAAAGACAGCATTACTATGCAACTTAAGTTATACCCCTTTAAAATTGCAAACACACGCAGTCAGATGGTTTGACATACAGTGTTATGAAATGAAAAATATAGACAGGGAAAACAGACTTCTGAAGATCAAAAGGCCAGGTAAGTGTTGATCACAGAGGGATCCAAGATGGTGGCAATCTAGGAGGATCGCATTGCTAGGCTTTGTGCTACAACAACATCAGGACAGAGCTAAAGCCCACCCCAGTCAAGTCATTTTGACCAACAAAACACTAAAAGAGCCACAGAACTTAAAAATACTTACCTTTGTTTTTGCTGCTGGGAAATGCCGAAGAAAGGAGGGAGCCCCCCCCAAGGCCAGGATTGTGGCTCAATCCAACAACGTGGCAGGCCCACTTACTCAACAAGCCTTGGTTGCGGAGCTCACCAAATCTCACAAGGTTCTGGGGAGGCAGATCGACAAAAAGCTGGCCCCGATCTCTGTTATCCTCCAAAAGCACGAACAGCAGCTGGGAGACCTTGGGAAAAGAAAGAATGAGGTCAAACACTGAGTCACAGTGGTGGAAGCCGAGAGTGATTCATCCAAGAGCTGGATTTGACCCCTAGAAATGCAGGTCCATGGTTTAATTGATCTGGTTCATAATCTTGAGAACAGAGGCAGGAGGAAGAATCTTCGTGTTATTGGTCTGCCAGAAGGAAAGGAAGGTGAGCGGCCAGTGCAATTTTTTTAAGAAGCGGTTACAAGAATTCCTTAGCTTAGAGGAGCTCACCAGGTTGAAAGATTGAAAGATTGAAAGAGCTCACCAGGTAACGGTGCGGAGACCAACACCCTCGCCTTATTCTGGTGCGATTCCATCATTGTAAAGACAAACTGAGAGTCATGGAAGCTTCCAGGGCCCTAGGAAAGGTCCAAGGGATTTGGTTTGCGAGGACTCCAGGGTCATGTTTTTTCAAGATTTCTTGGCGGCAGTGATCAGGGAAAAGAAATCCTACAATGGCTGAGAGAACTCGGGATCCAGTCCTCTCTAAGATACCCAGTGGTGCTTTGGCTTACCTTTAATGGATCCGTAAACTTATTTGACTGACCAGAGAAGGCGAGGAACTCTGTGGACACAGTAACTTAAACTGGACCATTGAATAAGTACAGATAATACAGTTGTTCAGGTTTGTCCTTCTTAAGGGAGGTCTTGTTGGGGTCTCCTTATTGTTGGTAATACGTTGTGTTAAATTATGTTTGGGATGGACAGACCTTTGTCGTGTTTGTGGTGTGACCCCAGCTAGGAGGAGTCAAGAGGGTGGGTGGGGTGGCTAGTAAGGTTTTGGGGTGTGTAGTTGCCCCCTTTGAGTGGGGGCAGCGGGGGGAGCAATTCCCCTAATCAATGCCATTGGCGCTTTATATGTGTTTTTTTAATGGTTTTTGATGTACATAGTTTTTGAATGTTTTGTAGGTTTGTTAGTTGTAGCTTTCATTGAGGCTCAGCGATTTGTAATTCAAGTTACCCTCTCTGGAGTCTAAATGTTGCTACAGAATGTTATGGCTAAGGATATGTTTACAGAGGAACCTCGATTATCCAAACAAGATGGGAGGGCACTATATTGTTCGGATAATTGATTATTCGGTTAATTGGTTTCCTCTGGAACTCGGAGCTTTCTGTGAAGTCTGCTCCCCGTGCAAGAGACTAGGCAGCAGTACGTCGTGTGTGAGACCCAGCCCCCTCTGTCCACCCCCAACCCATCAGCGCCCCTACCCCCCAAACCCCGTTTGCCCCTGCCCACCCACCAACCCCGCCTCCAACACTGTCCACCCCCCTGCCAGCCCCCAACACTGCCACCAACACTGCCCGCCTCCAACCCTGTTGGCTCCCACCCCCCAGCACACCCCCCAACCACATCCATCCCCACCCTCACCCCTGTCCAACATTGCCCCCGCCCATCCGCCCCCACTCTGACCCCCACCCACCACCCATCCTCGTCTGCTCCAGTGCCCCCAGTCGCCTGCTCCCCCATCTGCACACCCCCTCCCCCCGCACCCCCCCCGGGTCAGCCGGACTGAACACCAGCAGTAAGACTGCTGCTGCCTTTGTGGGTTAAGTCTCCAATTAGCGCACACGCACACGCACACACACACACACACGTACACAACGTTTTACCGCAACTTTTTGACTGGTTCCACCTCTGCCCTGTACAGGACAATGTTGAAGAGATTATCTGGGGAAGGGGGTTTAGGGTGCACCCCTATGTAGAACTCCAGGGAAAGTGTGGGGGGAGAGAGAGAGGGTGGGAGGTCAATCATTTGGAGATGGTGCCTGGACTGATCTCGGCAGCATTTCAGTGAGCTGAGTTTGTTTTTAATCTTGTACCTGTAACCAAAAGATGTGATCAGGGTTGAAACAAGAGGAATTGAGTATAGAAGCAAAGAGGTCCTTCTGCAGCTGTACAGGCCCTAGTGAGTCCGCACCTGGAATATTGTGCGCAGTTTTGGTCTCCAAATTTGATGAAAGACATATTGAGGGAATGCAGCGTAGGGTCACAAGGTCAATTCCTGGAATGGCGGGACTATCTTACGCTGAAAGATTAGAGTGACTGGGCTTGTATACACTATACAGTTTAGAAGGCTGAGAGGGGATCTGATTGAGACGTATAAGATTATTAAAGGATTGGACACTCTGGAGGCAGGAAACATGTTTCTGCTTATGGATGAGTCCCGAACCAGAGGACACAGTTTAAAAATAAGGGGTAGGCCACTTAGAACAGAGTTGAGGAGAAACATCTTCACCCAGAGAGTGGTGGGTGTATGGAATGTTCTGCCCCAGAAGGCTGTGGAGGCCAAGTCTCTGGATACTTTCAAGAAAGAGTTGGATAGAGCTTTTAAGGATAGTGGAATCAAGGGTTATGGGGATAAGGCAGGAGCAGGATACTGATTGAGGATGATCAGCCGTGATCATAATAAATGGTGGTGCTGGCTCGGAGGGCAGAATGGCCTACTCCTGCACCTATTGTCTATTGTCTATTGTCTATTGTCTATTGAAACAGCTCTTTGACGTAATGTTGCTATCGAGACCTTGAGATTCCCTTTAGATAATCTGATATTCAGATAATTGATATTCGGATAATTGAGGTTCCTCTGTAAATGGTGTGCGTGGAACATTAAGGGGAGCCACTTGCTGGTCAAGAGGAAAAAGGTACTCTCAGTCTTAAAAAGGAAAGGATGGATGTCACCTTATTGCAGAGTCAAAAACAATGACTGCAGATGCTGGAAACCAGATTCTGGATTAGTGGTGCTGGAAAAGCACAGCAGTTCAGGCATCATCCAAGTAGCTTCGAAATCGACATTTCGGGCAAAAGCCCTGATAAAATTGCAACAAAATGGGTATGACCGGGTTCATTTTTCATCTTTTAATACCAGGAGCAGTTAGTTAATACTAACAGCCATACTTATTAGGAAGAATCTCCCATTTAAGTTGTTAGAGTGTATTAAAGACATGTATGGGAGATTCATAATCCTTAAAGCCTTGATAAGTGGAGAAGAATATGGATCTTAAATGTTTACTGTTCCCCCCCCATCCTAAATACCTGATAGACGAATTCTCTAAACTGATTAGCCTTGCATCTTAGCACGTTACCACTGAGGGGGGATTTTAATTGTTTATAGATCCTACGGTAGACTGATTGCCCAAAAGCACCCCAATATCTTCTTTATGATCTAAGCAACTAAGGGATTTGTGTGTTGAACTAGGGTTGGTGGATGCCTGGAGGCGTTTCCACCCTACACGCAGGAATTTTATGTTTTTTTACAATCCACACAAACGTCATACCAGGATTGATCTCTTTTTGACTCCCGCAGCACACTTGGGCAGATGGTATCCTGTACAATTGGCAATATCACTATTTTTGATCACGCCCCAGTGTACCTAATGGTCAAGAGGAAGGACGTTATAGTTGGTTCGGGGCACTAGCAATTGGATCCATTCATCCTTAAGGACAGCATGCTTATCAAATACTTTTCCAATGAATTCAGGGCTTTCTTAGACATTAATTCAGACTTGGCCAGTAATTCATCCATGCTCTGGGAAACCGCTAAAGCCTATGCTAGGGTTTTAGTTAGTTCCTATTCTGCCAGTAAGAAACAGAAGGGTGAGCAGCAATGTTTGGTTGAAACATGGTTGAAAGCAGCCGAGGAGGCATACTTTGATCGACTCTCTCCGGCTAAATTACAAAGGATCACAGCGTTTCGGTCTGTACTGAGCTCCATGCTCACACAGACAGCTAAGAAGGAGCTTATTTTTGCAAAATAGAGGTTGTTTGAGCATGGTGGTAAACCAGGCAAATACTTAGTGTATCTTGCCAGGAAAAAGAGCACCCCTCAAGCCATCACCTCAATCAGGGAAGGTGCAGAAAACCTAACCTGTGATTCTAAAAGCATTAACACGGCTCTTTGGAGATTTTACTCTGAACTATACCAGTCTGAAAGCTGTGAGGATGGGCAGGCTAGGATGGAGTCCTTTTTCAAGAATTTGGATCTCCCAGGTGTAAACCCCGAATAAGAGTCTTTCCTTAATGTCCCATTGTCAGAGCAAGAGGTGCAGGAGGCCATGAGGCAGCTTCAGAGTGGAAAGGTGCCTGGTCCCGACGGACTTCCCAGTGAATTTTATAAGGAATTTATAAACATACTGTCAGGACCAATGTTCAGTATGTTCAATAATTCACGCGGTTGTGACCTTCTCCTGCCATCTTTAAAAGAGGCTAATATCTCGCTTATCCTTAAAAAAGGGAAGGCCCAAGGGGAACGTGCTTCCTGTAGGCTCACTTTTGAATGTCGATTTCAAAATCCTGTCTAAGCCTCCTGCGTTAAGGCTAGAAACTGTACTGCCTTCCATTATTAAGGAGGACTAGGCGGGCTGCAGATCATCTAATAATGTCAGGAAGTTACTCAATGTGATTCATGCATGTCAATAACAATCAGTACAGGGATTAGTGGTCTCTCTAGATGCACAGAAGGCATTTGATTGGGTTGAATGACCACACCTTTTTTATACTTTAGAGCAGTTTGGCTTTGAAGTCTTTATCAGGTGTGTAAAGGTTCTTTATAGTGACCCTATGGCTGTGGTTCTCACCAAAGATATGCAGTCAAGCAATTTTAATACCTTTAGGAGCAGTCGACAGGGCTGTCCCCTATCGCCCTTGCTTTTCACATTGGTGATTGAGCTGCTGGCGGAGGCCATATGTAATGATTCCAATATATCTGCTCCAGAAGTAGGGACAAAGTTACATAAGATTATATCGTACGCAGATGATGTCCTTGTCTTTTTGTCAAACCGTACACTTTTGGTACTCATCTGATACAATGCACTCATTTGGTATTTTTTGGGGTTACAAGATCAACTTCACAAAATTAGAGGCCATGCCTATGGGTAGTCTCCCAAAATTACCTGGTTATGAGGATGAATCTCAATTCCCCTTTAAATGGTCACGGAGGTGGGGTTTCTTTACTTAGGTATATGCATTACTCCCATTTTTGATTGACTAGTTAAAGCCAATTTTGCCCATTTGTTTGACAGAATCAAGCAAGTACTTTGAGGATGGGGGGGGGCGCTTCCAATTTCTTGGTTAGCTCAGATAGCCCTCATTAAAATGAATATTCTCCCCTACCCTATACGAATCCTTTTGATCTTTACTAGGCAACCATTCAGGAGACTGAATGGCTGGTTCAGTTCTTTCATCTGGCATCGCTAACAATCTTTATTAAATTAACTAAATTACAGCTAACCCACAGATTGGGAGGAGTGGACCTCCCAGATATTAAAAACTATCAGTTAAGCTCATTATCATCTTACATGAGTAACTCGAGTCCATGGGGACCCTCTTTCACTAAGGTTAGTCATGGAAGCTTCTCGGGCAGGATGCCCCTTTTCTAGCTTACTCTTCTTGAACAAAATGAGGACACTTAAGGAATATTGCCATAACCCAATAATTATTAATACTGTTAAAGCACGGAGGATAATGTGGCAATATTGAGAAAAAGCAATATTGCCAAACATTATTTCTTACACCCATAATTGGTATGCCGGGTTTACAACAGGGATGATGACTCGGAGTTTAAACTATGGGCAGCTAGGGGTGTGTCTTGCCTGGGTGAGTTACTTGAGGGAGACACATTGATGTCTTTTGACCAGTAGATTGGAAATACGAGTTGCCCAGTAGATTCCTCTGCTGTTTTTTTTTCAAATTAGAGACTTCATTAAAAAAAAACTACACTTTTAACTGATTACTATAGATCTGATACAGAGAAGAGGGAGCTTAGTGCTAAGAACACATTTTCTGTCAGCAATCTCTACCACCTGTTGGAAGAGGATCCCTTGGACGAGACCGAGCTATTTTGTAAGATATAGAGAGGGAGCTGGGCACTGAGATCTCCTTTGAGATATGGGAGGATATCATGGAAAATGCAAAAGGATCTTGATTTGCAATAGGACCTATGCCTTGCAATTGAAGACGCTTCACATGGTCCACTTAGCTCCGGATAGTCTCTCTAAATTTAAAGTGGGAGTATCTCCAACATGTCCCAAATGTAAAATGAGTAGGGTACTCTCACTCATTGTCTCTGGTCCTGCACTGTGGTAGGCGAAATAGAGAGGGTCTTGGGGACAAAGGTGGAGATGGACCTAGTATCTCTTTTTCTTGGCCTGACAAAAAAAAAGCTTTTCAGTATCCTCACTTCTTGTACAAGAAAAAACATTCTGTTAGGGTGGGCATCTGGAAAATCCCCTGGGGTTGTTAGACTTGTGCAAGCTAGTCATGGAGCACATCCCTTTGGGTTTTCTCATAGGTATGGTGCACCATAAAACTGAGAATTACTATAAGACATGGCAACCCTTTTTGGACTACCCTGGCACAGATTTGTCTGCCACACTAATAAGGACTTTTGTATAGCCATAATGATTGTGTTTAATGAATCTAATACCCAGGGAAGAACTACGAATAAATGAATATGCATAAATTTATGCGCTCGATGGTTGAGAGCTACTGGTCTGTTTCTCTGAGTCTAATTATTATCATTACTTGTTAGTTAGTTGTTAGCTATTATTTATTTATTTATTTATTTATGTATTTAGTAGGTTCCTTTCCTTTTTTTATTATATACATAATTATACACGAATCTGTGCTTTCTCTTTGTATTGTTTTAAATTGTCTTGTTTTGTGTTTGTTGTGATATTTTTAAAAATCTCTCTTTACTAAATTTTTTTCTTTAAAAAAAATGCCCATCACAATTTCTTTTGATTTTAGAAAGATGGCTCCCTGTTGTCTGCAAATTGATAGCCATTCTTTACTTTGATAGATGATCTGGTGGACTTAGACCTTTCCTTTATGAGAATTTCTATTAAGTTTCTTGATTTACTGACTTTTCACTCACACCGAGACAAGGAAGAGAGAGAGATTTTCTGCTGACCGTCTCCGGCTGCTCTGCACTTAGAGATCTGTAATAACCTTCAGCTCCACCAATCTGAGCGCTGTCGTCAGGCAGTCTTTTCTTAACTCAACAATTTCTATTCCCACTCTTTCCCAAATTATCCCCCTCACTCTTCCAAAGGTACAGCTGAAAATGTGCATTGCTCGATTTTGCCATGATTCAAAACTCTTGTGGTATTTTTGTTGTGTAGCAGTCCAACTTCCATTCCAGCTTACAGCCCAAAAAGGAAAGATATGTGGTCCATTATAAACTCCTGAACTGAATAGATAGGAAGCAAGGGAGGAGAAACTATCATGTGGAAATCAATCTTTAGTTATTTTCAAGATGCTAGTTTAAGATCTGGAAGTAGAACACTCACATACATCCCAGCATATGAAATGGTATGCAGTCACAAGGCAATTAAAGAGCTTAAGAGGAAGAAAATAAAATAAAAAGGGAGGAGTGTTACTTTTAAACTTTAGATTCCAAACACATATGAACTTAATTGCATTGTAATGATATTAGTTTAAGATGTACAACCAACAGTTTACAAATGTTGTCATCTTTATGGAAAAGTATTGTGAATGTATCATCTGTTCAAATACCACATGAGGTAATGACAGAAAGAGTTCTGATGTTTGGAAATGAATTTCCATGCTCATGAAGGTTGAAAGATGTCAGTTCTGGATTAGGGTCATCATGAAGCAATCAGAGGTCTACGTACAAAGTAAAGCTCCTTATGCACTGTCTTGTTAAAGACTTTTGGTGAGGCTTAATTTGAATTAATTTAGGGAATGGTCCCTCGATTTTGTGGGAACAAGATGTTTTAGCTTCATAACACGATCATAAGTTCCTACTGATATGAGGTTCCTACTATTCATGTAGTCAGTCTGAGTGTGAATTGGTGGTACAGATTTTGCTGTGACTTCCTTCATTAAAAATTAGAGTGAAGGCTACCATACTGCTTTAATGTGGAATCCTTAAGAGATTGAAGTGGGTTGCAGGAAGGGGAAAAGGAAGAGGATGGGAGGGAGGGGAAAGATGGGAAGAGGAGAGGGGAAGGAGAAAGAGGATGTTGTGGGTGTGGAAGGAGCAGGGTTTGAATGTCAGCTGGGTCAGTGAGTGGATGAAAGGAGAACAGTGCCTGAGGGTTGGGAAGCAAAAAGCCTAAGTATCAGTAGGGTGGGGAAAGAGGGGCTGATTTCAATTGCTCTCAATAGAGAATCCATAAATTTACAAAATAGGAGAGACCTTGAGCATGCCTTTAGTATTCCCCTACATAAAAGACACCAAGCCTATTTGTCTGTTATGTTTTAAAGAACGCTGAGCTCAAATTGTTACTTCATTGAAGGAGAAGTCAAACTCCTTCCTAAAGATGGCAATGCAGTGCTGGACAAAGCTATCGATGTCACATTGTAAAGTCATAACATAGTGGTATTGTATAGGTGGCTCAAGCTAAAACATTATGGCCTTATGGTGTTATCACCATACTATTAATTCAGAAACTCAGCTAATGTTCTGGCTAAATAGATGGTGGAATTTGAATTCAATTTTAAAAATATGGAATTAAGAATCTACCATGACAGCATTGCCAACTGTTGTAAAAATCTATTTGGCTCACTAATGTCCTTCAGGGAAGGAAATTTGCCATTCTCATCTGCTCTGGCCTACATGTGACTCCAGATTCACAGCAATGTGGTTGACTCTCAACTGCCCTCTGAAATGGTCTAGCAAATCACTCAGTTCAAGGGCAGCTAGGGATGGGCAATAAATGGTGGCCAGCCAGCTACCCCCACATCCCACAAGTGAATAAAACAAATAAAATGATCCAAAGGCACTCCTTACTGAACCATCAAGGCCACTGGCTCTCAATAGCAACAAGCAGTTCAGGAAAAATATTGATGATTCCAAATGAACAGAGCTTCTGATGATCAGTAGTGGATCTGCAAAAGATCAACTGGCTGTCTTGGGTCAATGAGCGGATACTGTGTATGGTTGGGGAGAGAGCTATTTGGAGTTTTGGAAACATTTCAATTAGTGTATTTATCATGAATTAACAAAATCTTGAGATTCCAACTTAACAGGATTAATAATGAGTGTGCACACAAGTTTTGGCATTATTTGGAGATGCTGGTGTTGGACTGAGGTGTACAAAGTTAAAAATCACACAGCACCAGGTTATAGTCCAACAGGTTTAATTCGAAGCACTAGCTTTCAGAGCGCTGCTCCTTCATCAGGTGGTTGTGGAGAACACTATTGTAAGACACAGAATTTATAGCAAATGTTTACAGTGTGATGTAACTGAAAGTATACATTGAAAAATACCTTGATTGTTTGTTAAGTTTCTTGTCTGTTAGAATGACCATGTTAGTTTCACTTCTTTCATATGTAAATTGCAAAACTTTTTAAAAATAAGTTACATTCTCAGGTGAACTTTAATAATTGGTGTCAGCCCAGATAACGTTTTGAAGGTGTTAGCCCCCTGTGTGCTGCTGTCTGTGCCATAATGTTTAGACTGATTCTAAACTAAAAAATGAATTAACAGAATTTTACATGGTTTCATGTAGTTTTTGAGCAAAGTACAATGTAACTCTGCAAGTACAAATTCACCCCACAAATGATTGTGTGTATGTGTGCATGTGGGTTTGTGTGTGAGTGGGAGGGAGGGGGTGCTGGGTGGTTGTGAGTGTCTTTGAGAGAGAGTGTATATATGTGTGTGAGTGTAACGGGGTCTAAGTCTGTAAGAGGGTGCATGTGTGAGAGTGTCTGTGTGTGTGTGTGTGTGTGTGTGTGTAGGAGTGTCTGTGCATGTGTATAGAGCAATGGGGTCACCTTTAGTGCGACATGAACTCAAAGTCCCGGTTGAGGCCCTCCATATGTGTACGGAACTTAGCTTTCAGTCTCTGCTCAGTCACTTTTCACTGCTGGGTGAAAATGAGGACTGCAGATGTTGGGGATCAGAGTCAAGATTAGAGTGGTGGCTGAAAAGCACAGCAGGTCAGGCAGGATCCGTGAAACATCACTTTTCGCTGCTGCCTGTGTCACTGTCTGCAATACATTATCAATGAGGATGAGTACCTCGCTAAGACCTTCCCCACACCTCCACTGCTTTCCTTTTAACAACCACCAAATCTCAAACAGATCATTTTTCATAGCAAACTGCCCGGCTTTCAGGACAACTCCATACAACCCTGTCACAATAGACGCTGCAAGACGTGTCAGAATATAAAGTTAAAAATCACACGACACCAGGTTATAGTCCAACAGGTTTAATTGGAAGCACACTAAGAGAAAGCTAGTGTGCTTCCAATTAAACCTGTTGGACTATAACCTGGTGTCGTGTGATTTTTAACTTTGTACACCCCAGTCCAACACCTGCATCTCCAAATCATGTCAGAGTATAGACATGGATACCACCATTATGCATGGGGACACCTCCCACCTTGTACATGGCAGGTACTCATGTGACTCAGCCAACATTGTCTATCTTATATGCTGCAGGCAAGGATGCCCTGAGGCATGGTACATTGGTAAAACTGAGCAGAGGCTACGGCAGTGGATGAATGGGCACTGCATAACAATCAACAGACAGGAGTGTTCCCTTCCAGTTGGAGAACACTTCAGCTGTTCAGGACATTTGACATCGGACCTTCAGGTGACCATCTCCAAGGCGGACTTCGGGACAGGTAGCAGTGAAAAGTGGCCGAGCGGAGGCTGATTGATAAGTTCCATACCCACAGGGAGGGCCTCAACCAGGATCTTGGGTTCATGTCACAATACAGGTGACTCCATTGCATTATTTATATTTTCTCTCTCTCTCTCTCTCTCTCTCTCTCACACACACACACACACACACACACACACACACACACACACACACACACACACACACACACACACACACACACACACACACACACACACACACACACACACACACACACACACACACACACACACACACACACACATCAGGCACCCCTATATATACACACACACAGACACTCCTGAAGACACACACACTCCCACACTCATACATGCACCATCTCATAGACTAAGACCTCCTTTACACTCATAAACATACATATATACTCTGTCTCACAGACACTCACAATTCCCCACCACCTCTCCCCTGCCACACACACACACATATGTTTGTGGGGTGAATTTGTACTTGCAGAGTTACATTGTACTTTGCTCAAAAACTACATGAATCCATGTAAAATTATGTTAATTCGTTTTTTAGATTAGAATCAGTCTAAACATTATTGCACAGACAGTAGCATACAGGGGGCTAACACCTTCCCACATTATCTGGGCTGACACCAATTGTTAAAGTTCACCTGAGAATGTAACTTTTAAAAAGAAGTTTTGCAATTTACATATGAAAGAAGTGAAGCTAACATGGTCATTTGAACAGACAAGAAACTTAACAAACAATCAAAGTATTTTTCAATGTATAATTTCAGTTACATCATACTGTAAACATTTGCTATAAATTCTGTGTCTTACAATAGTGTTCTTCACAACCACCTGATGAAGGAGCAGCTAGTGCTTCAAATTAAACTGTTGGACTATAACCTGGTATTGTGTGATTTTTAATCTTTGGCATCACTGCTATTTTAATTTTGTAAAGAAGAAAATGTTAAAAATTCAACACAAATACAGAAAGTACATTGCTTCTGCATAATCTAATAGAAGAATTAATAGAAGGATGAAAAAGGTGACTCTGAAAATCAAAATATAGCCCCCAAACATCAACAAATACTGCCCAAGAATGTATCACAAACAGTTCTCGAGAAAAAATATTTTAATTGCTGGATTGGAGTCACCGTTGGTTCACATGGTGCCAACTCATCAAATCATCCAATTGTGTCCAAAATTACTGTTGAATTGAAAGTCCAGCTATATAAGTGATCATTTATTCATATTGTGCCACCCAAAGCTCCCCCTGTAAATGCCTTTAAAGATTCTGCACATAAAGTTAGAACTTTGTGCACAGTAGTGTAAGAAGCAAGACTCCTTCTCATTTTTATCCTGACACTAATTACTTTTTTTTGTCCACACAGCGCCTGGCAGTCTGCATTCGGCCAGAGAAGACAATCAGAGACCAGAAGCCTGATTCACTCTGCATGAATACTATCCCTTAATTCCTTGTACATATTGCATGCAGAAACTTTACTTTGAGATTGAAATGGATTTTTTAAAAAATCCACAGAAGAATTTGTGTGAGGTGGAAAATGCATTTAACATTTCAACTTCAGCAAGAACAGAAATATGAACAAGGACAGGGAGTTCTGCAGAAGCTTTGATAAGGAGCTTTGAATATTTATACAATTGTTATTGTTAACATATAGTTGAAAAGACCTTTCACTTTGTACCTTTTGAAATTTTGTGGGTAAAAAAAATTCAAGAAAAATTGTTCTTACAAAATGTCTGATTACATTTTCCTAACTTATCAGCACTTACCACTGAAAAATTATGACTTGCCAACTATGTAGATCAAGTGTTTGAGATTTGCATTACTTACAGTCACAAGAACTTATACTCAACAAGCTGCTTTTACACATTAAACCCTGTTCTTTGTCTTGACTTAGTTTATGGTCTCTTATCCCAGTTCAAGACAGCTAGATTGTTCACTTAATCAATTGTTTGCCCAAACTTAAATCAATCAGTAAGCAATCCTATAATGCCATTGCAGTGTATAAACAAAATTATACAAGATAAAATGCTATTATTTGGTTTTGTACTTGTTATTAATGAATGTTTGAAGATTATGATTTTTAATTAATTTTTTGTAAAATAACAAATGTGTTTGTACTTTTGAAAAGTGCTCCTAGTTAAGCCCACTTATTCCTGATGTGTTCATTTTTAAAAACTGTAACCTTTCTCAAACAATGAATAAAATGTAAGGTGAATGTTAATGGGTTATTAATCCCTACATTGGTAACATGTATGTACATGCAAGGAGAAAGTGAGGATTGCAGATGCTGGAATCAGAGCTGAAAAAGTAGTGCTGGAAAAGTACAGTAGGACAGGCAGCATCTGAGGATCAGGAAAATCGACGGTCCTGATGAAGGGCTTATGCCCGAAACGCTAATTCTCCCGCTCCTCAGATGCTGCCTGACCTGCTGTGCTTTTCCAGGACCACGCTCTCAACTCTGTATGTACATGCAATTCTAACAGCCCTTATACTAAGTATAATTTGAATACTGGGGTCTCTATGGCTTTCTAAAGCATGTTTTACAGTAACCTCCGGCAGGCAATGGTTGAAGCACATTCGGGTTACCATATCAACAGGATGACAAATAGATCAGTTAGAGGTTGTCAGTTTTCAGAACAGAATAGAATTTCTTCAGAATGGAAACAGGCCATTCAGCCTAACAGGTCCACGCTGACCTTCTAAACAGTATCCCACTAAGACCCAACCCCTACCCTTTCCTTGTAACCCTTGGCTAACGCACTTAACCTACACATTCTTGAACACTGTGGGCTATTTAGCATGGCTAATCCACTTAACCTATGCATCTTTGGACTGTGGGAGGAAACTGAAGCACCTGGCGGAAACCCACATTGACATAGGGAGAATGTGCAAACTCCACACAGACAGGCTGGAATCAAACCCGGGTGGCTGGCACAGTGAGACAGCAATGCTAACCACTGAGCCAATATAGTGGCTACTCCCGGTATGACACACACCTGACACCTAGGATCATCAATGGATCCAGGTACAGGTAAGTGATGGCAGGAGACAGGTTGTGAGCTAGGAGTTGTGCAGGAGGTTTAGTGACCAAGGGTATGGCTGGATCTCAGGGGCCTTGTCCATCCTGAGGCCATTCCCCTGAATGCCTTTGAACAAGAGGTGCCCTCCCAAAGTCCACAAACAACCGTGACAGAATTTACTTTTCTGGCCCTGCATAGCAAGTACCTTAATCAAAGCAAATTACTGCGGATGCCGGAATCTGAAACCAAAAGAGAAAATGCTGGAAAATCTCAGCAAGTCTGGCAGCATCTGTAAGGAGAGAAAAGAGCTGAAGTTTGAGTCTAACTGACCCTTTGTCAAAGCACTTTGACAAAGTGTCAGTTAGACTCAAAACGTCAGCTCTTTTCTCTCCTTACAGATGCTGCCAGACCTGCTGAAATTCTCAAGAAATTCCTGTTTAATATTTGCAGGATCTACAGTTATTTGTTTTATTGCAAAACTATTGATTACTGTTTATTTTAGGTGCTTTAAACCATTTAGAAGAAACATTTTCCTTATTAATTTTCACGTAAAGAAGATATATGAATATGTTTTCAATCAATCTATTCACTGATGGTGTACACAGCTCTGGAGCAGGTGAGATTGGAACCCCTGACTTCTGCAGCTTGGGAACGTGCGCTGGCAACAAGGTGTGAATGACGTCATCGCGTTAGCCGCTTGCGCGTGGTGCAATCGCGTCTGTTGCTTGGGGATTGCGCGCGCATCAGTCGGGCGCTAGGACCCCGCACCGGCACAGGATGGGCCCCTTCTTCGCCGGTGTCCTTGCTGCTTTATTTACGCTCATCGTGAGCCAGAACCAACCGTCAACCTCCCGGGACCGGCCCTTCAGTATCCTGAGGCACCAAAACCTCGGTAAGAATGAAAAGTCGGCCGTACACCGGACGGGTTTCATTCCCAGGGTAGGCGGAACACGGCGGCCATAATGGCGTCTTACCGCCGACCCGATCCGGCTCAGTGTCATTGTGTCGGCAAGAAGCAGAACCTTTAAGGGACGGGTTAAAGGGGAGGGAACGGCTTCTCCAGCCCCTGGCGTAGCTCAGGGTGAAGCGCTTTGGCTTCCGCCACAAAAGGTGCTGGGTTCGAGTCCCGTGCCTGAACCGTAAGCTCAAAATGAAGACTTGATACTTTTGGATGAAATAATAAACCGAGGATAAAACCAGGAACTGCTGATGCTGGAAATCTGAAACAGAAATTGTTGGAGGACCTCAGCGAATCCCACACCATCTGTGGAGAGAAAGCAGTCAAGTGACCCTTTTAAATCGAAGACACGCGATGTTACTTTAAAGAAAGGGGGAATTTAAAACCGTGTCCTGACCAATATTAACCTCTCAAATAAAATCCCCAAAAGAATGTGTTACCGATCTTTATCACTGTGTCATTTCTTTTACAATTTTGTAGCTGCATTTATTGCATTGCAACATTGACCATACTTCAAAGGCATGTGAAAGCTGAATTGCACAATGTTTGCAATGTCTAATAATGCCAAAAGTATGTGGAACTGCACTTCCACAAGATTCACCTCTGGGGGAAAAATATTTTTTATAATAATGGTTATAATTAGTTTACTTGATAAATTGTGAGAACAATTGAATAATATTTCAAGTAAAGTGTGTTTTACATATAAGCAACATACTGCCGATGCTGGAGATCTTGCTCACTTTGTTTCTTTCTCCACAGATGCTGCCAGACTGACTGAGTTTCTACAGCATTTATAGTTTTCTTTTACTGCTGTTCTGGTCTTTTCTCCTGAATCCTGTATAATACACACATGACAGGGGATCAGTTAGCTAAGTTGAGTAGACAGGTAGTTTGTGATGCAGAATATGCCAATAGTTTGGTTTGTATTCCTGCACTGACTGAGATTACCATGAAGGACACTCCTTCTCAATGGGGTTGTACTGTTGCTCAGTGGTTAGCACTGCTGCCTCATAGCACCAGGATCCTAGGTTTGATTCCAGCCGCTGGCAACTGTCTATGTGGAGTTTGCACATTCTGCCCGTGTCTGTGTGGGTTTCCTCTGGGTGCTCTGGTTTCCTCCCACAGTCCAAAGATGTGCAGGTTAGGTGAATTGGTCTTGCTAAATTGCCTGTAGTGTTAGGTGCATTAGTCAGGGGTAAATGTAGGGGAATGGGTCTGGGTGGATTGTTCTTTGGAGGGTCGGTGTGGACTTGTTAGGCCAAAGGGCCTGTTTCCACACTGTAGGGAATCTAGTCATCTGTCCTCCACAAATTTAAGTACCATCAAAAACCCTTTTCCCCCTGCTGAGCTGCAGCGACTTTCAGGTTAAAGTACTACCCATTGCACCGCACTCTAATGATGATCTGGAGATGCCGGTGTTGGATTGGGCAGGACAAAGTCAGAAGTCACTCGTCACCAGGTTACACTCAACAGGTTCATTTGAAATCACAAGCTTTCTGAGCGCTGCTCCTTCGTCAGGTGAAATGACATCCTTTTAAATAAACCTGTTGGACTATAACCTGGTGTTGTGTGACTTCTGATTCTCTCCAATGAGAGAGCAATCTTGTGATCCAGTAGGACAATGGTGACTTTACCTTTTACTATTTTAGAATAAACCTGGCCTTCCATTTAACTAACCACATGGTACAATTTTCATGATTTAATTGAAGTTACAGTTTCCTTGGGGAACCTTTAACTAAATCTAGGCCCATTTAGCCTATGCATAAAATAGTTGCTGCCGTAATCTTTGATTCTGCTGTGGGTCTTGCCTAATTATTTGGAGAGGGCAGTTACACTGCAGTGATTTTTTTTAGATTACTTACAGTGTGGAAACAGGCCCTTCAGCCCAACAAGTCCACACCGACCCTCTGAAGAGCAACCCTCCTAGACCCATTCCCCTAGATTTACCCCTTCACCTAACACTATGGACAATTTAGCATGGTCAATTCACCTATTCTGCACGTTTTTGGAGGAAACCGGAGCCCCTGGAGGAAACCCATGCAGACACAGGGAGAATGTGTAAACTCCACACAGACAGTTGGCCAAGGTGGGAATTGAACCCAGGTCTCTGGTGCTGTGAGGCAGCAGTGCTAACCACTGAGCCACCGTGCCACCCCTGTTAAAAGGTTCATGTCAAAGTGTAAAAAGCAAGTAACTCTAGTAAGAGTTCTGAAAGTTCCGCATTTGTATGTGTGGAGAAATAACTGAATGTTGTGCAATTAAATTATACTCAAGGATTGACATTTTTCTTCAAGGCTAAGATCAATTAAGGGATTCAAGGGAAATAGAGATGAGATGGGAAATCGGAGTTAGGGTCATGAATTAGCCGTTGATCTTACTGAATGGCAAAGCAGTAGACTAGGGGCAAGTGTGGCCCACTCCTGTACCTATATCTTATGTTCTTGCATGATTATAGCTTCAGTAGGCAGGTTGTAAAATTTCTGCTCATTGAATTGAGCAGAAAATTCAATAAGACCATTTTTTAACAAAGTGATTAATTTTCTTTTTGTTTTACATGCAGCTCTGACTGTCAGTGTTTTGAGCATTCTGCTACTCCTCATGATTTTAATGATGATTTGCGTGTACAAACCCATCCGTCGTCGATAAAAGATTGTTTCTTCATGGAATGCCTGCTGAATGGACGCTTTCGTTTTTAATATCTGGAAGGATAAAACTTGCATTCCTACTGGCAAATCAACTGCTTGTGCAGCTTAAGATTTCAGTACAATATGTATTTTGGTATCTTTATTTGCTGCACTGTGAACACTTGGAACCTTTTTAATGAGCCAGCTGCTCTCTTACACAAGACGTGGTCAAGTGTCAATACGTACAAATCTAGTTACAAGTGAATATGGTACAGGTCAAGCAAACTGCAAAAAGGTCCTGTGAAATTAAACTTGAAAGAATTTGGTGTTAGGGAGGACAAATGTACATACTTACTCTTAATGTTTACGATTTAGTCATACACACTGGGAACTGAGATGTATTAGATACTTTACTGTTGCTCTAAGAGGTCAGATGTTATATATTTGTGATTACAAATAGGTCATGGTAACTAACTGACATTACATTTATCTGTTTTTGTTTTTACGCTATTCCAGCACCTTATGCTATTGTTCCCATTGCTGCTGTTGAGGAGGCAGGTGATTGATCTGAAGGGCTACCTTTTCCTTTTGCTACCCAGCTTGTGTGTAAAGGATGTAGTCTGTGCACTTCAGAAAACAGAACTAAGGTCTGGGAGTCATCCTGTGCTGAAAGGAAGGCAAGATCTGCACACTTAATGTGATCAATGTGCCATCTTCAGTTATTTATTTTGTTTCCACATTGTAGAAAAACACTTCTGTTTCTGGTCCGTGGTGAAGCTTTGTTTGAAAATCAGTGAAATAGCTGGCAGAATCATGCACCTCATTAACATATGAAATTATTCTTGCCTAAATATATACTATATAATTTACAATTGGCACCATTACTCATTACCGTAATGCCCCTTCAACCATTCACTGCCCGCTCCAAAGAAATCATGTAGAAATAAAGACAAGGATCAAACCACAACATTGTTACTGTAAAACAAATATACACTACATTTGAAAGATCACAAGCAGAGTCATTCCCATAATGTTGTTTTGCATTGGGATTTGAATTTCTCTGAGGATTTCAGGATAATGCGGTCACTTTTCCAAAAAAAAAATTAAGTGGCAAATATTGATAAGTTCTGATGTAAAAGGTTAGTAAACTCTATGACTAACCACCTAAATAAATAAGAACTGGATTCAATTTCCAAAAATTACTACAATCAAAAAGCTGCACCTACTGGAAATCCACAATCAAAATAGGAAAAACTGGAATACTCAACAGCTCACAATATCATCTGTGAAAAACAGAATGCAGTTAATGTTTCAGGTCTTCATTCAGTCTTAAGGAATAATATTCAGATTCAAAAAGTCATTAACCTGCTTCTGTTTCTCCAGGAAATGCTGTCTAATCTGCTAAGCATTTTAAATTAAAAATGCTTTGTTCAGGTTAAGCTTTATATACATATTGGAGTCGAATTGTGGCAGTTAGATAATATCAAAACTGTTGTTTTTTTGAAAGAAGTGCTAAAGATTAATTTTACACCTTGTTGACTATCATCGACAATAATATACAGTTTTACCTGTGAATGTTGAATAGTCCCTCTTAAATTTTTAAATTGTTCATCTGTAACTAGCCACAAATTTTCTTCCTAATTTGTTGACACATTGCACTACGGGATCAAAACCTTGTTATATTTTGATACTGTTCCTGTTAATTTATAACAATTATGTCTGAGAAAATGTTCCGATTTGAAGCAGATTTACAAAGCCAGACATTAAATGGGTTTATTTGCCATAACTACAAAATTGTAGATTTGAGGCTTCTATTGGGGTGTTTTGATGTTTTTTGGGTTTTAAAAAAAATTGTCTTTTTATTGTTACTTGTTTTGGTTCTTTTGACAATATTCATATTTTCTGATGTATTTTTTTAATGTAATGGTACTATGAGAGATGTTTTTCCCAGAGTGTAGTTTCTTCAAAGCAGTTCAGAAAAGGTTAACTAGGCTGATTTTTAGTATGAAGAAGTTGCCTAATGAGGCGAGTTGAGCCTATACTTATTGGATACATGAGGGGTGATCCTATTGAAGCATAAACGATTCTGAGGGGGAGCCTTGACTAGGTCGATGTTACAGATATTTTTCCTGATGGGGGAATTTGGAAAGAGGGAGCACAGTTTCAATGTAAGGGGTCTTCCATTTAAATTTGAGATGAAGAGGAATTACTTCATTAGAGATTAGGTAAATAAATGTATTCAGTGCTGAATTATGCTGATTTTTTTTTGATCCACAGGAAAGTAAAGGGTTATGTTGGGGGACACTAGCAGGAAACTGGAGTTGACACTATCAAATAATGGTCTATGTGATTGAATGTCAGATTAGACTCTGCTCCAATTTGTTGTAACATTTGAATGAGCCTTCCTTGTTTCCTGTTCCAAAGTCAGCTTAAGACTTGAGAAAAACACTAATCTATTTTTAGAAGAGCAAGCACTTTAAGATTTGACTGACATCTGTTTGGTTTGTACTTCACCCAAACCATATCAATCTTAATGAAAAGTTTAGAAGATAACCAAGTGAGGCTACAAACTCAACACTCTTAAACTGTGCACCAATGTGAACCTGTTTTGTCCATGTGTTATGTATCCCTTGGCATATTTGAGTTTAAAGTAATCTACTGTAATTTATGCTGTGTTCGTGCCACTAAAACTTATCATCTGATTTTGCACTGATTGTTAACATAAACATGAACTGGAATTTTTTTTTTAAAATACTTTTTGCACACTCTACAAATTATTTTTTTGATGAAGTTTAATCTGTTTGTCATTATTGTAGCTGAAATGTGTCGTATCCAATAGTGGTCTTTGTGAAAGATGGGTATTTTTGTGTGGATTTTACTTCTGTTATTCCTTTTTCTTCAGTGAGGTACTGTTGACTGATTGATTTGCTTTCTCTTGGTAGTATACATTTTTGGAATTTTGCTGCTCTAATTTCAGCAGAGTGGTAGTGTCTTATTTTCCTACAATGTTCTGCCTGTAACTTTCTCACATCATGCTTTTATTCTGACCAGATCTGGAGCAGATCTTTCAGTTGAGCTTTACAAGATCCATGAAAAGTTGGGTTTCTATCGCTGGTATGTTGGAATTGTGAAGTGCTGTTAACTGTATTCTTTGATGTGGCTGAGTGCTGAGTTTGATGGTCCAAGGTATTGCTTTATTGTTTGAGTAATTCTTCATCTGAACAGATGAAAATCTATTTTGCACCTTTCTTTCTAAAATTCTTGTTTCAAATTGTCTTTTTGTTTTTTACGCTTCAGAATCTGGAAAGACATGAAGCTGAACCAAACTGGAGAATTAAAAAATTGCTATGAGACTGACTGGTTTTGTACAAAGTAATGAAGATGAGTTAATTGATTAACTTTAAGTTGAGGAAAGTATTGAGGAAGTGTACTGTTTGAATTAAGGTTGATATTAATGAAATCTAATTCCTTGTGGAATAAGGAAGAGCAGATGAGAGATGCAATTTTATGAGGGAAAAGGGAGAAATTTATTGAAATTAGGTGAGAAGGTTTGAGAAAGTGAGAAAGAAGTATTTTAAATGGGGAAGAAGAAGGTAGGTTATGTTTAAATTTAGGGTAACTTCCTTAAAATTTAAAATATAAAACTTTATGGTTTTTGGCAGTTATCTCCAATTCCAGAAAAAAAATTTCTTCAGACTACTAGTTTTGAGAAGATTTATAGCTCAGGTTGAGGTTTTGGATGTATGTTTGCTCGCTGTGTCCATAATTATTGCTGTGTATGTTGCTTAGGGACTTAAGGATCACAAATTATATTTCTGCTGTTTCTGTTTCAATAGTAGTTTCATTTTGGAATCTATTTTCACGTATAATTCACGTGCATGTTTAAGCAGAATCTAGTGAATGTGTTTCCTTTCCTCCTCCATTATTTATGGATGACCAAGCCTTGGTAATGCTTTGAAAGCTTCTTTTGGTGTGGTCACTTATTTAGTGCACAATGGGGATTAAACCTTAGCTCCCCCCCCCCCCCACCCCCCAACCCTGCCCCCGCCCACTACCACCACCCTCCTCCGTCTGGCCAAGCTCATCCTCGCTTTGAGCAAGCTCTTTAGTTCCTGTCACTTTCTTAGGTTAAAAGGTGTAGCCATGGGTTCCTGCATGGGCTCCAAGAATGTCAGTCCCTTTGTGGGGTACATAAACATTCGTTGTTCCAGACGCTACCTACCACATTTTCACTAGTGCAATGGTGTTATCAGTGCTGCTTCTCTCTCCCACCAAAACTGGAAAAATTGATGGATTTTGTTTTCAATTTCCAATCTGCTCTCGCCTTCATCTGGACCATTTATGACTTCTCCTTTCTCTTGACCTCTCTGTTTCCATTTCTGGGGATAGGCTGACTACCAATATCCGTTACAAGCTCACAGTTTCCCAAAGTTACCTTGCTTCTTGTGAGGACTCTATCCATTCTGAAAATTTCTTCATCTCCCTCATAACTGTTCTGATGATGCTGCCTTTCACAGGAGGGCCTCAGAAATGTTCCACTTTTTCCTTAATCGAGGATTCCCCACCACCTTAGTTGTCGAGGCCCTCAGTTGTGTCTGACCCATCCCCATACTTCAGCCCTCACCCCTCTCATCCTCTTCCACAAACATGATAGGGTTCTCCACCTCACTAGCCTCCATCTCCAAAGGATTGTAAACTACATTTTCACCACCTCCATTGGGGTGCCATCACCAGACACACGTTCCCCTCCCCTCCCTTGTCAGAATTCTGCAGGGACCGTTCTCTCCAAGACACCCAGATGCACCCCTCCACTCCCCAACACAACCTTACAGCGCCTTCCCATGCAGTCCCAGAAGGTGCAACACTTGCCTGTTTATCTCCTCCCTCCTCACTATCTAAGGCACCAGACACACCATTCAGGTGAAGCAACAAGTTACCCGCACATCATTCAATCTAGTCTAATGTATTCAGTGTTCAGTGGCTTTTAAAATTGTGGTGGGACATCTATTCTGTACACTTGAATCAACTTATCAATTCTAAAGATCTAGTATGAAGGCAAAGCAGTTAAGAGCAATTGTAAGTCCTGGCTGAAATGGTTGAAGCTTTTCAAAGGCCCTGCAACTTATACAAAGGATTAAAACCTAATTTGTGGAATCATTTTATGCTATTGAAAGGATAGCTATCATGTATAGTTGATGGTGCAATGTTCTGTATGTAGTGGGTGCATTGAGACTAATTGTTTTGAATATGTGGAAAGTTAGTGATTATTTGGTTTTGTAAATTGCACCATTGATGAACTTCGAGTGGTTTTGTTTCAATGTTAGCATTATTGTTACTTTTATGTCTTATTGTTACTTCTGTCTTATTGTTACTTATGTGTTTTATTAATTATTACTGAATATATAAAAATGGGAGCAGCCATCTTGGTCCACCTCCCATTTCATTGACTTATGAATTTTTGCAAAGTTAAATTAATTCTGTGATTTAATAAACTTAATGTTTACTAATCTTTGTAAAATATTGTGTATTTACCCATCCAAACATATTGTAGAACTTCCTCTTGAATGTATTGAGAAACAGAACTGGAGTTACATTTGACTTGGGTTTTTTTGTATCATATTCATAAGTAAAATGTGGCTCATTTCACAACTAGAGCACAAGTTTTCAAAATGCTTTTCCTCTTTTTGTCATCACATTCTGTCCATCCATTATTTATCTGTCTAGTGTTGACTTACTAACACTAAGGTTTCAGTACAAAGAAACAAACATTTATGCCTTGATGTATTTTATCAATTATTACTGAAGATATCAAAATGGGAGCATCCTCCTTGGTCCCCCTCCACAGAAATATTCTCAGTGATAACACTGTTTTCTTGTCTACTGTCTGTCTTTTGAATGCTGTAAACAATGGGTCCTAGAGACTTGATATTTACAAAAAAGGTTCTTATGAGTGTATCAGTATTTGAGGAGTGCCTAGGAGGATACTTCAGTGAAACATTGAGGAGGCTTACATTGTCAGAAATTTCAGAGGAGATAAAAAAATTTATTGGTCTAGGTAGCTGTAAAAATTACTATGGCAATGTATGAATTGCAGTGATAGCAAGGTGGCCTTAGTTACATTTATACTCGAACAACATGTCGAAAACACACTGCTGTTTTGGGGATCTTGTAATGTGCAAATTAGCAGCTGTATTTACTCACACAGAATGAGGTTAAACATCAGAAGTAATAAGTAATTGACTTAAGTGATTTGACACATCCTGAATCTTTGAAAGCATGATTTAAATCAAGTTAATTCTTTGTTTTAATTACTTTTTGCCTGGTCTGTGAGTTCTTAACTTTTCTGTTTCTTTTAAGGAGATGTACAGCACGGAAACAGACCCTTCAGTCCAGTTTGTCCATGACTAACAGATATCCTATTTTAATCTAGTCCCGTTTGCCAGTACTTGGCCCATATCCCTCTAAACCCTTCCTATTCATATACTCAACCAGATGCCTTTTAAATGTTGTAATTGTACTAACCTCCACCACTTCCTCTGGCAGTTCATTCCATACATGCACCACCCTCTGCATGAGAAAGTTGCCCCTTAGGTCTCTTATGAATCTTTCCCTTCTCACCGTAAACCAATGCCCTCTAGTTCTGGACTCCCCTACCCAAGGGAAAACACCTTGGCTATTTATGATTTTATAAACCTCTATAAGGTCAGCCTCCGCTTTTCTATTGTTATGGACTAGGCCAAACCCCCTCAAAACATTTCATGAAGGTAGCCCAGACCCTAACTTTGCTAGTTGTTTTAATCAGATGTAAGCTGGATATTCCAGAATAGATGCAGTTGGTGAAACCACTTAGTTTTAAACAAAACAGAATTTATTTACAAGATTACCGAATGAAACACAAACAGGAAAGAATAGAATAGTGAATAACTTTACCTATCAGATCATCCAAACTTAATGATGTTGTTCCAAATATTTGCAACAATCCCGATAAACACCTCTTGGCACAAAAGGTAAAATCAAACCGTGTCTTACGGGGAGATGTCAGAGAGATCAAACAGCGTCAAACTGCTTGACAGCTTTCACTGAAAAGCCAGACTGCCAAACTCAAATCAAACCAGAGAAAAGCTGAGCTGGGAGAACTGGCTGCTCCCCTTTCATTGTCCAAGTGTTTTTTATAAAAAATTTGAAAGCCTTTTTGTCTAGGCGGTATCTGTTAGCTATAATCAAACTGGCCCTAAAACCTTTCAAACTTAGACTTTTCGGAGTTGATGTCTTTTATGACCTGTCTGGAAAAGAAAAAGGATACCATAATCTTGTTAAAGAAGCATCATCATACCTCAAACCCTTAAAAATAAAGAACCATCAATATCCAAAGATGGCTTCATTTTAAAACCCCTTAATCTTGAACTGTTTGTATTCTATAACACTCATACATTACATTGACTATAAACATGCAAACACGCACTACTATGTTCTGTTTGTTTGTTTTACTCCTGCCACTGAACGCCTCCATTTCTCAGTTGGCAATTATGTTTCTTCACCTGCCACATGTACAATTTTCAAATTTAATTTAGCAACACATTCCATCTAAACAGTCTGGCATTTTTGTCCTAAAATGTCTCCACGAACTTCAATGGGTTATGATCAGTGTATTTGATTTGTCTCCGATACATTACTGGTAACATAAACATTGAAATGTTTTAATGCCAACACCAAGCTCAAAGTCTCCTCAATTGTTGAATATTTCTGCTGATGAATGTTTAGTTTCCTGGAGAAATACCCATTAAGTCTTTTTATCTTCTTCTCGTCTTCCTGCAAGAGCATAGCATCGATGGCCATCTTGAAGGGCTTTACGTAATTAGACATGGCTAATACTGGGGCAGTATCAACACAGCTTTCAGCTGACCAATATCTTTTGGCAGTCTGCTAGCTACTGAAACTCCTTGCCTTTCTTTGGCAATTCAGTAATCTGAATCAGATCAACCCTTGATCTGATTGTATCTCTGTGGGTAGTGTATATTTAATGAAAAATTTGAGTAATTCCTCTGCAATCGTTTAGCTGTGATATTGCATAATGGAATTGCGCCTGGAAATCTAGTGGACCACATCCCATTATTGTTAACAATTACTGATTCCCACTTTTTGTTTAAGGTCAGGGTCCTACGCAATCAATTAAGATTTTTGTGAAAGGTTCCTCAAATGCAGGAATAGGTATTAAAGGTGCAGGTTTTATTACTGCCTGTGGTTTTCCAATTACTTGACATGTATGATACGTCTGGCAAAATTTAACTGCATCCTTGTGCAGTCCAGGCTACTATAAATATTCTTGTATTTTAGCTTGTGTTTTTCTCACTCCGAAATGATCCCCTGGAGGTAACTCATGAGCTACTCGCAACATCTCCTTTCTGTAACCCACTGGCAATATGACTTGATGAACTTCTACCCATTTCTCATCTGCCCGAATATGTGATGATCTCCATTTCCTCATTAAGACATCATTTTTAAGATAAGCGCTCAGGGATACATTTGGATTCTTTTTCTGTATATGCCTTTTGATACAATTGCTTCAAATTTTCATCTTTCTGCAATAACTCAGTTAATTTATCTGAGCTAAAAATGCTTGCTTTGTCATCTATCTGTTCCTGGTTTGTGTTAACCTTCTAATCAAACAGGATCATTCCACTTCCACTTTCTTATCTGTACTCTTCAATCTCCTCTGTTTAAACTGGTGACTTTGTGACCTCATTACCACATAGTCAGGAAAAATCCCAGGATATGCATCCTGTAATTGTTCAGTTGCCTGAGTTTCCACTGGCTTTTCAACCACATTAGGTAGCAGTCCTACCTGTTAACCAGGTATATCATTAGAAAGGATAAATTATATTCCTGAAGCTGAGTGTTTGTCAAGTACTCCTACCACGACTTCTCCACTCTTCACTGGAAACTCTAACCTCACGTTACATAATTGAGTGCTTCTTGTCTCACCATGAATTCCCATTACTAGCACCTTTTCTGGCAGTAGTCCTTCAGAGGTACATATCACCTAATCTTTTTTCATCACAGATTAAGGGGATCCTGTATCTCTTAATATTGTAATCTCTTTACATGCTGCTCCTGGCCTATCAGAGTAAACTTTACCTTTGTAGCTATATGGTTTAAGATGATCTGATACTTCCTCCTTAACCAACCTGTAACCAGCTTGTACATTCCGGTGCAGCTTTCTAGCCTTCATTGTGCTTTCTGTTACCACTCCAAAAAAATTCTCTGGCTTATCCTGTTTTCCTACATCTGGCTTCCCAGTGCTTTTTTTTAACCGAACAATGCTGTGATTGCACATGGCCTACTTTGTTGTAGTGAGAACACCAGAGCTTTTCAACTTCTCTTTTCCCCTTCAAAGGTTTCCCTTTTATACCCTGCGGTAAGTTATCCTTGTGATCTTCACTGAGACCTACCTTTCCCTTTCCATGTGAGGATTTCTCCTTTCCCCTATTTCTATCTCTCTCAGATTGAAACTGATTTTGGAAGGCAAACTTCGATTTATGGGCCAACTCATAATCATCAGCTAATCTTGCCATTCTAACTCTCTGCTCTTCCACGAGTTCTCACTGCTTCAAGTAAATTTTTGAATTCCTCTAAAATAATTCTCTGTCATAAGTTTGCTCTATTTTTAATGCCCTCATCCACCTATCAAAATTACTTTATTTGAACCTTTCAAACTCTGTAGGCTTCTGGCACAAGTTCATGTGCACATAAGATGGCTTTCTTCATCACCTCATACTTTCCAGATTTCTGATCGTGATACAAATCGCTCTACCCATAAGTTGTGTTTGGATCAACAAAACCCACACATGGTCACTGGCCACCGCAATTATTTAGCCATCTTTTCAAATGAGGTGAAAAAGGCTTCCACATCCTTCTCATCAAATTTAGACAATGTTTTAAATAGTTTCTCCCCATGCGTTTGCTCTTCCTCACTAAACGTATCTTCAGCCTTCATCTGCATCCTTTTAAGCTGACTTTCCTGTCAAAGTGCCAATTTCTGAAGTTTAAACTCTCTCTTTCTCTTGTTCTGCTAAAGCAATTCATTCTTTTTCCTTTACTATTACTCAAATTCAAACTTTATCATTTCCTTGCCTTTTGCCTCCAACTCCAGCTGCTTAATTATCAATTGAATTTTAGCGATCTCAAAAGATTCTGGTGGCATTTCCAGCAAATTTAAATGCTGAGCTATTGCTGGAATCTCTCTCCTTTCACCACAAAAGTTTGCAGCTCCAACTCCAGCTTGTCTGCTAATTCCAGCAGCTTGGCCTTAATTACCTTTTGTAAAACCCCAAGGTCACTTCTTCCAACCCCAGAAAACTCTTGGTGACTGAAAGAGCTATTGCTATCCAAAGCACTGTTTAAGCCAATCGAATTTAACACCCAAAACAAAAGACACTTAACACCTACCACTCGCTGTCTTCAGGTCCAACAACCCTCATCCTAATTTGGAACTATAATTGAGATTCTGCAAAGGATTTCCCCAATCTGTTGTTATGGACCAGGCCAGAGCCCCTCAAAACATTTCAAGAAATTAGCCCAGACCCTAACTTTGTTAGTTGTTTTAAGCAGGTAGAACACAATTATTCTGGGAGGAATAAAGTTGGAAAAAACCACGTGGTTTTAAACAAAACAGAATATCTTTACAAGATTACCAAATTAAACAAACAAAAGAGAACAGAATACATGAATAACAAATGTATGCAACAGATCATCCTAGCTTAATGCTGCTCCAAATACTTGTAACAATCCCAATAAACACCTCTCGATACAAAAGGTAAAATCAAACAGGGTCATACAGGGGAGAGAGAGAGAGAGAGAGAGAGAGATATCAGCAGCCTCAAACTGCCTGACTGCTTTCAGTGAATAGACAGACTGCCAAAACCAAATCAAACCAGGATTAAGTTGAGATGGGAGAACTGGCCACTCTCCTTTCATCGTACAAGTGTTTTATTTTAAAAATTCAAAAGCGTTTTGCCTGAGGCAATATCTGTTAGCTATAATCAGACCGGCCTTAAACCCTTCAAACTTAGACTTTTCAGAGTCAGTGTCTTTTACGACCCCTTTTATTTAAAAAAAAGCCAAGAACAACATAACTTTGCATAGTGTGATGATGCTGCTTCTTTAACAATCAGAAGATATCTATTGCTGCATAAATTTTAGACAAATTTGGACTTAAAATTTCAACAGCCTTATTGCCTCACTTAAGTTTTGGAGTTATCATTTTCTGTAACACACATCCCTGAAATCGTTTGAAAATAAATTAATGTATCTTTAGTGCTTGTTCAAATGTTTGAAATTTCAGTTTGAGTGAGTCAGCTGGAAACATTTCTTGAACTTTTCTGGCTTAAATAAACTTCTGCATCATGACAATTGCAAACACTACTGGTTGCAGAGGACCATCACTAATGGAGTCTTGAAGACTACAGCCACCTCAGTGGACCTGTCAGGTGGTGAGGAAACCAAAATGAATAAATAAACAACCCGAGCTTACTGTTGTCGATGAGCTATGCGCCTTCCCATAATGACATTGACAGAAATCACCATTACATTATATTCAAAGCCATCCTCAGATCATGCAGAATGACATCACCACTGTAATAAGTTGGATAGGTCTGACAGTCCAAAACTGTTGCTATCATTATAGGATAAATGACAACCATTCGGTCCATTTAATCCATAGTGGTTCTCTGAGTAATTCAGTCCCACTTCTCTATTCTATCCCCGTGGGCTGGCAATTTAATTCCCTCAAGACTCTAGACGCTTTCCATTTGAAAGTGTTATTTATCTTTGTTTCTGCCATTCTCATAGGTAGACTTCCATGTCATTGATATTCAAATTGAAAAAAAAGTCTTCCTCATATTCCCCTGAAACTTGTGTCCAAAACCTTAATTCCACTCTACATACCATCAGCCAATGGGAAAAGCTTTTCTTTGTTTATCGTGTAAACCCATCTTTATCTTGGACTTTTCTATCAGATAGCTCTTTAACATTCTTTGCTCCACGGAGAACAACCCCAGCATGTCCAATCTAATCTTCCTTTCTAAATTTTCTTATCCTTGGAAATATTCTGACAAATCTGCTTTGTAACCTCTTGGGAACCTTCACACCTTTCCTAAAGAATGATGTCGATAACTGGACATAATATTCAGTTAAGGCAAAAACATACTTCATAAATGTTTAGTTCAACTTCCCTGCTTTTATATTTGGTATCTTTATATTTGAATGCCAAGATCCGAAATGCTTTGATGATTACTATCCCATTATATGCACCACCTTCAAAGGTCTGTGTATTTAAACTGTGCAGTTAAGTGCATGCTGCCTTTTCCTTATCCCTTACCATGGATCAATTTAGTGTTCTCTGCTTCCACCTGCTACTTGTCTGCTCATTCCATTATCTTACCTATTACTTCTCAGTTGGTTGGAATCATCTTCTTTAGTATCATCTGCAAATTTTGAAATCTTACACTGTATTTCAATATCCAAGTCACTTATATAAAAGAAGAAAACAGCCTGGCCTTTGAGGAACACCTCAATATACCATCAGGTGGGTAGAGATGAGGAACAGTAGGATTAAGTCAGTAGTGGGATTGGGGGTCTCCAGGCCCTCTAACAGTAACCACAAATGTGGGATGCAGTATGCAAGGCAGCAAAACACTGAATGCTGAAAATCAGAAATAAACAGAATGCTGGACAAATTCAGCAAGTTTGACAGCATCTATGGAGATTGAAACAGAATTACCCTTTTGAGTCTGATACAACTTCTTTGGAACTTATGATAAGGAAAAGGCAATCATTACTATGTGCATTAAAGTCACTTAGAAACTGGAAAGTCAAATGGGCAATAGCAACCTGGATGAGAAGTTAAAAGAATTATTTGAAGATCATTTCTTACAGCAGCATGTTTTGGAATTGATTGACCATTAGGCTATTTATATTTTGTAATGAGGGAAGTAATTAATGACTTCTAGATTCTAGATATTGGTGACGACAATATGATTGAATTTTATATTCCGCTTGAAAGGGAGAAGATTGGAGCTTAGACAAATATTTAGAAGTTAAACAAGGGCAAAAATATGGGCGTGAAAAATGAGCTAGCTAAAGTGAGGTGACTTACTAATCCAGGGATAGATCAATAGAGGCGCAGTGATTGCAATTTTGATTTAGTATTATCACATACTGAGATAGTGAAAAATATTGTTTTGTCTGCTAACCAGACAAATTGTACTTATACAGTAGCGCCTCGACACACGAACGACCCCGTTCACGAACAAATCAGTTTACGAACAGGATTGTACATAAAATTTTGCTTCAATGAATGTACGAAATTCAAGGTACAAATGCAAAAAGCCCGTGGTTTCATTGCAATTGTTCTGCTTTGCTACACGCGCTTTGAATATCCGAACAATGGGAAAATTGATTCAGTTCGCGAACCGGGTCCCGGAATGGATTAAGTTCGTAAGTCGAGACACGACTGTATAAGTACTTTAGATAATAGAACAGAATGCAGAATATAGAAATACAGCTGCAGAGAAAGATCAACCCTAATATGAGAGGTCTGTTCCTAAATTTGATCAGAGTACTCAGAATAAGTATATTCCTACAATATAGAAAAGTTCTAAAGGAGAACTCACCACCTGTGGTTAACTAGACAAGATAAGCATCAAACTTAGGAAGAAGCACGTTGTTGGATAGTAGGACAGATGATCAATTAAAATAAAAGGAATGGCAGAGAACGACTAACAAGTTAATAAGGAGGAAGAAATTAGTGTGAGAGAGAAAGCTAGCTATAAATATAACAATTGGTAGCAAGTATTTCTACAGGTATTTAGAAAGGAAAGGCATCAGTGGCTGTCATCTTCCTTAATAACCACCAATACAAAGTACTAATTATGTAGTTGAAAGGTATATGACCTTCTTTGTTACCTCTGCCACTGAAGGTGGGTACATATCATGTTTTCACCCTGATTGTAAACAATATATTTCAAAAACTAAAATAGATTTCAAGAAAACATGGTAAGACAAGATATGGCCCATGGATGAACTGATTAATTTTCAATACTGAGTCAGATCTGTGTCCTGAACTCTTAAGAACAATGAGCCAGCGTTGGAATTTGGGGTGAATTGACTTTTAGGTTATTTTAAATTGTTTGTTTTGGATTGTTGAAACTTACTGTGTAGCAATTTGTCATAATGGGAGTGGAATTTTTAGAGTTGTCTGTTGGCTGTGAATTAGCCTGTAGCTATCTCAGTGAAATTAAAAGTCAATAGAAAGGTGCCATTTTGTTTCCAATTTTGTAATTACAGAGCATCAAACAAGTATGAAAAAGATTCAAGGAAGAGCTAAGAAATTGTTATTTTGATGGAGTGTGACCAGAGATAGGCATTGAGTACTGTCTTCACTTGTTCTAATCAGGTTCACCCAACCTCTTATTACCCACTTACTGCTTCTCTGCTGGTAGAAAGTTTGTGGATTATTTTTAATTGCATTCTATTTTCACAATTAATATTTATTTTCTCTCTGAACATTTTGTCTTTGGCCCATTTCTTACTTTAAGTAGTCATCTGGCATGCATCAAACTTTTTTTTGTTTTATTATATGCCCTCTCTCATGCCATCCAGGCATTCTCTGACTTTAATTTTCCTGCCTTTCCCTCTTCTAGAAATGTACAGAGTCTGTACTAGAAACATCTGTACCTTTATTATCACCTTATTGCTTATTGATTCTGTTTCACAATGTCTGTACGTCACTGGTTCAGAGATTGGGAATATTCTACCTAACCATTGTAGGAGTATGAACAGCAAAAGTGTTGCAGCAGTTGAAGGTTTTGCCCACAATATCCACATGGAACCAGAAATGAACAATAAATAGGGTTTTGGTTGACTGTCTTTTGGAATCAGTGAGTATTGATGTAAATGTAGAACTTTACCTTAGCATCACAGAAGTTTGAATTAAGTTGAGTTTCTGACCAGGCGGACCATTTGAAGAAAGGTTTAGCAAAATAATTTCTTGTTTTTCAGTTAGAAAAGCCAATAATTCCTAAAAGAAACTCACTGAAGTAAAGAAAGTTTAATTTTCTTTTAATGCAATTATTACATAATTCAGAAAAGTGAAAACTATAGTACCATTTTATTTCAAAGTATAAGTTAAAAGTTCTCATTAATTTACAAATCTGAAATGATTAGGATAGGTTTTATTGCCTGCCTCTCCTCCTCCATCTCTCTCCCAATGGAGTAGAAAGAGTTTCACATTATGCTACTGTCAGAGCTATGTATGAAGATAGGTCTGTGGGCATTCACTTATGCAATCCGACATGATCAAATGCTTCATTTACTGCTACAGTCTTTAAACAAAGCTCAAATGATTACTCAACATTTATGCCTACCCAACCCCCGCCATTGTCTCAACGCCATCTGGCATTTTGAGTCAGTCTCAATATTTGCAGGTGCAGGCATGAAAAGTCTTAGAGGTGATACTCAGCATTAAGTTATTGTTAGCTAACTCAGCTGGAAATTGTGAGCATGCAAGAATTGCTTAAGCATAGGATGAGATATGAAGCCAGGCCTCTCCCTACCTGTATGATCAAATAGTTTGCAATCACTATTTTGAGGCAACTAAGGATGGACAAAAAAATTGTAGCATTGCTTGTATCCTTCCTGGTGCATCGGATGACATTTGTATCATCAGCACAGTGTGCACAGAATGGAAAGAGCAACACATGTATTTTGTTTAAAATTCTAACTTTTGCTTGCCTGATGCTGGAGATGTTTAGTATGGTGCAGGCACAAGCTGGTTGTTTGCAATCATACAATACCTTATACAGCACTGGGAGGTGTGCTCAACAAGACCATCACAACAGAAGGCTCACTATAATGCAGTTCTGCTTCAGAACCAAGTCAATAAATGATACTTTGGCTTCTAAGACAAACTTTGTAAGGTTTGCATAAGAGGCTAATTCTCACTGAGCTAACAATGTTATATTCCCACCTGGATCTGGGATGAAAGAACTGCTGCCAGCCAAGGTGCTGAATGTTCAGTCAGATAATAAAAATATGGAGGAAATATATACTTTAAGAAAAGTCAGATTAATCTCATGGTTGTAACAGATTATTAAAGTGCTGTGAACCCGTTTCAATTGGCCCAAGACCAGTCTTCACTTCTCCTGTAGGGAAAGCTCTAATATTCGCTTCAGCATAGCTTCCTCTTCTCTCTGTCTTTCCTCCTGTTCTTCAAGTTCTTTGGCAGAAAGTTCCATGGCAATTTGTAATTGAGTGTTGTAACTAGAGTATGCATCCGTGGAATGAGATCCATGGGAACCCGTTGTAATGCCTTCATTGATTACTCTAGAAAAGTCAAATCCACAGAAAAGGTGATAGAAAGATTTCAGGACAATTTCAACAAAATAATTCAATTAAATCAACATCTTTCCTCTTAGTCAATGTACTAATCAGAAAGATCCCAATTCCAAGTCTTAAATCTCCCTTGCAGTACTCCTGCATTAGAGAAGTAGACGGTTAGTTATTAAAACTGCTGACAAAGGTGATACTGTTACTGTCTGGAATACCAATGTCTATTATTAAAAAGGTGTAAACACTAACTCTCATACTGCTTTCTACTACCTCCTAAACCAAGACTCAACCACCAAACATCAGGCTGTTTCCAGGTCTGTTGCTAACCTCAATTCCTGGAGATCTTCCCTCCATGGCTTCCCAAGTCAGTCCCCCAACTAAACAGTGTACTTCTACCAGCTTTCTAAATCCACCAACACAACTGTCATCATAGACGTCACTTCAGTCTGCTCCTGCTCCACTTAACTTCATGTTTCCAACCTTAATTCTTTTCTCTGCCCAACCACATTTGGTCATTTTTCTGGAACCCTATTTCTGTTTAATTATTGTTTCCTGTTCACAATGGACAGTTGATCTCTCTTCAGCCTCACTGCCCACCAAGATGTTCTGAGTGCTCTACACTTCCTCCTTGGAAAGAGGCCCAACAATCCTGATCAATCACTACCCTCTTCCTTCTGGTGGTGCCGGTTCTCTAATTGAGCAATTTATGATTTATTTGTGGGCACAAAGTTAAAAGGTGTGGTGAGGATACCCACATGGGCCTTAGGTTATGCTGGTCTTTTGGTGGGATATAAGAAATATTCATTGTTCTGGTCTTACTTTGGAGACCTCTCACCCAGAGCTGGGGAAAAAAAAAGTCAAAGTCAAATGTTGCTTCTAATTTTCACCTTTCAATTTCACCTTCACCTGATCCATTTGACATTTCACTTCCTTTCCTTGACTTCATTTATCGCTCTTTCTGAGGCTAGGCTATCCACTAATATTCATTACAAGCCCATTGAGTCATAAAGCTACTTTCACTATACTTCCTCACATTCCCGTTCCAGTAAGGAGTTTCTCTGTCCTTGTCAAATCTACCTTGATGCTAGCTTCTACAAAGACTGTTCTAACATTCCTTCCTCAACTGTCTCCTCTCCCCACTCCACTGTGGGTGACAATGCCATCAATTGTGTGTCACCCATTCCCCACAACTTTACCCTCACCTCCTTCCTCTCCATTCCAGAATACCAGGATAGAACAGAACATAGAACGGCTGCAGCACAGTACAGGCTCTTCAGCCCTCGATGTTGTGCCGACCTTTTATCCTACTCTAAGATCAAACTATATACCCTTCATTTTACTATCATCCATGTGACTATCCAAGATGGCTTAAATGTCCCTAATGTATCTGACTCTACCACCACCGCTGGCAGTGCATGCCACACTCCCGCCAATCTGTGTAAAGAACCTTCCTCTGACACCTCCCCAAAACCTTCCTCCAATTATCTTTAAAATTATGTCACCTCATGATAATAATCTCCACCCTGGGAAAAGGTCTCAGGTTTCTGCCTGTCATCATCTTGTACACCTCTATCAAGTCACTTTGCATCCTTCTTTGCTCCGATGAGAAAAGCCCTTGCTTCCTCAACCTTTCTTCATAAGACATGCCCTCCAGTCCAGGGCAGCATCCTAGTCAATCTCTTCTGCACCCTCTCTATAGCTTCCACATCCTTCCTATAATGAGGCAACCAGAACTGACTGTAATATTCCAAGTGTGCTCTAACCAGGGCTGTATAGAACTGCAGCATAACCTCACGGCTCTTAAGCTCAATCCCCCTGCTAATGAAAGCCAACACACCATACACCTACTTAACAACCCTAACAACTTGGATGGCAACTTTGAGGGATCTATGGACGTGGATCCTAAGATCCTTCTTTCTCCTTGCTGCCAAGAATCCTGCCTTTAACCTGTATTCTGCATTCAAGTTCGACCTTCCAAAATGAATCACTTTACACTCTTCCTGGTTGAATTCCACCTGCCACTTCTCAGCCCAGCTCTGCATCCTGAAATGTCTTGTTGCAACCTACAACAGCCCTCTGCACTATCCACAACTCCATCAACCTTCATGTCATCAGGAAGAACAGAGGTCCCAGAACAAATCCCTGCGGAACACCATTGGTATGATTCTCCAGGTCCTCACTTGCCATCCAACCAATCTCCACATTCAGAGGATCACCTGGCACCTACATTCTGGTGACACCCCAAAAAAATCTTTCCTTGTCCCTTATCTCCGAGTCTACATTAGACTAGTGCTAGAAAAGCATAGCCGGTCTAACAGCATCCGAGAAACAGGAAAATCTATGCTTCGGGCAAAAGCCATTCCTGATGAAGGGTTTTTGCCCCAAACGTTGACTTTCCTGCTCCTCAGATGCTGTCTGACCAGCTGTGCTTTTCCAGCACCACTCTAATCTTGACTCTGATCTCCAGCATCTGCAGTCCTCACTTTTGCCCTGTTATCTCTGTGATACTGTTTTCTACTTCTATCGATCCCCAAACCTCATCCCCTTCCTATACGTTTACAGGAGCTAGCAGCTGCCCCTTTATCACTATCTACTCACTGTCCAAGTTCCCACATAATCCTTTCTAGCAATTTACTTGTACTTCTTTTAATATAGTTTACTGTATTGGCTGTTCACAGTGTGGTCTCTTCCACAATCGGGGAGAACAACTTTGTTCAGTTTGCTAGCATGGCACTGACCTGGTCATTTCAATTCATCATCCTGCCTTTGTGCTCAAATTTATGTCCTTGTTCTGCTAGGTTCCAGTGAAAACCAATGCAAGCTGGAGGACCAGCATCCCATCTTCCAATTAGGAATGTTATGCAACCTTCTAAATTCATTGAGTTCCACAAGATGGAACATATTCTTTCTTCAGAACATGAACTCTGTCCTTCATTCTTCCGCCCCTTCCCTCAAAGTGCCAATCCATATATTGATCTCCACAGATATCACCAGACATGAAACATTAACTCTCTACAATAGTGTTACTTCTGCTGAGTTTCTCCGACAACTTCTGTTTTTGATTCTGAATATTACTCTAGTGCTTTAATGTTCAGCTCGGTCTGAAAGCTACCTCAAAGTAAAATATTGCAGTTCTGGAAATCTGAAATGAAAGCTGAAAGTGCTGGAGAAACTCAGCTGGTTTGGGAACATTTGTGGAAAGTTAATGTTTCAAGTCTATCTCCGCCCCCACGCCTAACCCCACCCCCATTCCCAGCTCCAGTCCCACACCAGGTCCTAGCTCTAAGCCCTGCCGTATTTTCACCATCCCTCTAGACGTCCCCATCTCTGAGGATGAAAGATCAGTCCTCAGCAGAGACCTCACCTTCATCCCCCTACGCTCCCGGATTAACGAATTCAACATGTGGTGAGACATGAGCATTTCTTCCGCTGCCTTCGCCTCCGCGCCTACTTCTTCAACCAGGACTCCCGCTCACCCTCTGACGATCCCTTCTCCAGCCTCCAACACACCCCATCCACCTGAACACCCCATGCTGGCCTCTTACCCGCCCTCGATCTCTTCATAGCCAACTGTCGCCGCGTCATTGTCCGCCTCAACCTGTCCACCCCTCTCACCCACTCCAACCTCTCACTCTCGCAACGTGCAGCCCTCCACTCCAACCCCAACCTCCCCATCAAACCGGCAGACAAGGGAGGCACGGTGGTAGTTTGGCGCACGATCTTTATATTGCTGAGGCTAAACACCAGCTCGCGGACACCTCCTCCTACTGCCCCCTTGACCATGACCCCACCTCTCACCACCAAACCATCATCTCCCAGACCATCCATAACCACATCACCTCAGGGGATCTCCCATCCACCACCTCCAACCTCATAGTCCCACAACCCCGCACCGCCCATTTCTACCTCCTGCCCAAAATCCACAAACCTGACTGCCCCGGCCGACCCATTGTCTCAACCTACTCCTGCCCCACCAAACTCATTTCTGCATACCTCGACACGGTCCTGTCCCCCTTAGTCCAAGAACTCCCCACCTACGTTCGGGACACCACCCACACCCTCCAACTCCTCCATGATTTTCGCTTCCCCGGTCCCCAACGCCTTATCTTCACCATGGACATCCAGTCCCTATACACCTCCATCCCCCATCACGAAGGACTCAAAGCCCTCCGCTTCTTCCTTTCCCGCCGACCCAACTAGTACCCTTCCACTGACACCCTCCTTCGACTGACTGAACTGGTCCTCACTCTGAACAACTTCTCTTTCCAATCCTCCCACTTCCTCCAAACCAAAGGAGTAGCCATGGGCACCCGCATGGGCCCCAGCTATGCCTGCCTCTTCGTCGGATATGTGGAACATTCCATCTTCCAGCTACACTGGCACTACCCCCCACCTTTTCCTCCGCTTCATCGATGACTGTAAAGGCGCTACCTCGTGCTCCCGAGGAGGTTGAACAGTTCATCCACCTTCCACCCGACCTCAAATTTACCTGGACCGTCTCAGACTCCTCTCTCCCCTTCCTAGACCTCTCCATTTCTATCTCGGACGACCGACTCAACATGGACACTTACTATAAACCAACTGGCTCCCACAGCTACCTAGATTACACCTCCTCCCACCCTGCCCCCTGTAAAAACGCCATCCCATATTCCCAATTCCTTCGCTTTCGTCGCATCTGCTTCCAGGAGGACCAATTCCAATACCGAACAACCCAGATGGCCTCATTCTTCAAAGACCGCAATTTCCCCTCAGACGTGGTTGACGATGCTCTCCACTGCATCTCCTCCGCCCTTGAACCCCACCCCTCCAATCACCACCAGGACAGAACCCCACTGGTCCTCACCTACCACCCCACCAACCTCCAGATACATCATATCATCCTTCGTCATTTCCACCACCTCAAAACAGACCCCACCACCAAGAATATATTTCCCTCCCCTCCCCTATCAGCGTTCTGGAAAGAGCACTCCCTCCGCAACTCCCTCATCAGATCTACACCCCCCACCAACCCAACCTCCACTCCCGGCACCTTCCCCTGCAACCGCAAGAAATGCAAAACTTACACCCATACCTCCCCTCTCACTTCCCTCCGAGGCCCCAAGGGATCCTTCCATATCCATCACAAATTCACCTGCACCTCCACACACATCATTTACTGCATCCGCTGCACCCGATGTGGGCTCCTATACATTGGGGAGACAGACTGCCTACTTGCGGAACATTTCAGAGGACACCTCTGGGACACCCGTATTAACCAACCCAACCGCCCCATGGTGGAACACTTTAACTCCCCCTCCCACTCTGCCAAGGACATGTAGGTACTTGGTCTGGCGATGGAGGGGGCCATGGCAACACAACGCCTGGAGGAAGAGCTCCTCATCTTCTGCCTAGGAACCCTCCAACCACAAGGGATGAATGCAGATTTCTCCAGCTTCCTCATTTCCCCTCCCCCCACCTTTTTTCAATCCCAACCCTCAGACTCAGCACCGCCTTCTTCACCTGCAATCTTCTTCCCGACCTCTCCGTCCCCACCCCCTCTCCGGCCTATCACCCTCACCTTAACCTCCTTCCACCTATCGTATTCCCAACGCCCCTCCCCCAAGTCCCTCCTCCCTACCTTTTATCTTAGCCTGCTTGGCACACCCTTCTCATTCCTGAAGAAGGGCTTATGCCCGAAACGTTGATTCTCCTTTTCCTTTGATGCTGCCTGACCTACTGTGCTTTTCCAGCAACACATTTTGAACCTCAATTTCTTTAGTCATCCAGCACTCCCTATACCTACCAGCCTTTCCTTTCACCCTAACAGGAATATACTTTCTCTGGATTCTTGTTATCTCATTTCGGAAGGCTTCCCATTTTCCAGCCGTCCCTTTACCTGCGAACATCTGCCCCCAATCAGCTTTTGAAAGTTCTTGCCTAACACTGTCAAAATTGGCCCTTCTCCAATTTAGAACTTCAACTTTTAGATCTGGTCTATCCTTTTCCTTCACTATTTTAAATCTAATAGAATTATGGTCGCTGGCCCCAAAGTGCTCCCCCACTGACACCTTAGTCACCTGCCCTGCTTTATTTCCAAAGATAGGTCAAGATTTGCACCTTCTCTCGTAGGTACATGGAGGATTTGAGCTATGGGGAGATGTTGAAAGGCTGTGGCTGTTTTCCCTGGATAGTCAGAGGCTGAGGGGCGACCTTATAGAGGTTTACAAAATTATGAGGGGCATGGATAGGGTAAATAGGCAAAGTCTTTTCCCTGGGGTCAGGGAGTCCAGAACTAGAGGGCATAGGTTTAGGGTGAGAGGGGAAAGATATAAAAGAGACCTAAGGGGCATCTTTTTCATGCAGAGGGTGGTACGTGTATGGAATGAGCTGCCAGAGGAAGTGGTGGAGGCTGGTACAATTGCAACATTTAAGAGGCATTTGGATGGGTATATGAATAGGAAGGGTTTGGAAGGATATGGGCCGGGTGCTGGCAGGTGGGACTAGATTGGGTTTGGATATCTGGTCGGCATGGACGGGTTGGACCGAAGGGTCTGTTTCCATGCTGTACATCTCTATGACTCCATGACTGGCAGCATCTGTGCAGAGAAAATGGAGATAATGTTCATAGTTCAGTTACCCTTCTTCAGGACCCCTCTGTACCCAAACTATTAACTTTGTTTCTCGCTTCACAGATACAGGATTAGTGGTGCTGGAAAAGCACAGTTCAGGCAGCATTCGAGGAGCAGTAAAATCGATGTTTCGGGCAAAAGCCCTTCATCAGGAATACAGGCAGAGTGCCTGAAGGGTGGAGAGATTAAATACAGTCAGACTTGCTGAGCTTCTGGAGCATGTTCTGTTTTTGTCTCAGATTTCCAGCAAACACAGTCCTTCGTTTTATCGAATAATGATACGAACTCAATGTTTTACTTTATCTTCCTCTCCACATTTGCTGCTAGACTGGCTGGGTTTTTTCCCCAAAGCTTTTGTGTTGAAAGTAGTGAGGGAGGACACAGTCCTCCTTATCAGCCATGATTTGGAGATGCCGGTGTTGGACTGGGGTGTACAAAGTTAAAAATCACAACACCAGGTTATAATCCAACAGGTTTAATTGGAAGCACTAGCTTTCAGAGCGTCGCTCCTTCATCAGGTGGTTGTGGAGGACATAATTGTTAGGCACAGAATTTATAGCAAAAAATTTAGAGTGTGACGTAACTGAAATTATACATTGAAAAGTACCTGGATTGTCTGTTGAGTCTTTCATCTGTTCGAATACCATAATAGTTTCACTTCTTTCATGTGTAAATGACAAAACCTTTTTTAAAATGTTGCATTCTCAGGTTAACTATAACAATTGGTGTTAGCTAGACAATATGTTGAAGGTGTTAGCCCCCTGTGTTCTCTGTCTATGCTATAATGTTTAGAGTGATTCAAATCTAAAAAGTGAGATAACAGTTTTACATTAATTCATGCAGTTTTTGAGCAAAGTACAACGTAACTCTGCAAGTACAAATTCACCCCATGTGTGTGTGTATGCGAATGTGTGTATGCAAATGTGTGTATGTGAATGTGTATGTGAATGTGTATGTGTATGTGAATGTGTGTGTGTGTGTATGTAGAGGAGTGTCTGTGAGTGTGTGTATAGTGCAATGGTCGTCACCTGTTGCGTGACATGAACCCAAGGTCCCTATTGAGGCCCTCCCTATGGGTACAGAACTTAACTATCAGCCTCTGCTCGACCACTTTTTCGCTGCTGCCTGTCCCGAAGACCACCTTGGAGGATGGTCACCCAAAGGTCCGAGGTCGAATGGCCAGGACATTCGATCTCGAACCTTCGGGTGACCATCCTCCAAGGTGGACTTCAGGGCAGGCAGCAGCGAAAAGTGACTGAGCAGAGGCTGATAGCTAAGTTCCATACCCATACAGAGGGCCTCAATAGGGACCTTGGGTTCACGTCACACTACAGGTGACCACCATTGCACCACACACAAACACACACACACAATCCCCCACCCCAGACTCATACCTGCAACCCCTCATAAACATAAGACACTCTACATTCACATTCACATATACACACACACACACACACACACATATATACACTCCCTCACACTCTCAACCCCCAACCCCCAACCCAGACAGACATACACACACACAGACACAAAGACCCACATGCACACATATACATACATGTTTGTGGGGTGAATTTTTTGTTGCACAGTTACATTATACTTTGCTCAAAAACTGCATGAATTCATGTAAATTTCTTATCTCAATTTTTAGATGTGAATCAATCTAAACATCATAGCATAGACAGAGAACACAGGGGTCTAATACCTTCAACATATTGTCTAGCTAACACCAATTGTTACAGTTAACCTGAGAATGTAACATTTTAAAAAAGGTTTTGTGATTTCCACATGAAAGAAGTGAAACTATCATGGTATTCGAACAGATGAAAGACTCAACAGACAATCAAGGTATTTTTCAATGTATAATTTCAGTTACATCACACTAAATTTTTGCTATAAATTCTGTGCCTTACAACTCTATCCTCCACAACCACCTGATGAAGGAGCGGGTGCTAGTGTGCTTCCAATTAAACCTGTTGGACTATAACCTGGTGTCGTGTGATTTTTAACTCCTTATCAGCATTCTCTATCTTGACTGCATTCCAGTGATTCTCCTATAAAGTACATGCATTTCTATGCCAAGTATGAACAGGATTCATCCATTCTTTAACCTTGACTATTGTCATTTGCAACATGATTTAGTCAATAGAAGAGAGTGTTGTTGTGTTCACAGAAATACTTCAGGAACAAACTACTGCCCCAAATGTAGAAACTCTAACTGATTTCATCCTTCAGCCTAGAGGCCAGTTGAGGTTTGCTGAAGTTCCCAAGTCCCCGTTTCTCTTTTAAAACAAACCCAAATGGAGAAAGGCAATGAAAATGAGATGGCATTGTGATCTCAGGCAATCTCTGTTGACAACTTTATGTACCTTTCCCTTTGTATCATAGAAATATAGGGCATGCAAGGAGACCATTTGGCCCTATCATGCCTGCACTGGAACTTCAGAACAACAGTAACAATTGGTCCTGCACCTCCACATGACCATAATCCTTTAACTTCAACTTCCTCTTCCTCCATTTCAAATGGATCTATGGAATATAGGTAAAAACAAGGACTGCAGATGCTGGAAACCAGACTCTAGATTAGAGTGGTGCTGGAAAAGCACAGCAGGTCAGGCAGCATCCGAGGAGCAGGAAAATCGACGCCTCGGGCAAAAGCCCCACATCAGGAATAATGCTCTATTCTATTCTATTCTATTCAAACCGCCCCGTGGCCCAACATTTCAACTCCCCCTCCCACTCTGCCGAGGACATGGAGGTCGTGGGCCTCCTTCACCGCCGCTCCCTCACCACCAGACGCCTGGAGGAAGAACGCCTCATCTTCCTCCTCGGAACACTTCAACCTCAGGGCATCAATGTGGACTTCAACAGCTTCCTCATTTCCCCTTCCCCCACCTCATCCTAGTTTCAAACTTCCAGCTCAGCACTGTCTCCTTGACTTGTCCGGACTTGTCCGACCTGCCTAGCTCCTTTTCCACCTATCCACTCCACCCTCTCCTCCTTGACCTATCACCTTCATCTCCTCCCCCACTCACCCATTGTACTCTATGCTACTCTCTCCCCACCCCCACCCTCCTCTAGCTTATCTCTCCACGCTTCAGGCTCACTGCCTTTATTCCTGATGAAGGGCTTTTGCCTAAAACGTCGATTTCGCTGCTCATTGGATGCTGCCTGAACTGCTGTGCTCTTCCAGCATCTGCAGTCATTGTTTTTACCTCTATTCTATTCTAGTCGTCTAGTCTATGGAAAATAGGCCGACCCCCTTCAGGTGGATTTTCATCCTTGAGGCTGACAACTTCCTGAATGAAACAATTTCTCATTTCCCCCTTAGATTTAAAAGTATTAAGCAAAAAAATCTATGTCCTTTGGTTACTGACACACTTGACAGATGGAACAGATTATCTGCTCTATCAAAATTGCTGATTATGGATTGCATTTGCAAAAATGAAAGAATGTCAAGGATAAGGTAACTGATCACATTGAAAAATTTCAGTTACGCAGGGACAATCAGCATGGATTCATTACGGGATGTCATGCCTATCAAGCTAAGTTTTTGACGAGGTGACAAAGCTGGTGGACAAATATAAGTCAATGGATGTTGTTCATATGGACTTCCAGTAAGCTTTTGCTACAGTTCCATACAAAAGGCTGTTAGCCAAGGTGGAACCCATGATATTGGAGGCAAATTACTGACATGATTAGAAAAATCTATTGAGAGGCGGGAAAAAGAGTTGGAATAATTAGTAAGTACTTCAACTGACAGAACACGACTAGTGGTGTCCTGCAGGGATCGATTTTCAGGCCTCAAGTATTCACAATATTCATTAACTACTTGGATAAGGGCATAAAAACCAAATATCCAAACTTGCTGACGACACAAAATTGGCAGCATTGTAGACAGAATTGACAACAGCATAAAGTTCCTCAGGATATTGATTTATTCAGTGAATGGGCAAAACTGTGGCAGATGGATTTTAATATAAGCAAGGTTATTTATTTTGGACCAAAAATAAAAGGATAGATCAGGGCACTAGTTAAATACAGTGGATGTCCAATGAGATTTGGGATAGCTCTAAAATGCCACAAACAAATGAAGAAAAGAGAGTTAAGGTGACTAATGGAATACTGTCCTTCATATTTAAAGGTTGGAGTATTGGGATGCAGATGTTATGCTGCAGTTATACAAAACCCTAGTGCCACCTCACTTAAGAGTACTGTTAGCATATCTGGGCACCACACCTTAGGAAGGATGTTTCAGCCATGGAGGGAGTTCAACCCAGATTTACAAGGATGATACCTGGACTTCAGGGGTTAGATAATGAAGAGAGATTAAACAAATCTGGTCTTCATTCTCCAGAATTTAGAAAGGTTGACAGGGATCTAATAGAGGTCTTCAGGATATTAATAGGAAAAGGTAGGGTAGATAAACTATTTCCACTGGTTGAAGATTCCAGAACAAGGGTGCATAGTCTAAGAATTAGGGAAGGTTATTCAGGCGCGATGTTAGAAAGCACTTCTATATGCAAAGAGTAATGGAAGATTGGAACTCTTCCTCAAAACAATGTTAAGAAGATGTGGGTGTACTGTACTTTTGAGAGTAAAAGCTAGCAGAACTACCTGATAGCATCAAGTGTTCTGAATAAGGTGCAATGTAACATGTGGTCCAGCTACTAGGGTAGCTGGTTGTCTGGAGATAAAATCAGATTCAAATTAGGCTAATCAGTTTAAATTATACTCTGAAAAATACCAAATTCCAATCAAGTTTGAATTTAGTATATAGACAATCTTAAAAGCCAATGACACAATCCTATGCTTTGGGGATAGAAGACCGGGGAAAATTGAACAGTTGGGAGGAGAATTGCCACGGCACTAGCATGTACAGACTGTCTGAAAATAGCTCTCTTATAGGTACCTTGATTGATCAGTGACCTGTAAAACAGAAATCCTCAGAAGAAAAGAAGACAGAGGAAGAGAAGATTTGACATCTGGCTGATTTTGAAAAATTGAAATTTTGGTAATCCTTAGTCAGGGGTTTTTTATCAGACTAGTATTATAAAAGGGAAGATAAAAGATAGTTTAGGGGAAGGAGTTGTAAATAGTTGTTAATTATTCTATGTTATACTTTAAGAAATAAAGTTGTTAGTTTTTACTTTAAATAGTTCTTGGTCTCAAATTTTCACAGATTACTGCATGGGATAAATCTTTTCTGGGTTGCTGATGCAAATTAAGCAGGAGAATTTACCCTCTGTCATAACAACAGTGACTGATGCTAATTCAATTGTTAAATTTAAACCTGAAAGACAAATTTGTACTAAGTAAGGATATTAAGGGATATGGGCCCAAGACTGGCATATGGAGCTAGACCACATATCAGCCATGATTTTAATAAATGGCAGAGTAGGCTCAAGAGGGTGGTGAATGGCCTACCACAGTTCCTATATCCCATGTTCCTAACATCATTTTTAGGCACTTTTTTTAGCTGGTTGATCCTCAAATGCCTCTAAAGCACGTTTTCATTTATTACCTAGTCTGTACTCACCTTCCCTGACATAATTAGCTCTGTTTTTGACCTTAAACCCATATCTGTTGAAACATCTCAAGCAATGTAAATGAATTGATTTAACATAAAGGGGATTATGAAAAACATCACTGCCCTCAAAAGTTACCAAACCTCCCAACTACAATATTGATTTCGTGTGCCTATTACCAAATTCAAGCTGCTACAGTTACAGGCAGATCTAATCTACTAGAGTATTTTCAAGTCTGGGATGGAAAACATGAGAAGAAAGAAGCAAAAACAAAAGTTACTAATCCATTGTAAATGATTTCCTACCTGGTTACCATAAACTGCATTTATATGGCACTGTGACACAGTGAAATCAGCACAAGGTGTTGAAAGAGCATTAGAGAAAATTTGACACCGCAGATAATCAGAATGAGACCTTCAAATAGCACCAAGGAAACTCTGTAAATCTGATTCCTTCCTCACTCAAGAATAGAGGCAAGAAAGCACGGCCGTTTGTGATTAAAATGGTTAGTTTAATAAAATAGAATCTCAGTGTTCTGGGATATTGATATACTTGGCCAGAGTTCACTCTCCCAACTCCACCAATTTTTTCAATTTTCTCCAGGTACATCTCCGCTGGGAGGGGAAAAAAAAAAGAGAAAGAAATCTTTCTGCTCTTCACAGATTTCAGTAGCTACCAAGAGTGGAGGGAGGAAAAAATACATTTTCCTAAAAAAAAATTCAAAGAAATATTCCTTTACCTTTCATCATCTTGGTTCAAGTTCTGCTCCAATTGTAAAGTCCCGCTGGATGGCATCTCCCACACATCCTAAAACACAACAGCACAAAGTGCCAATTTGAACTGCTTCCAACTACAAAGTTATTCACATTAATCTAGAGAAAATTGTCAAGATTTCAAGTACTGGAGAATAGAAGAAAGGTTTTCCATACGTTACAATTAGGTGTTGGGACTGCATCTTACAGTTAAGGGAAAATGAAGGAACTGTGACCTGTTCTGAAGTCTGCCCCACTGTAATCCTGGGTGGTTTGATTGAAAGAGGTTAAAGAGAGCCCACACTGCTTTAGTAGGAACTGGTTGGAAGACATTTACATTTGAAGATAAAGCAGTAGCCTCTGTAATAACAGTGGATAAATCACAAGTGGCTCGTCATGCAGGAATACGGATGAGAAGTCCTCCTCAGATCAGAAAGATGAAATTGGTGGGAAGTCAAAGTTCTTTAAAATATCCACAAAAACTGTCAAACAACCTTAGCCTTCCAGGATCTAGAAGGAGAGCAACTACAGGCAGCAAATCTGTGATTCAGAATGGTGACAGGGGTTTGTGCAAGATGTTAGAACAAGGCTGGAAGATTTGCCCAACTTGCATCAAATGAAAAGAGCTCACTGTGGTAGACAATTGTGAAGATAGTTACTTAATAGTACATAACTTGAGTAGAAGTGAGTTTTTAGTGATACTAAAAGAAAAACGGAAATGTTCTGTTTGTGATTTCAGTCCAAGTTACCTCCAAAAGTGTTTAGCCAGTAATGTTTTCTGTTAGTCTTTTGTTAGTGTAAAAGCCTTCAGGCATAAAATCATTGTCATCCTTTCAACTGTTAACTTTTAAAAAATAAATTTGAACTTTTCTGCTAAGTTTTACAATGATCATAAAGCACAACTATGGGGAAATTATATTGGAATTTTGTATTGAAGGGTTAGCTTAAGACAGGAACCTATGGAATCAATATAGTATTTCAGATCATGTGTTAAACTGATCATTCTCTATTCATTCAGGTGGATTCCAATGATGTCTTGACAATACTGAAATGAAAAGTGGGATGATATTGCTTGCATGGGCCAACTTTTTTAAAACCACTACAACAGTTTCTCTTAATTCAATTGTTTGACATTTACTGGACTTGGCTGTGGGCAAATTGGCTGTTGTATTTCTCTAAACGTGAACACATTTCAAAGCCAGCACAGGAACTTTAAAGCTGTTTAGATATCTTAAAAACAACTGAAAGGCAGCAAACAAATATAGCAGACTTGGAATTTTCAAAATTGATGTAGACCCTTTTAGAATAAGGTATTTTAAACTGTTGAGTTTGATTTTAACTGCAGTGTAGGTCAAACTAGACTATGCCACCATTAAAAGTACACTGGAAGTCTGATATTCCATGAGTTTTCAAGTCCAAGCAGTGAAACCATGCTATAACAGAACTGCATAATTGCTCAACTTCTTAGACAATGAAAAAACATTGTTGGTTTTACCTCCTGTCAGGTGGCTGCATAATACTGCTATAGAATCCATTGTACTTGCTGATCACCTGCTATCTGTTAGTTCAGTTTGGACAGTTAGTTTGCAAAGTGATAAAGCAGAGTGGATTCAATTCCCAAACTAGTTAAGGTTCACACAAAGACAAGTCCTTCTCAACCTCTCTCCTTGCCCAAGGCATGGTTAAACCAGTACCAGTTAGTCTCTCTATTCTCACTAATTTGACCAAGTTAAAATTATTCTTTATATTTATCTTGGATGAAATGCTTAAATGCTAAAACTGGTACACACTGACTCAGGCGAGGGCTTTTTTTTGGGGGGGGGGCATGAGACCCCTGCATGGTAAGTGAAACTGCAGGGTACTGATCACTTATTCAGTGAAAACTCAATGGAATGATAACGCACTGATCTAGGTCAGGTTTGATGCCTCAAACTTTACTCATCTCAAGCAACATTTGGACTCATTTTCCTGTTTCTAGAAAAAAATAAAAATTCAGTTTCTAACTTCTAATTGTTCTTCATGATAGTTACTGGAAATCACTGTGGACATTAGTTGAAGTCAAACCTCTGATAGATTGCAGAGTTACAAAACTGACTAGCTTCAAATACAAAAAAAGCTGATACTTGGCTGGTTGCTGTTACTAATGCATGGAATCTAACCCAGTAACTATAACTCTAAATAAATGTAGGAAGATCTAAATACTATCCAAGTTTGGGCTGACAAACAACATAACATTTGTGCACAGTGCCAGGCAATGACCATCCCTAGAGTCACAGATTCTGACCATCACCCTTTGACATTCAACGCTGAATCCTCTACTGTGAACATGCTGAAGGTTACTATTGATTAGAAAAACCTTATAAGTACTCTGCCTGCAAGAGCAGGTCAGAGAATCCTGTAGCTAATAACTCCTATGCTGACTCCACAAAGCCTGTCCACCATCTATTAGGTACAAGCCAGGAGAATGATAGAATACTCCCCACTTGACTGAATGAGGGCAGCTCCAATAACACTCAAGAGGCTTGACATAGCCAAGACAAAACAGCCCACTTGATTGATTGTGGATATGGTGCCATTCATTTCTTCCACCATCAACCCAGTGGCAGCAGTGTATACCATCTACAAAAATTCACCATAGGCGACACCTTTAGAACCCACAACCACTGCCATCTAAAAGTAAAGTGCATCAGACACATAGGAACACCATCTTTAATTTTCGCTCCAAGCCATTCACCATCCTCACTTAGAGACATATTTGTTGGTCCTTCATTGTGGCTAGGTCACAATACCGGAACTCCATCCCTAATAACACTGTAGACGTATCTACACTCAGGCTACTGCAGTGGTTCAAGATATCAGCTCACCCCTTCTCAAAAGGCAACTAGGGATAAGCAATAACTATTGGCACAGCTAGTGAAGCCCACATCCCAGAAGTGATGTATTAACAAAAAAAAGAAAATAAACAGGTGGGCTGGAATGAATTGAGAGAGAGGAAAGAAAAGCAGTATCTCATTACATGCCAAGGCACAGTTTCTTTTTAAATAAGCACTCACTTCACTGCCAGAGTGAGAATCGAGTAAACTCTGCTGAATCGCAAACTGGATCAACTGATCGTTCTCATCCTCAACGCCAAGGACCATATTCTTGCCCATTCCACGGATGTGGTAATTTTCTGGTATAGCGAAAACAGATTCATCCACTTTAAATTTAGAGCCTGAGAGAAAGAGTAAAAACAAATACATATTAACTCCATTTGCTGCAAATTGGCATGTTAATTATTTCAGGTAAACACTACATAGGAACCTTATACAGAACTTAGTAAACTAGCAAGGACAGTGCTTTTTCAACAAAAATCTCACTAATACAGGCAGGGTCAACAACAGTAATAAATGCTCATAACTTGACTATTAGTTTTGTGAAACTGCAGATTATTGGCCCATTTACTGATAATGAAGATACACTTCCTGGAGATGTTTTTTAAACTTGCTGAGTAGTATGGTTAAATTGGTTATATTTGTACAAAACTGACTTTCTCCCTTTTTAATGTTTTTTCATTAGTTTCAATTAATTTCTAATTGATTTGGTCCACTGCACCCGGTATAGTACCAACTCACAATTACTTATGGGCAGGACATTGCAACTGGTGTCTGAAAACATTATCACATTGGTGCAGTAGCGGGTGCTCTTATTTTGCTATAACTGATCTGGGAATTGAAGGCAGTCAGTCAGAGTCCCTTGAAACGGAACATGTTCCATTCTACAGTTATATGCTAGGAATCAGAGACTGTAGCGCTATAATTAACAACGATCACTTCCCTCAATATAATCAATATTTCAGTGCAAATCTTTTGAAAAAATATGGAATTCTTAGTCGTAATACGGTTTCCTTCTTACCAATATACATTTTAGTTCTAACATCACAGCAGGTTTAGCTGAGTCAGTACAAATGCTTTTTATGACATTAACCCACATTTTTTGTGATTATCTTTAGTGGAAATAAAGAAATAATTCCATAAATCAAACAAAAAAAAGTGTCCAGATTGAGAATTGAAACAGTTATGTAACAGGGTAATGTATACAATCTGCAAACCTCCATTAGGTGTTGACATGACCAAGTTGCTCAGTGATCCCTTCTGTGCTTGTGGAGTCAGTGCCTTATCGGTGCTGCATACATTCACATTTCCAAATGTAATTCGTGCATTCAGGACGTAGAATAGTGGGATTTCTGGGACAGAAGACAGGATAATTTTGGAGAAACAATTTAAACAATAAGACTGCCATACCTACAGTCCTGAGGAGTCATACTGGACTCATAATATTAGCTCTGATTCTCTCTCCACAGATGCTGCCAGACCTGCTGAGTTTCTCCACCATTCTCTGTTTTAAATTATCATGCTGATGAGTAACTAAAGTGATTTAGTTGAGGCAAAACTATTCAATTTCCTTTTACAAAGTATAGAGTTATTGATATTAACTCAAACTTTGCTAGCCCTGCAAACTATTCTGGAAGCCTAGTGATTGACAGAAAAAAATGTAAAAGATAATTGGTATCTTAATTGAAATATAATCACTGTTGTAGGAAACGTAGCAGCCAGTGGGCGCACAAGGTCCCACAAATAACAGAAGTAAACAGAAGTAAATCTGTTTTTTTTGGTTAGTTGTGGGATAAAGGGCACTGGAAAAAAACTCCCTATTAATCACTGAACAATTCATTTAAATCTTTTACATATAGCTGAGAGAGTTGATGGCATTACAATCAAAATCTTGTCTGAAACATGAAACCTCTCACAGTGGAGCACTGCCTTAATATAGCACTCAAGTGTCAATCTAGATTATGCAAAAAGTTTGCAAGTGGGGCTTGACTGCATAACTTCCTAATCGGGAGGTGAGCATGCTACCACAAACCAAGGCCAAAGGCCAGTTTACTTGCCTAGTTTCTATTCCCAATATTTTGTCCTCCTTTACTAAAGGCCCTTCATGAGAAAGAGCTTTACAGTTGCCAGGGCTTCCACTTCCTCGAACAAACAATGATTTATGAGCAATGACTTAGGTCTGAACATATACAGACAGTATGTGAAGAGTATTTGACTGCAGAAGGTAACATTGATGCTCACCAGGTGTCAATACATAACATTCTTGTAGAAATTACTGGACACAAAAAAAAGTCATAATTTGAATGTTACCTATTTTGACAGGAAATCCTGGTGGCAGCTGTAATGTGATGAAGTCTCTGAGTTTTGCGAAATGTATGCTGCTCCTTGCCATCAGATCAATGATTGGAATTACCTGCTCCACAAAGGACAGTGGGTATTCCTCGCATAGCCACAGTGTTGCCTTAAATCTGATTAGATCAAAGGGATGTAAAATAGACCGATTAGGATGAAAAGCCCTGAATTTGACCCAAATTAACCTGGGAAAACATGCAAATTTTTTGTGGTCAGGTGGCCATCAGTAGAAATGGTTAAGAGCTATGCTCAAGCATGCTGGGAATTTTTGGCCAAGCTAGTTTTAACTCTGACCTTGGTTAAAACTGCAGCCAGGACACAATGTGACCTGTTCTGTAAGCTGTGACTGAAATAACTCTAAATGTGGGTATCCTGTCACCAAGTCACCCTTTATTTTTGCATGGATAGTCCTTGACACGAGCCAGCTCCGAGTGAACAAGATCTCTAACACTCTTCTCTTTCAGCCAGGGCTCCCTGATTGGACCAGATTAAGAGCCACAATCAGGAAACCCATTCTGAGCTCCACCTGGCTGACGTCATTACAATCACTAAGTGATCTGCAATTTTGTGTATTGACCAAATAAGGCAAATGTCATAGCAGTCAACTAGACAGACCAGCACAGTACCACCTTGTATGGTGCACAGAATGTAGCTGTTTATTTGGGGTAGCACAGTGGCTCAGTGGTTAGCACTGCTGTCTCACAGGGCCAGGGACTCTGGTTTGATTCCCACCTCGGGTGACTTGTGCAAACTCCACAGAGATATGTTCCCCCTGTCTGCGTGGGTTACCTCCAGGTGCTCCAGTTTCTTCCCACAATCCAAAGATGTGCAGGTCAGGTGAATTGGCCATGCTAAATTGCCCACAGTGTTAAGTGCATTAGTCAGGAGTAAATATAAGGTAGGGGAATGGCTCTGGATGATTTACTCTTCGGAGAGTCAGTGTGGACTTGTTGGGCCAAAGGCCTGTTTCCATACTGTAGGGAATCTAATATTAACCAGTAAAACTGCATTGGCCACGATCAAACAGTGTGATCAGATTTTGGTTAATTCATTGAGTGCCAGACGTTTCTGGAAAGGGGCACATTTTTGAGACAAAAACAGAACATAGGATTTCTCAAGACCAACAAAGAACAATTAATCACAGGAGTAGGCTCTTTGCACCTCCAAACCTGTGCTGCCACATTTTTGCCCTTCCATATTAAAACTGTTTTCACTTAAGGGAACCGTATCCCTCTATTCCCTTCCCATTCATGTATGCGTTCAGGTGCTTCTTTAATGCTGCTATTGGGTCTGCTTCCACCACCAGCACCATCACCACCACCATTACTACCTCTGGCAATGTGTTCCAAGCACTCATCACCCGCTGTGTGAAAGTAATGCCTTGCACATTTCTTAAAACTTCCCCTATCACATGTTGAACCTAGTAGGTGCTCACAAGTAGGTGACCCCTCCATGCTGGGAATAAGCCTCATACTTTCCAATCTACCCATGCCATTCACAGTCTTTTAAACTTCTATTAGGTCGCCACTCAATCTCCTGTGTTCCAGTGAAAACAAACCCATCTAGCCAACCTTTCTTCATAGCTAAAATCCCTCTTATCAGGCAACTTCTTGGTAAACCCTTTCTTTACCCTCTCCAAAGCATTCATATCCTCCTGTTAGTGTGGTGATCAGAACAGTACATCATATTCCAAGTAAATGGCCTAACTAAATTTCTACAAAACTTTAGCATGACTTGTCTTTCCTTATGCGCAATGCCCTTTCCAAATAAAAGCAAACATACCATAGGCCATTTTTTTTTTACTACTTATCTACGCGCTGCCAGATTCAGTGATCTGTGGACCTGCACACACAGATCCCTCTGCACATCAATAAGGGTTCTGCCATTCACTGTATAATTTGCATCTGTATATGATATTCCAAAATGTATCACCTTTTTTTGTCCGGATTAAACTCTATCTGCCATTTTTCTGCCCATGCCAACATTTGAGAAGTATATGTTGTGGAGTTATCTTCAGAGAAGACAAAGAACCACTAGGCAAGATCTACACAGAGCGAAGTTGGCCACTTCACTCAAATTAGTGTTTGATTCAAGCCAAATGTCTTGTGTTAGAGTTAAATGTGAACTAAGTTCAAGTAAGGTAATGTGAAGTTAAATAAAGCGAGTTTAAGTTAGATGAAGTAAGAAGCACTGCAATGCATGTGTGTTTTATATAGAGTATTATTACCTAAAAAAGTTAAATGAATTCTGAGTTGGCTCCTTGCCTTTTATCATTCACCCAAGGGAAGAATTCCTGGGTAAAAGTTTGGAATATCTGAGGAATGGTGAGTAATAATGAACATTGTGAAGTCATTGGTAAACATCCCAACTTCTGATCTTGTGGTGAAGGGAAGGTCATTGGTGAAGTGGGCGAAGATGGTTCGACCTAGTGCAGCAGTTCACCAACACCTTGTCAAGTGGAATAGGGAAGAGCAATTAACACTAGCCTAGCCAATGATGCTCCTATTTCATGAATAAATAAATTTAAATTAAAAACTGTAATTTACACCCTCATTACTTACCTTCAGTTAGCAGCTTTCCCAAAAACAGATTAAAATAGAGACAGGATAAGCTGGCACCTTTTCCATTGGAGCACAGGAAGTTCAGAACTAGGGGAGTTCAAAAGTAGGCATATTTTAAAGGTGAGAGAGGAGAAGGATTAAATAAAGGGACCTGAGGGGCAACATTTTCACAGAGAGTGGTGCATACATGGAATGAACTGCCAGGGGAAGTGGTAGATGAGGGTATAGTTATAACATTTAAAAGACATTTGGATAGGGATATGAATAGGAATGGTTTGGAGAGATACAGGCTAAATATAAGCAAATGGGACTAGTTTAGTTTCGGAAACTTGGTCAGCATGAACGAGTTGAACTGAAGGGGTGGATTCCCTGCTGTATTGCTCTGCACAATTTTCTATTTACTCAGTTTTATTTATTCATTTGTGGAGCTGGGCATTGTGAGCTGAGCCAGTGTTTATTGCTTGTCCCTCATTGCCCTGGAGAAGGTGGCATTAAGCTGCCTTCTTGAACTGTTGCAGGTTGACCTACAATGCCATGAGGGAGAGAGCTCCAAGATTTTGACCCAGCAACAGTGAAGGAATGACAGTATTGTTCCAAGTCAGGCTTGGAGGAGAATTTAAAGGTAGTGGATCTTGGGTGAATTTCTGCAGTGAGTCTTGTAGATAATACACATGACTGCTACTGAGCATCGATGGTGGATGGAGTAGATGCTTGTGGATGGAGTGCCAATCAAGTGGGTTGCTTTGTCCTGGATGGTCTTAAGCTTCTTGAGAATTGTTCGAACAGCACCCACCCAGGAAGGTGTGGTGTAATCCATCCTGACTTGTGCCTTGTAATTGATGGACAGGCTATGGGGAGTCAGGAGGTGAGATACCAACTGCAGTATTCCTAGCCTCTAACCTGTTCTTGTACCCACTGTGTTTATATAGTGAGTCCAGTTGAGTTCCAGTCAATGGTAAATCCCAGGATGTTAACCATGAGGGATGCACAAAGGGGGCGGTGGTTAGATTGTCTCTTATTGGCGATAGTCATAGCCTGGCATTTGTGGTGCAAATGTTGCTTGCCACTTGTCAGCTCAAGTCTGGATATTGTCAGATCTTGTTGCATTTTAACATGGACTGCTTCAGTATCTGAGGAGTCATGAATGGTGCTGAATATTGTGCAAGTAGTGAACATCCCCACTTCTGACCATATGGTGGAGAGATGGTCATTAATGAAGTAGCTGAAGATAGTTCGGTCTAGGACACTACACTCAGGAACTCCCGTTGAGATGTTCTAAAGTTGAGATGATTGACTTCCAACAAACACAACCACCTTTTGCTAGGGCTCCTTGATGCTGAGCTCAGTCGAATGCAGCCTTGATATCAAGGGCCATTAATCTCACCTCACCTCTGGAACTCAGTTCTTTTGTTCATGTTGGAGCCAAGGTTGTGATGAGTGCCCCTTGCAGAAGCCAAATTGGGTGTCACTGAGCAGATTGTTAATGAGCATGTATGAAGCTTAATAGCACTATTGATGACACCTTCCTTCACTTTACTGGTAATTGAGAATAGACTGATGGGATGGTAACAGGCAGAGTTGGATTTGTTCTGCTTTTAATGTACAGGCATAGTTGAGCGATTTTACATTGTTAGAATACATTACATTCAAACGAAATACATTTGCTCTAATAGTATTCTTGCGTTACTGTCAATGACCTTACTTGCGTGTTTTGACAGAAAGCTCCATTGGCCGACCAATGTCTCTGTCTCCAAGGTCAAACTCTGGGTTGAAATATTCCTCTGGCACGATGGATGTCACATTGTGGATAGTTGCAGTTTCTGTGATGAGGTGCTGCAAATATAAAGATAAGGCAGTAAAGGGAGATACTGTTTATATTGGTAAAATGTTCAAATGCACCAGGTCACACTGTAAAAAGGTGAGTACGTATGTGCAAACCTTGAGATAACTATATATGTGGAGACTTTCAGCTCAATTTTATGGTCAATCATACAATCGAACGAGCAAAATCTCCATTCAGTTTTCACTATCTATAGTTAGATATTTCATGTGTTTGTGCTATAAAGTGAAGAAGTCAACGCACTCAATGTTAATGAGAATTCTGAATATCCGTGACCTATCTACATTTCAAAATCACATCCATTAGTTGTCTACAGACCAATTAGTGGCTGTCCTCATTGAGATGGGGGTATAGAAACTAATTAGAGGCATCATTAAGATGGACAGAAGTGCGGTGTGGTGCTTAGACCGAAGACATTGGTGGGGAAGACAAAGCAAACAGCGATTTTCAGGTGTCCTTGGTTTCTTGCAATCTAGAATACAGAAAAGAAACATGAAAAGCTGTCGAGAAACAGTTATCCTCTAAATTACCCCATTCTGTGGACTGATGTGCTCCTCCACTTTTCCCAGCAGAGATTCAAGCAGATTTTTATCATCTGTAAAATAAAATACACAGTAAAGTTAGAAAAATTAGGCTGTGTTTTCAAGGATTTAAAAATTGAAAGAAGGGAAGCTTCTCCAAATGATCTCGGATCCAACAAAATTGGGACCAAAGCAGATAAAAGAGCAAGAACACTGCTCTATATTTAGCTTGAGCTATTCAATGTGAAATCTGTTGAAAGATGATAGACAAGAGCATGATCTAGAAATCAAAGAGTTCTCAATGCTTCGAGTGCAGCCAGAACGAAAGGTTTTTTTGAAAACTCTGACATTTGGTTAAAAAACTAATACTGAAGAACAACAGGCACATACAAAGGGGATTGATCAGCTAAAACAGGTATGAAATGGCCAGGTCATTTATTCCACTGAACCGCTCATCTACATTCTTAAAAAAAAAAATTGTAAACTCACTTAAAAATTCAGTTATTCTACTTGCTTAAAGTCTATTGTTTATATAGCGCTTTTCACTATTTCAGGACATCTTAAAATGCTCTTCAGGTAACAGATTAATTTTTGAAATATACCACTGCTGTAGTGTGGGGAATGTGGCAGCCAATTTCCAAAGAGCAAGTTCACACAGGAACAAATGACCAAGTTAACACTTAGTTGTTGGTTGCAGGACTGGTATCGGCCAAGCCATTTTAAATAATACTGCAAGATTTTTCAGTCCACCCAAGTGGTCAGTCTGAGGCTCTGTGCAACTTCTCTCCCCAGCAAACAGCTCTTTGTGCTGCACAGAAATGCCAGCCTAGTGCTCATACACAAGTTGCTTAAAGTTGATTTAAAAGTTCTTCTGACTTACAAATAATATACTATTGTTGAGCTCAGGCTGACAGTTCAGCTGTACTCACTGTTGGTTTACTATAAACCAATAAAGTGTTAAGGATTTTGGCATGGCTAAGGTAGGAAATGCACATATCTTTAGTCCCTGTACTCCATGAGTAACTGAAATTTAATTATGTTACCCTGATGCTTATATAGTCAATCTTATGCTTTCTCTATATTTTTGTTTCCTTTATTGTTTCATAGGATGTGGGCATCACTGAAAAGGCTAGGCATTTATTGGCCATTCTTAACTGACCTTGAAATGCTTGGCCATTTCAGAAGGCAGTTAAGAGTCAGCCACATTGCTGGGGTCTAGAATCATATCTAGGCCATTTAAAGGGATGGCTGAACTCCCTCCCTAAAGGACAGTTTATAATAGTTTCATGATCAATATTACTGCAACTAGCTTTCAATTATTAATTGAACTTAAATTTCACCAACTGCCATGCTGGGATTTGAACCTGTGACTCAGAACATTATCCTAGACTTTAGGATTATCAGTCCACTGATATACCCACTATGCCACTACTTTATTGATATTCTAAGCCTGACATAGAGAGATTAAAACAAAAATAGACTTCTTTAATGAACACCATCTGATTGAAGAAATTTAGAGAAGTGTTTTTCTTGAAGAGAAGGCCAATAGGAGATTTGATTGAAGTTTTCAAAATCACTAGAGGTGGACAGGGTGGATAAGGAGATATTGTTCCTGCTCATAAACCATCACGAACGAAAGACAACAGAATTAAAATGATTTGCAAAAATAGTAAAGTGATGAGAGAAGAAACTTTTAATGCAAGTGGTTTGGGTTCCTACCACCACCTGAGTGTGGTGGAGGCAGGTTCAATCGAGGCAAAGAGGGCATTAGATAATTACTGATATTGAAATAATGTGCAGGTTAACGGTGAAAAGATGCACCAAATCATGATATTCAATTGGAGAAGAGTTGCAACACCGATGGATCAAATAGCCTTCCTCTGCACTATAATAATTTTGTACAGATATAGAACTTGTTAACATTTGCAGTTAAAGGGGTAGTTGGAGGAGAAGAACTGATTTCTCACTGCAGAGATTCACAATCACATTAATTCAGAATCTCAGGAGCATGAATTTGAATCCCATCATGGTACATGGTGAAATTTGGATTCAATAAAAATCTGGAATCAAAAGCTGGCCCAATGAGGCCAGACATGTGGCAAATTAATGCTCTCCATTTTCAAAGTCACACAATATAGATGTGTAAAAAGTGTAGATGTAGGTAGTTTGTTACCCACTTTCAATTAATCAAGGAAGAATCAAGCATATTGCTGCTCAACAGAATCACACGTCAGACAGACCACAACTTTGTTTATTAGAATGTAGTTCAATTATTTGGTTTCTAGTGATATGGAAGCTAAAGAACTACTTGCTCAATGAAACAAGGGGAGTTGAAAGCTGTTAGTTCCCCTCTCTGTTCCTGTTCTCTCTAGGTGCTTCTAAATGCTGATGCATTTTGATTGGTGGGACAGCTTTGTGAAATACTGAAAACAGGAGTCAACTTTTGGAAGGGCAATGGTTTGACTATGCTCTAAATTTTCTGAGGGAATTTGGCATCTTATCTTAGAGGTCAGATCAATTTTCCTTCGTGTGAATCCAAGGAAAGCAATGGGACCAGATGCAGTACACTCCGAGCATGCACAGATCTACTGGCAGAGGTCTTCTCAAACATCTTCAACCTCTCCCTGCAGCAGGCCACTGTCCCTGTTTCAAGAGGGCCAGCATCATCCTTGTGCTGAAGAAGGCTCATGCAGCATGTCTCAATGACTACCGTCCAGTGGCCCTAACTTCGGTGGTCATGAAGTGCTTTGAAAGGCTAGTCATGGTATTAATCAAGTCCAGCCTCCTCACTACTCTTGACCCACTTCAATTTGCCTATCAGACAAACTGATCCACATCAGGTGCCTTATCACTTGCCCTTAACTCTTCCCTGGAGCATCCTGACACCAAGAACAGCTATGTAAGAATCCTACTCATGGACCGCAGTTCAGCCTTTAACACGATTATCCCCTCGAGACTAATTACTAAACGGAGTGATCTCGGACTAAGCCCCATTCTCTGCAAATAGATCCTCAGTTTCCTGACCCACAGGCCACAATCAGTGAAGATTGGAGACAATATTTCATCCTCACTAACATTCAACACTAGTGTACACCCAGGGGTGCATACTCAGCCACCTACTGTATTCAGTGTATACCCAAGACTGTGTCTCCAAATACCAGATTAATGCCATTTACAAGTTCGCTGATGACACCACCATAGTCAGTCGAATCTCAGAGAGGGACGAAACAGACTACAGACGGGAGATTGAAGACCTGGAAGAATGGTGCACTGAGAACAACCTAGCTCTCAATGCCAGCAAAACTAAGGAAGTCATTATTGACTTTCGGCAGGATGTTACTCATGCCCTCTAGACATTAACAGCACAGAGGTGAAATGAGTGGAGAGTTTCAAGCTTCTGGGAGTGGTCATCTCTTCATGTGGACACACTGATTACAAAGGCCCAACAATGTCTCTTCTTCCTTAGGCAGCTGAGAAAATTTGGCATGACGGCGAATACCCTTGCCAACTTTTATAGGTGCGCCATCGAGAGCATTCTGTCTGGATGTACCGCGACTACCTGGTCAGGTCCACGCCCCCAAACAACCCACCCTCCAATCCTGGCACTTTCCCCTGCCACAGCAGGAACTGTAAAACCTGCGCCCACACCTCCTCCCTCACCTCTATCCAAGGCCCTAAAGGAGCCTTCCACATCCATCAAAGTTTTACTTGCACATCCACTAATATCATTTATTGTATCCGTTGCTCCCAATGCGGTCTCCTCTACATTGGGGAGACGGGGCGCCTCCTAGCAGAGCGCTTTAGGGAACATCTCCGGGACATCCGTACCAATCAACCACACCGCCCTGTGACCCAACATTTCAACTCCCTCTCCCACTCTGCCGAGGACATGGAGGTCCTGGGCCTCCTTCTCTGCCGCTCCCTCACCACCAGACGCCTGGAGGAAGAACGCCTCATCTTCCGCCTCAGAACACTTCAACCCCAGGGCATCAATGTGCACTTCCAACAGTTTCCTCATTTCCCCTTCCCCCCACCTCACCCTAGTTCTAAACTTCCAGCTCAGTAACTGTCCCCATAATTTGTCCGGACTTGTCCTACCTGCCTATCTTCTTTTCCACCTATCCACTCCACCCTCTCCTCCTTGACCTATCACCTTCATTCCCTCCCTCACTCACCCATTGTACTCTATGCTACTCTATCCCCACCCCCACCCTCCTCTAGCTTATCTCTCCACACTTCAGGCTCACTGCCTTTATTCCTGATGAAGGGCTTTTGCCCGAAACATCGATTTCAAAGCTGCTTGGATGCTGCCTGAACTGCTGTGCTCTTCCAGCACCACTAATCCAGAATCACTACCTGATATGGCAACTGTACCATTCAAGATCGGAGACGGTTATAGACAATGGAGAACTTGGCCCGGACAATCACAAATGCCAACCTCTCATCTGTAGATTCTGTAGAAACCTCCCATCTACCAGGCCCGCTGTCAAGGAAAGGCCGCCAGCATTCTCAAAGATCCATCCCACCCTGGCAATGCTTTATTACAACGTTTACCATGGGGGAGAAGGTACAGAAGGCTGACCACATGCACCAGCTGGTTTCAAAACAGTTTCTACCCTACTCTTGTTAGAATGCTGAATGGACTCAAACTCTTAGCCTGTACCTGTGTTTTGGCTTTTGCCACTGTTTACTTATTGTTTACTTATTTATGCTATTTATTTATGTGATCAGCCTGTACTGCTCGCAAGACAAAGCTTTTCATTGTGCCTCGGTACACGTGACAGTAAATTTAATTCAATTCAATTCTCATTGAAGGGCTTGTTTTTTCGTCGCTGGTGTTTGGAATTATTAAAAGTAAGACACTAAGTGAATGAATGACAGACTACACTGCACGGATGTCAGTGAGGGTTGAAAATGTGCAGTTTTGACAAGCTAGGGAAATGCACCAACATACAAATGTGTTCAGTCTTCAAGTTTATAGATCTGTTTGAATGAGTGACTGAAAGGAATAGGTGCTTTAACATAAAAATCAAGAGATTACAGAAGGTTGGTCATAATCCAAATGTCCAGGTGCTATGTTTACAAATGGCAACTAAGCAAAGCAAAAGTCAACTAATATGTAAAGATTTACAAGTTCTTTTCTTTTCCCAAGTCTGCTAAAATATTAATGAAGTCATAAAAATCTGTAGCATGGAAAAAAACCCTTAGGTCCACTGTGTCCATGCCAATTAAAAACAACCAACTATTCCAATTCCATTTTCCAAAACTTTATGTTTTGACATCTAAGTGCACATCTAAATACTACTTCAATGTTACCGAAGATTTCTGCCTCTCCCATGCTTACAGGCAATGAGTTCCAGATTACCACCACCCTCTGGGTGAAAAACAGAAACAGTATAATTTAGTTATTAATTTGTCACCACCATATCAGAGTTTAGGCAGTAGGCTTCCTTTGCAAAACAGGTATGCATTTTACAGAACACCTTTGAAGCAGTTTTCCTGCCTTTGGCTACACGTGTATCCGTATTAATTGTATAGTTTAACATTTTAATTTTCAAAAGATTGTGCATTTTGTTTTATAAAATACTGGGCATATTTTGTACCACGTGGCAAATACAGTTTGCATTGAAATTATATTGGATAGCACTAGTCTATGATATGGTCCTATTTTTACCAAATATTATTAATCCTCACAAACCAAAAGAATATCAGTTGTGGTGTACAATGGAGCACAGTTACATCATGTGAATTGGAATGCTAAAGCTACATCCTGGGATTTGTGTTCCATTTACATTTGAGAAAAAAAGATTATCTTTTTAATTTTTACCCAAATTCAAAGATCACCAACAGTTTTCTTTTCATGGGGGTGTGGGGGCATATGAAGAAAAATATATACTTGCAAGTTAAATATGGTCAAAGCAGCAGGCTGGATAAACTGGTCTTTCTTAAATATCGGATAATACAACTCGATATTGGTTTATTTCTATACCTTTATATTTGGTCTTCTCATCGTCAGTCAGGTGTTCTGTTCTGCTTCTGGTTACCACATCAACATTGTTCACAGTGAAAACCTAGAAAAATAAATTCAAATATGCTCATTCATTTCACCCCTTATTTTTTTCCTTTATTCCCTGGAAATGGAAATTCACAATGTGCAAACCTTTTAGTATTTCATTGAATGTACAAGACTAAATAGTGACATCAACAGACCCAACATAAAAGCTAACAACCGCGAATGCTGGAAATCTGATATAAAAACAGAAAATGCTTTAAACACTCAGCAAATTAGTGTCTGTGCAGACAGAAACAAATGTAACGTTTCAGGCTAATGCCTTTCAGCAAAACTCCTAACAGTCTATTCATTTGTGGAGCACGTACCTTTAGATGAATCTGCCAAAATGTTTATCTAATCCCACTCGGTACTCTTCCATGCTGGTACTAATTACCCGCCCACCCCCCTTCTCTTTCCCACGCAAGAATTTGCAGCTAGAATCTATGAGAGTTTATCTGGATATTGTTAATCTATTTTCATTTTTTCCTCTTTCATTGGTGTCCCAGAACTCCATCATGAAGTGATTATCTCTTAAGAAAAAGGAGATGATTACAAGAAACTGTGGATACCTCCCTCAAGAGTTTTCATTCAAGTGGACTGAAATACATGGAAGAAAGAAAACCAGAAATGTCTTGTTTTGCTGTACCTTGGCCTCATATGCTTGAACAACATCAGTCTTGTCTGTCCGCCAGCCCCAGAATCCACATTTGTTCCTATGGGATAAGTAGAGAGTTAACCATATTTTTCACCTTCTCAATACCACATCTCTTCCTCCCATATATCTTCGGCAAGTACAACTATAAGCAAAACACACCTAGCTTTCAATTACTGAAACAAATTAATCTCCAGTCTATTTGTTTTTGAAAAGTAGTATTTGCAATATATTCAAAAGAATAAATGTTATCACCACTGTCCAGATGAGACACACCATGCCTAGGATCTAGGTTAGGACTTTTAAATAACTTCATTTAACTCCATGTTCTCACCTCATCCACAAAAGGTAGAAGAACAACATCAAATCCTGACCCCAAAACAGCCTACTCATTAGTCCCGAGCTCCAAAACATACAGCACCACCAGCTCTTACTTCTCTCTGAATCCTTACTACATTGGAAACAAATTTTGTCCAATTGTCGACTTCAGCTAAGTCAACCTCAGAACTAAACAACTGGAAAAATAAATCACATTACTGATAAATATCAACAAAGCTACTTTAAAGTGTGGTCTTTTTTGCTTGAGCTCTACATATATCCACAGATAAGTTAGTCTACCATGTCAGTGGTCTATTCACACTTTTCCTATTTAAAAATTGGAAACTGTTGAGTACAGTAAGCAACAGTTTCAACTTTAAAAGTTTTCATACTTAATCTCCAAATGACAAGTTAAAAGATGTCACTCTTTTCAATAAACTATCATTGTAGAATGTTTGCTGTTTAGTTTGAAATGACAAAAAAAAACACGACCATTCACTTTCTAATTGTCCAAGTAAATCAGAATTACAGCAGGTTGGAATGTCTTTTTGGAAACTGAAAAAAGACAAGTGCAATTTTTCAAAAAGAAACCAACTATGTGTTTTAGCTAAGCTTGATGCTGTTTAGCCTCTCCTTAATTGTTTTGCTACCCCATCCAAAAATAGTGTTTCAAACAAGTTCATTGCTTCAACACCTAAAAGAACGATTCAGATTCTCAAAACGAAGATTGCAACATGATTTCTAAGAATGAGCCTTTCTGTAACCCATTTTCCACAGCCATTCTTAATCAAAGTTAAAAATCACACCACACCAGGTTATAGTCCAACAGGTTTAATTGGAAGCACACTAGCTTTCGGAGCGTCGCTCCTTCATCAGGTGGTAGTGGAAGGCTCAATCCTAACACACAGAATTTATAGCAAAAATTTACAGTGTGATGTAACTCAAATTATACATGGACAATCAATTGGAAGCACTAGCTTTCGGAGGGCTACTCCTTCATCAGGTGGAGAATAAGATTGTAAGACACAGAATTTAATAGCAAAAGTTTACAGTGTGATGTAATTGAAATTATATATTGAAAAAGACCTGGATTGTTTGTTAAATCTCATCTTTTAGAATGACCATGTTGGTTTCAGTTCTTTCATATGTAAATTACAAAACTTTTTCAAGTTCACTTGAGAATGTAATTTTTAACAATTGGTGTCATGTTGGCCCAGATAATGTATTGAAGGTGTTAGCTTCCCTGTGTGAGACTGTCTGTGCCACAATGGTCAGACTGATTCTAATCTAAAAAACGGATTAACAGAATCTTACATGGATTCATGCAGTTTTTGAGCAAAGTAAAATGTAATTCTGCAAGTACAAATTCATCCCACAAACTTATGTGTGTGGGGGGTGTGTTATGAGTATCTGTGAGAGTGTATAAAAGTGTGAGTGTGTATAAAAGTGTGAGTGTGTGTGTGAGGAGAGCGCAAAGGGGAATAAAAGTGTGTGTGCGTGAGATATATATAGTGCAATGGGGTCACCTGTAGTGTGAAATGACTCAAGCTCCCGGTTGAGGTCATCCCCACAGGTACCCAACTTGGCTATCAGCCTCTGCTCGGTTACTTTTCATTGTTGCCTGTCCAGAAGTCCACCTTGGAGGACAGTCACCCGAAGGTCAGAGATCGAATGTCCTGGACCGCTGAAGTGTTCTCCGACTGGGAGGGAATATTCCTGTCTGTTGATTGTTCTGCGATGTCCATTCATCTGTTGCTGTAGCCTCTGCTTGGTCTCACCAATATACCATGTCTTAGGGCATCCTTGCCTGCAGCGTATGAGATAGACAACGTTGGCTGAGTCGCATGGGTACCTGCCACATACATGGTGGGAGGTGACCTCACGTGCATTAATGATACAACCATTACACATGGGGTCACCTCCCACCATGTACGTGGCAGGTAACCATGCGACTCAGCCAACGTTGTCTATCTCATACGCTGCAGGCAAGGATGCCCTAAGACATGGTATATTGGTGAGACCAAGCAGAGGCTACAGCAACAGATGAATGGACATCGCAGAATAATCAACAGACAGGAATGTTCCCTCCCAGTCGGAGAACACTTCAGCGGACCGGGACATTCGACCTCGGACCTTCGAGTGACTGTCCTCCAAGGCAGACTTCTGGACAGGCAATAATGAAAAGTGGCCGAGCAGAGGCTGATAGCCAAGTTCGGTACCCGTGGGGATGACCTCAACTGGGACCTTGGGTTCATGTCACACACACACACTCTCATGCAGACCCTCTTTCATACACCCACACACACCCTCTCACAGACTTTATACCTCTTTGCACTCACACATATACACACACTCTCTCTCACAGGCACCCATAACAGACCCCCCCACACACTCACAGACACAAGTTTGTAGGTTGCATTTGTACTTGCAGATTACATTTTACTTTGCTCAAAAACTGCATGAATCCATGGAAGATTCTGTAAATCCCTTTTTTAGATTAGAATCAGTCTGACCATTGTGACACAGACACCCTCACACAGGGAAGCTAACACCTTCAATACATTATCTGGGCCAACATGACACCAATTGTTAAAAGTTATATTCTCAAGTGAACTTGAAAAAAATTTTGCGATTTACATATGAAAGAACTGAAACCAACATGGTCATTCTAAAAGATGAGAGACTTAACAAACAATCCAGGTCTTTTTCAATATATAATTTCAGTTACATCACACTGTAAACTTTTGCTATAAATTCTGTGTCTTACAATCTTATTCTCCACAACCACCTGATGAAGGAGCAGCCCTCCGAAAGCTAGTGCTTCCAAATAAACATGTTGGACTATAAAACTTGGCATTGTGAGATTTTTAAACTTTGTACGTCCCAGTCCAACACCGGCATCTCCAAATCTTAAACAATTTAGCATTTGTGTGTGACAAATCAGATACTTGGTTAATATCACAAATTATAATTGTGGGCTTTGGAGAGAGAATGAGACACAGAAGATGAATGAGAAAGTGGGGTGAAGAGCAGGAAATTGGAGAGGGCACAAGGGCAAATGAATGAGAACAACTGAACCAAACCAATGAACGAGCAAGAAAGAAAGAACTCAGTGAGTACATCTGTTGATCTTTATGGACGCTGCCTTCAGAATCTAGAATGTTCTTGGTCACAACCTAGAAAACAGATCTAATTCAAACCTCACGACTCAATATGAAATCGTTCAAATATTCCAATTTGCTACCATAAAGGAAATAAGGTATAAGAGCAGAATTATGCCATTCAACACACTGAATTTGCTTTGTCATTGAATCATGGTTGATATATTTCTCAATCCCATTCTCTTGCATTGTCCCAGTAACCTTTGATCCCTTTATGAATCAGGAACTGACAGTATGTTGTGGTTCTATTTGCTGAGCTGGGAATTTGTGTTGCAGACGTTTCGTCCCCTGTTTAGGTGATGCCCTCAGAGCTTAGGAGCCTCCTGGGAAGCGCTTCTGCGATGTTTCCTCTGGCATTTCTAGTGGTTTTTCTCTGTCGCTTCTGGTTGTCAGTTCCAGCTGTCCGCTGCAGTGGCCGGTATATTGGGTCCAGGTCGATGTGTTTAATGATAGAATCTGTGGACGAGTGCCATGCCTCTAGGCAGTTCTCTATTTGGCTTGTCCTAGAATAGTCGTGTTGTCCCAGTCGAACTCATGTTGTTTGTCATCTGCGTGTGTGGCTACTAAGGATAGCTGGTCGTGTCGTTTCGTGGCTAGTTAGTGTTCATGGATGCGGATTGTTATCTGTCTTCCTGTTTGTCCTATGTAGTGTTTTATGCAGTCCTTGCATGGGATTTTGTACACTACATTGGTTTTGCTCATGCTGGATATCGGGTCCTTTGTCCTGGTGAGTTGTTGTCGGAGAGTGGCTGTTGGTTTGTGTGCTGTTTTGAGTCTTAGTGGTTGTAGCAGTCTGTTCGACTAGGACAACACTACTATTATAAGACAAACCAAACAGAGAACAGCTAGGGAATTCCTAGAGGCATGGCACTCATCCACAGATTCTATCAAACACATCGACCTGGACCCAATATACCAGCCACTGCAACGGACAGCTGGAACTGACAACTGGAAGTGGCAGAGATAAACCACTATAAATGCCGGAGGAAACAGCACAGAAGCATTTCACAGGGGGCCCCCAAGCACTGAGGATGTCACCCAGACAGGGGACGAAACGTCTGCAACACAAATTCCCAGCTCGGCGAACAGAATAACAACGAGCACCCGAACTACAAATCTTCTCACAAACTTTGAACACTTACAGTACCTCGGTTTTAAATACACTCAACAACTTTGCCTCTGCAGCCTTCTGTGGGAATGGGTTCCACAGATTAACTACCCTGACTGAAGAGATTCCTGCTCTTCTCAGCTCTAAAGGGTCATTCCTTCACGGAGGCTGTATGTTTGGGTCCTAGTCTCTTCTACTTATGGAAACATTATCTCCACAGGCACCCTATCCAAACCTCTTAGTATTCTGTAAGTTTCAATGAGATACCCCCTCACCCTTCTAAAGTCATTATAGTACAGACCCAGAGTCGTCAACTACTCCTGATATGACAAGCCCTTAATTCCTGACATCATTCTTTTAATTTATTTCAAATTATTTAAAAAGACTGATCATTCATTCATCTGCCCTAAAAATCTCAATTCCAAAAGAATCATTTTGCAAAGAGATTACCTCGCCACAGAAGGTCCATGCAAACTTATTGAAACAAGGAATAACAAGAGAAATTTTCATTTTAAGTCTTTTCAGTCAAATATAGACATTCAAGGAAGAGTATTTCCTTAAAACAAAGAGGGACAGAGGTGAATGAAACGTCTTCAGCAACCATCTCCATAACAACATTATGAAGTCACAAAAGATCGTACTATTTGTTATTACACATTAACCAAAATGTGACAATTCTCCATATTTTATGCACTTCAATGTGTCAAATGTATTTAAAGAAAACAGCAGTCTCTTCACGCTGCTTTCATTTGAAAAGGAATTAAAAGTTTAGAAGTAACTATTTCTGCAAGCTTCTTGCACCAGAAGAAAACTTAATTCTTAATCGATCTCCAAATTTCATCTGCCAAGGTTTGGGTGACACCTGTAATGCCACATTTATCCCTAGTGGCAATTAAGGCTTTGTTCCAGAAAACCGACCTTGACCATTGATCACCTTTAAGAACAGAATAGACTGTCCACTACATTCGGGGTTCATAACTAGGAGTCTGCGAGAGTTTTGACTATATTCATAACAAATCAGTATCATTTGAGAATAAATTCTTTCCATTCAGCAAGCAGGCTTTCCAAAAAAAAAGAGTAAAATTGATCACTACCAAATATAAATGGTACACAAATCATTACTAATAATACTATCTCAAAATAGCCTTTATTAAAATAAAAAACTAAGTAGTGGTCTGTAGCAGCTGTTTACAGGACTGAGCATGGTATGGGTGGCTGATGAAACTTCATCTGCTGCTGGAAACTTGCAATTTCTAGTCAGAGTCCTGCAGCATCACAAAATAACAAGTGTGTACAAGCCTGAATGTTGACCTTAATCACATTGAAAAGTGAACCTGGAACTTAGATGCACACATGATGATTTCTGATTTTTCAGTCACGTCAGTTGACTGACTATGAATTTGATGCCTAGTTTTACAAAGTGACTGAAGACACTATTTAAAAAAAAAAGGTCAATTATCAAAACAAATTATAAATCAAATGAAATTGGCTACACATCACAAAATGCAAGGTCAGCTCATTTTGTCATCATTCACGTCAGGCGTTATTCAGTATTCCTTATATCAGAACAGAGGTTTACAGGTAGGGTATAAAGCATTCGCAAATACATAGTTCACACAGGTAGGTGACCACTCCTGACATACCTACACTCAACTGTCACCAAAACCTCAAACATATGGCACTCCTTGACTCAGACAGTATTTGTTTTCTTCTATGTCACAGCTTACACTAATGGCCAGCTAATTCCTTCTCAGTTTGTCTCATTCTTTCTTCTACTTGGTCAATCCTGGATATGACTGAAATCTAATAATTTTATATCAATTATTAAAATTGTGCATGAAGTCCTGAGGGGAGGGTAAAGGCTGTTTTATCATCTAGAGCAAAACATCCGAATTACACAGAGTCTTTTATAGTCCATCAATCTGTCAACAAAACACATCTGACCAACCAGATTCCTCCTGACTTTCATTTAATAGTTGCATCAGACTGTACACTGAACTTCAGAGATGCCTAGTATTGTTAGTATTACCTCTCAAAGGATATATTTTTTGTGTCAAGGCACGTAGAAACGATAGGGGATGTAAGACGATTTGCAACCTGGTCCTTTGTTGGTCTTACGGAGGATAAAGCGAGGCCTTGTTGTTCTTGTGAGAGTGTAAAATGTTCTCGGTCTACAACCTGGTTATCGTGGTCTACCTCTATAAATTCTGCTGAGTCAGCTGTCATCAAAAAGAAAAATCATGGCAACCTTAGTGGTATTGAGAAACTTAACAAAACATTATTATAAATTAAAAATGATTTATATTATTTGATGAAAAATATTTAGCTGTTTAATACCTATGGGTTGAGTTCAATATTTTTTCTAAAAACTTGATTCACTTGTCCCTAATTCACATTAAGAATATAGCTTCACAAGGGCTGACCTCCTGGATAAAAGATCATTTTTAATCATATGAATTCAAACGTTGGGATTTGGACTTTTTAAGTAATGAGAGTCACCTTAGGTAAACTTGAACTGGCCTTGTTCAAGATGGTATTTACATGTTTCCCAGCTGGCATAATGTTACAGCAATCAGAGGGGAGGTCCCATCTGATCATTCCCCTTTCTCCCTTCCTAACCTTTCATCACTGAGGAGGGAAGCCAATCATAACATGACTAGAGCCATCCTAGCTAATATCAGGATGGAACCAGTGACTTATCACTGACTTGTAGGAGGCAATGCATTTATTTGCTAAGCCAGGAGAGGCTATCTCACAATGGTTTAACAGAGAAAAGGAGCAGAGGTCTGCCTCTTCGGCCCTTCAAGCCTGCTCTGCCATTCAATATGACCATGGCTGATCATCTGACTCAGAATCCTGTTCTATTTCTCCCCCATACCCTTTGGCCCCTTTAGCCCTAAGAACTATATTGATCTCCTTCTTGAAAACATTCAATGTTTTGGCCTCAACCATACTCTATGGCAGAGAGGACCACAGCATCTGGATTACCTGGTCATCAAAAAGATTTTCCCTGTATTTACTGGTCCAGTCTGGTCAGAATTTTATAGGTTTCTATGATATACCCCTCATTCTTCTCGACTCCAATTCAGTCTCTCTCCATATGTCAGTCCTGCCATCCCAGGATTCAGTTTACTAAATTTTCATTGCACTCCTTACATAGCTCGATCAATCTTCCTTAATGGACCTAATTGCCTTTCCTCGTCCCTATACATTGTCCCATAACTTTGTAAACCAGACAATTCATCAACTGATTAAGCAATGTGGGTACCTCAGGGAGGTGGATGGAGGAGGAAATAATTAAAAAACTTAAGAGCTGCCTACTCAAGATCAAAAACTAAACTACTCACCCTTGCCCTTAAATATGTAGCTACGATGTCCCCTTTCCCACTTCATGTTCTCAAAATTCAGTAAGGTTGTATCCACTCGCAGATTGGCACCACTCTTCCACACACGGTACACATCACTTGGGCACATCTTTGACACCAGGGGAACTGGAAAAGGTGAGAAGAATGGAGGAAATATGCAGAGGTGAGAAGATCATTTTAAAAAACTGTTTATGAGACAAAAGGAAAAACTATTTTTTCTTGTACTTTTACAAACCTTAGCTACCATGAATTGTTATAGAAAATTGACATTTAATTTGGTGCCTCTCTCCTTACATATAGTCACAATGCACAAGTTTAAGTTAATTCTGTGACACCAGTTTAAATTAACAAATTTTGAAAGGCTTTGATGGCTGTTTTCAAGGTTAGAAGCTTCAGAGTTAAAGCAATTCACATAATTAAATGTATGATTGACAATGACAGTGGCCCTTTTTAAAGAGAGTTGTTATTTAAATCCAATTAGTCCTCACAGTAATGTTAGGGTAATTATATTGACTCTTTCAAAGCAGAAGGAATTCAAATATGCTCAAGCGCAGAAGGACACTTGAAACCAATAGGGGTAAAATATACAATGCAGGTGTAACTCAGATGGTCTAGCAGCATCTGTGGACAGAGAAACAGAGTTACTGTTCAGAACATTTCTGAAGAAAATTCATGCCACACTTGAAATTGTAACTTTGTTTCTCCCCCACGGATTATGCCAAACCTGTTGAGTTTCTCCAGCATTCTCGGTTTGTTTCAGATTTCTAGCAGCTGCAGTATTTCACCTTAAGGCAGCAGGATGATCCTGACAATTTTAATTACTGAGAGGAGCAGCACAAGCTGAGGCCTGCTCAAATAAATGAGAAATATATTGGTACTGGATCCAATCAAATTTCCTCAGTGTCAATCCTTTCTCATGTTTGCAGGATACTGTTTCAAATCATACTGTTCTCCCCCTTGTGTGGTTTCATTGTTGACTATGTGAAACATCCCAAGGTACTGAACAATGATTAAAGACACTACATTACATGTATATGCAAGCTGTCACTGCATTGTGGTAAAGTGATACATCAAAACCTCAATCTCAGTTGGACATCTGACAGAAGTGTAATGTAGTAGTGAAGGTGACTGACAATTTGAATCAATTTAGACTGATGACACAGATTTTGACTGTAGCTACTTCTTAAATATTGGGACTACAACTACCAAATCAAAAGTGATACTTTCACATACAGCAAACTTTACTGTAGATAAGGTTTCTCGCACATCTCTTTGCATCCAATACAAGTTTAAGTAAGTTGCCTGTCTACTTTCTTGGTTGACTGAATCCATATGGTGGCAGGGAAAATGAAAAGCAAAAGGTCACTTTTAGAAATACAGAATATTTTATAGCCTGGAAACTCCAAAAGTAGGTGGGCAGATGCTCACAATGCCCACATTAAACTCAATCTCAGAAATGTCATTATCATGGCAAGAAACCAGGTATAATCCCACATTTTTAAAAAAGGTGGGAATCATTTCAAATAGTTCATTTATTTAAACATGTTACTAGGGCAGCATTAGTTGGGAGCAAATGAACTTTAAAAATAAGAAATCTGCATTAGATTCACTGTCAATTTGGGCATACCAATAATTAGCTAATGTAAAAACGAAACAACACTTACTCCAGCTGGTAAACTCCCACTTCATTTCCACGTAGAAATCAGAAGTCTGTTAAAAAAAATTGTAAATAGGCAGATAAAGTCTTAAGGGTGGTGAAGAGTTTTAAAATAGAAAACGAAAGTTGTATCCTCAACTAATAGTGAATTCAACACCTTTTTGGCTTATACCAGTTAATACAAGTTACACTTTACTGTTGTGTAAATCAGATTAAAAAATATCTTTTATTTAAATAATAACTGCTAGTGGTCATCAAAAAAACTAAATAAGAGGCATGACTGAGTCAAAAGAATGCCAAAGTTAATCTAGCAAAACTGACCCTTTACCCTATCCTCAGTTATTAAGTAGCATAGATTAAGACTTTTTTTGGGAAAGAAGCATTATTGCTTGGAAATTAACTGCCTTGCCGTCAAATGTTCCTAGGTTAGTTACAGCATAGGTTACATGTAAAGTAAGGCTTCCTAAAATGGGGAACTGGGACCTCGAGTGGGATCATGAGCTGCAATTTAGGTATTGCAAGCTCCAAGGTAGCAACGGCTCCCATACAACTCTGAAAGAATTCTAACAGGTGTGCTCCTTCTCTGACAGATAGGCCCCCATGCTCACAGCACCAACCTCTCAATTTTCACTGAAGGGTCAAGACAATTTTAAAGCCTCTAACTGGGATCACATTGGAAAAGAAAATTCAGGAAGTACTGACAGAAGGAAGTTTTATTGTAGTGGTGGTATCACTTGACTCATAATCCAAAATGTGGTTCTGAGGCCATGGGTTTGAATTCCAACATAGCAATAAATATCAGTCATTAAAATATAAAGCTAGCCTATTAACGACCATATAACCACTGCTGACTGTCATAAAAACTCCATCTGGTTCACTAAAACCCATTAGGAAAGAAAATCTGCTATTCTTATCTGATCTGGCCTATGTGCGACTCCAGGCTGACAGCAATGTAGCTGACTCTTAACTACCCTCTGAACAAATAGGGATAGGGAATAAAGACTGTTCTAGCTAGTGATGCTGCATCCAAGAACAAACAAAAAAAAGCTTCCTCCATAAAACCTCAACAATGCCTGACTTTGGTCACAAGTATCTTACACTATTGTATAATATTTTCATTTTCCCTATCCGGCTACACCTAATCATTTCCTCTAGATTATTCCAACTAATTTTGTTTAGTCTCACTTACTATTATGATTGATGAGATTAAGCACATAAGGCTTAATGGTCTCCATAATGTAAATGTCAATAACTTAATGTTTTAAAATTGCAGTCATTTTTACTATATTCAGTCAAGAGGCGTGGACATCACTGAATTTACTGCAACATTTACTGCACATTCGTGGTTATATTTTTGCAAAGTGGTGAGCCACCATCTTGGATAACTGCAGTCCATGTGATGTGGATACATCCACAGTGCTGTTCAGTGGGAAGTTCCAGGTTTCTATTCCAACGACTATGAAAGATTGGTGACACATTCCCAAGTCAAGATGGTGTGTCATTCCCATGTGTCCAATTCTTTGCCCTCTAGCTGGTAGAAGCTGCAGCTTTGGGAGGCAATACCAAAGAAGCTTGGTGAGTGATACCTTCCAAGACCAATCACTCTAAAAATGGACTTTGAGTTTTCAGACAGTGGTACAGAAAGGCAAAAGGGTAATCCCAGGATACAGTACTTTGGATTACTGTGTGAAATGCAGATGAGTCAATTCACTGGAACAGGAAATGATCAAGAGGAGATATAATGCATATGTTTAAGATTACAAAGATTGGTTGGAAACTAGTCACTGTTGTCTCGGATAGAGAGTTACAATTAATTTATTGTGCAACTTCTCCTATAACAAACTGTAGTTGAACTAGACAGATCACCAAAGTCCCTAAACACTGCAGGGCGAGCAGATCTCAGCAGCTGACTCCAAAATTACCTTTAGTGCCCTTGTATCAGGAAGAGAGAGAGAAGAAATAATATCTTCCCAGACACTGGTTCCTGACCACAATGCATTAATCCTTGCTTGAAGAAGTGTGACTATCAAGAGAAAATAAGAATTTAGCTGTATTGCCCTCAACATAGAACAGTACAGCATAGAACAGGCCCTTCAGCCCACGATGTTGTGCCGACCATTGATCCTCATGTAAGGTAAACCTAATGTACGAACCCTCAAATTTCTGTGACCATATGCATGTCCAGCTGTCTCTTAAATATCCCCAATGACCTCGCTTCCACAACTGCTGCTGGCAACGCATTCCATGCTCTTACAACTCTCTGTGTAAAGAACCCGCCTCTGACATCCCCTCTATACTTTCCACCAAACAGCTTAAAACTATGACCCCTCGTGTTAACAATTTCTGCCCTGGGAAAAAGTTTCTGGCTATCAACTCTATCAATGCCTCTCATTATCTTGTACACCTCAATTAGGTCCCCTCTCTTCCTCCTTTTTTCCAATGAAAAAGGTCCTAGCTCAGTCAACCTCTCTTCGTAAGATAAGCCCTCCATTCCGGGCAGCATCCTGGTAAACCTCCTCTGAACCCTTTCCAAAGCATCCACATCTTTCCTATAATAGAGCGACCAGAACTGGACGCAGTATTCCAAGTGCGGTCTAACCAAAGTTTTATAGAGCTGCAACAAGATCTCACGGCTCTTAAACTCAATCCCCCTGTTAACGAAAGCCAAAACACCATATGCTTTCTTAACAACCTTGTCCACCTGGGTGGCCATTTTAAGGGATCGATGTACCTGCACACCAAGATCCCGCTGTTCCTCGACACTGCCAAGAATCCTGTCTTTAATCCTGTACTCAACTTTCAAGTTCAACCTTCCAAAATGCATCACTTTGCATTTATCCAGGTTGAACGCCATCTGCCACCTCTCAGCCCATCTCTGCATCCTGTCAATGTCACGCTGCAGCCTACAACAGTCCTCTATACTGTCAACGACACCTCCAACCTTTGTGTCGTCTGCAAACTTGCTGACCCATCCTTCAATCTCCTCATCCAAGTCATTAATAAAAATTACAGAGTAGAGGCCCAAGAACAGAGCCCTGTGGAACACCACTCACCACTGACTTCCAGGCAGAATATTTTCCTTCCACTACCACTCGCTGTCTTCTGTTGACCAGACAATTCTGTATCCAGACAGCTAAATTTCCCTCTATCGCATTCCTCCTGACCTTCTGAATGAGTCTACCATGGGGAACCTTATCAAGTGCCTTACTGGTCCATATACACCACATCCACCTCTCGAGCCTCATCAACTTGTCTAGTAACATCTGAACAGCTAACTGATGCACAAGCCTGGCTATTGCAAAAAGAATGATTACTTGAGCCAGTTTCTAGAGGACTGTCGTTGCTTGTGACACATGCCAAAGCTAGAAATGGTGCCTTCAGGCCAGCAGGGAAAAGCAGGCTGGTGAAAGCATTGGCAAATGTCAGGATGATGGAAGTGAACAAATAGTTTCTTAATTTGGGGAATAAATTGGCACTCTAATCACTCATGTTACATTTCTTGATTTTGTCAATAGGAGTGCTAGATTTCCTGTTTGAGACAGCAAGAAGAAACAGATGTGAATCACGCTAGAAATGGACGAGCTTGGGAGAATGAAGTCATGCATACTTGGACAAGATGACAAATTCTGATCAGATTTAGGTTCAAATTTAATTCTAAATACAGTCATAATTCAAACTATATGCCTTTCTCAAATAGTCTTTATCGTATCTGAAAGTGTATTTTTTTTTGCTAAAACTTGGATGCAAGAACAGTTGTTACCTTTTGTATCTTGCTGAGTAGTTCTGGAACACCATTCAACTGTGAGTTTATTCGATTGTAATCTCGATACTGAAGAATTTTTTCCAACAGCTCAGGATCTCCTGTGCTGACTGCCTCTTGTAGAACTGAATAGAATAAAGTGTTAATTAGGAATTGAGAATTTGATTACAAGATCCACGAACACAACATTGGAGAGGAACAGTAATATGAGGGCTGTGATGGTGAAGTCCTTACCACCAGGCCAGGAGACCTGGATTCAAGATTCATTTGCTCCAGAACTGTATAATAACAGCTCTGAAAGGGTTGATTACAACAAAGAACAATACAGCTCACTAACAGGCCCTTCAACCCTCCAGGCCGGCACAGCCACATTTTGCCCTTCCATACTAAAATGGTCTTTACATAAAAGGATCCGTATCCCTATACTCCATTACTATTCATGTATTCGTCCAGGTGCTTATTGAATACTGCTATTGTGTCTGCTTTCACCATCTCCTCTGGCAATGCGTTCCAGGCACTCACCACCCTTAGTGTGAAAAAAATTGCCTCGCACATTTTCTTAAACTTCTCCCCCTCACATCTTGAACATGTGTCGCCTAGTAACTGACCCTTCCACCCTGGGAAAAGCCTCATACTTTCCACTCTATCCACGCCATTCACAATCTTATAAACTTCTATTAGGTCACCCCTCAACCTTCTGCATTCTAATGAAAATAAACCCAGTCTAGCCAACCCTTCTTCATAGCTAAAATCCCCCATTTCCAGGCAACATTCTGGTAAATGTTTTCTGTACCATCTTCAAAGCATCCACATACTTCTGGTAGGTTAGAAAACATTGACGCGGCAACTGTTACAATTAAAGATATCAAAATAACTTAATGTCATTGAATAGTAAAACACTCCAGCGTGCTTTATTAACAAAGTGTGACACCAAGCCACTAAGTAGTATTCGGTCTGATGACTAAAATCTTTGTGAAAGATAAGGGCACAACCACTGATGGTGAAGTGATTTATATCAGGAATATGCAAAGTATCAGAATTATTGGGGTTTGAGGGCTGGATAAACTTCCAGAAACAAGGAGAGGTGGGGACAGCCTAACAGCAGTGTGACATTTTTTTCAAATCTCCCTCACAGCTGGCCAGTTCCAAATTAGTTTATCACAATTGAGGCAGCAGTTGACATGCTGCAAATTGCACCCATAGATTTTTGAATAGAATCAAATGTTCTTGGCCAGACAGGTTTGGACTCATCCCAATTCAGTGGAAGTGAGGAGACAGCTGACTGATTCACAATACCAGTTTTACACCCGAGCGTCCTTTCTTCAGTCCTCAAAAGGTTTTTAAGGGGAGACTTCTTCAATCTACACCCTGCTGTCCTCTCATCCTCCAAATTATGCCAAATTAGCCTAATATATCATATGCTAGACCAAATTCTACTTGCTCTTCACCTCAACCTAAAATGTACAAATCCCTAATGTTTTTGCATTCCCTAGCTCTGCAGCTTTCTCCAGCCCTCCATTTCCTTTGGGTCTTCTGATGATGTCAAAATTTAATTCCTTTAATTCCTCTCCTGTCAGGAAAATCATATGTTACCTCAGCCTTTCCTTAAATCTCCCACTGCACTTTTATTATTCTTAAAACTCAGCTTTTCTACCATAATAGCTCTGTTAACATTCCCATCATGCTTTTGTATCTACTCCATGGCCCCTTTGATCGATTCTATTTTACTCCCTCATCTCCAAATCATCTACCTTGAGGATCATATAAACATAAAATGTTATACTTCACATTATGGAGTGTGAAACAGTTAATATTTCAAGATGGAATTGAAGTGGCTGGAAAACCCCTTTCTAAGCTACAGTTTTCTAAGCTGTTGAAAAAGAGGGAGGCGGAGCCAGTGCAACAGATGTTGTGAGTGACCAGAGTGAAAGGCAAAAGAAGTAGAAGGATATAGATGAAAAACAGATATCAATAGCAGAAAAGAAGCCAACTCTGCCCGTAAAGAAAGACAATCCTCAGGGAGATCAAAATAGACAACAGTGTTACTGGTCTAAAGTTGGTGAACTCAATACTCGGTCATGAAGGCTGGAAAGTGTCCAAGTGGAAAATAAGGTGCTGTTCCTTCAGCTTGTGGTGGGCTTCACGGAAATAATACAGCAAGCCTAGGATAGAAATATTAGCATGACAGCAAGGTGATGTATTGAAATAGCAAGCAATGAAAGTCAGGGTCATTCTAATGGACAGAGTGGAGGCATGCCACAAAGTGACCTCTCGGTCTGTGTTCAGTCTGGCCATAGTAGAGGAGCCTGCATTGACAGCGGTGAATACAGTAGACTGGATTGAAAATATAATTTGCTGCTTCACTTGGAAGGTTAATTGTACAAAGCCCAAAACTAAAGAGGTAGAGGTAACAGGACAAATGTACAATTACATGGGAAGGTGCTATAAGCAGTGAAAAGAAGAGAGAGAGAAATAGATCAGGGTGCCATGGAGGGAAAAGTTCCAGTGGAATGCTGACAAGGGAGGGGAGAGATAAATATGTTTAATGGTAGTATTCTGCTGGAGATGGTAGAATGGTGAAGGATGATCCTTTGAATGCAGAGTCTGGATTGGGGGGTTGTGTGTGGATAGAAAGTGAGGACAAGAGGGTTCTATCATATTATGGGAAGATGAAATGGGGTGAACACAGAAGTACGGAATATGGGTCAGACAAAATTAATGCCCTGTCAACCACAGTACAGAGGAGAGAGAGGAGATGAGATAAAAATGCAGAGAATGAAATGGAATCTTTGTAGTAAGTAGACTGAGGAAGTGTAGTCAAGATAACAGAGAATTGGTGGATTTGTCATGGAGACTGGGGGCAGTCTACCCCAGAAATAGAAACAGAGAAGTTAAGGAAGGGAAAGGAAGAGTCAGAGATGGACCAGGTGAAGGTGAGTGAATGATAAATGTTGAAAGCATAATCGGTAATTCCAGGTGATAGAAGGAAGCAAAACCAATTTTATCATTAATTTGCCACTGAAAAAGTTGAGGAAAGGGACCCTGAGTAGGACTGAAACAAGGAGTGTTCCATATATCACACAAAATGACAAGCAAACCTGGGACCCATGTGGTACCCATAGCCACTACTTTTACTTTGAAAAAGTGAACAATTTCTCCTTTAACTCTTCTCAAAGTGACAAACTCAGTCAGATGAAGGAGGGTGGTTATAAATAAAGACTCTTCAGGATCTGTAGTAAGGAGGACCCTGATCTTCCAGTTACTTGCCACTTCAAAACACCATTTTGCTATCATGCTAACATTTTTGTTGTAAAGACTGTTGCAGTATACAAGTGAAGCCCAGCACAAGCTGGAGGAACAGCACCTCATTTCCCTCTTAGGCACTTTATAAGCCTTCAGAACTCAACCCCGAGTACAACTTGATATCATGGACGCAGTTCCACATTATAATTACACTTCCAACCATTTCTAATGTCTTGTTTGCATGGGTTTGCTTTTAGCAGAGCTGACTTTTTTTCTGCTAATAACATCTACAATTAATGCTTACTCTTCCTTGGTCTAACCTCTACTACCACTAGCACTTCCTTTGTCTATTGCAGTGGACACCCTCACCATCAGTCTCTCTTTCTCCTCCTCCCCACATGAGCAGCATAAAAATCAATATTTTCCAGTTGCCTTCAGTTCTGAAGAAGAATCATATTTGGCTCAAAATATCACCACTTCTCTTTCCACTGATGCTGTCAGATCAGACCTTTTGCAATTCTCCAACAATTTCTCTTTTTATTTCAGATCTGTAGTACTTTACTTTTAAAATAAGGATTACTAAGACAAGTTGATCAGGTTAATTTTCTTCCAGATTTGTAGTAATGCGCTATTTTACTTTTACACTAGAATAAACCTACATTTTGCTTAAGAAATTGTTCCTCTTCTTGTGATGTGTTGTTTATTGCTGTACTGCCACTTGACCACATGCTAGTAGGATGTGGGGTAACATGTTCAGTTCCTCACACAACAAGCTTCAGCTCTACCCGTCATTACAGTGGCTAAGCACTTCCTCTCAGTTTGGGAGACAATAAAAAAGGTTGACAAATGCAGGGCACCCCCAAAAAGCAGCAAGGTTGAAAAATTATACAAATTTCCTGACTAATCCTAACTCTTTGTCTCATTTCTCTTTTTTGGGAAAACAGATACCACCCTCCTCTGGTGCTCTTCTCACCTAACCAACACTTATTTCTTCTGTGCTCTATACAAAATTGTTATGAAGCACTCCTGACCTGTCCATCCTTTGGCATTCTCCTTGTCGACAGAGGCATTGTTTCGAAGCAGTATGTTGACACATTCCAAGTGTCCTAGCGAGACAGCGAGATGCAATGGCGTCCGACCCCGTGGATCAACTGCTTCAATATCATGCTGCAAGGCCAAACTGGTAATTATCTGATATCATGAAGTACAGAAAATTGATTTTCAAAACACTCAATATGCATTACAATGTGGTGATGATCCACAAAATAGGGAAGTTTGAGGTACAATGCCTGGTCTTGAGTTAACAGGCAATAGTACTTTAAGTATCAGAGGCATGAATAGAACTTATTGTCCTCAAGCTAGAAGAGTTAAAAAAGTAATAATTAGAGTCCCAATACCTGATCAGCCTCCTGTTCAAACAAAAAAATTGCACCCTAACACTGGTTGAGGATTTGATCAAGTTTAGTTACAAATTTCTACGCTCTCATACTCCAGCTTAGGCTTACAGGTGATGTAGGCTTACTTTTGACAATGACATTGAAGGAATAAAGTAGTAAGCAAAGAGGAGGAAGTTAAAAAAGTGCTGGCCGTGTTCAAAGTAGTAAAGAAATTACCAGATAGTAGACATGGGCAGCAGAACTGTTAGCACTGCTGCCTTACAGCGCCAGGGACCTGGGTTCAATTCCAGCCTCTGGCAACTGTGTGGAGTTTGCACCTTCTCCGTGTCTGTGTGGGTTTTTAATCAGGTGCTCCAGTTTCTTCCCATAGTCCAAAGATTTGCAGGTTAGGTGGATTGGCCATGGGAGATGTAGGAATAGGGTGGGATGCTCTTCAGAGAGTTGGTGTGGACTTGATGGACCAAATGATCTGCTTCCATGCTGTATGATATCCCAAACTTCTGAAGGAGGAAAATATCAGTGGCTCTAGCCCCATTCCTAAAATCCATCTTGGATATGGGAGTGGATGGCTGCAAATTTTACAGCCATGTGAAAAGGAGATGGAACAAGCTTACTAAAATATTTCCCACTATTACGGTTGGAGGCAATCATCTGAGACAAGATAACTTGGCAGTTATAGAAGTATGGAAGAAAATGGAAATTGGAATCAATTTATTGAAATCAAATTGTTTCTGTCAAATTTAGTGGGTTACTTAATGCAATAATAGAGAAGGTAGATAATGATAGTGAGTGTTGGAGTTGCCCATGGGTGAAGAGAATTGTTGGTTGAGGCAGCAGTTTCCACAGTCAGAATCACAGCCTTCATACGCATGGCAACAAGATAATGACATGCCTTAATGAAATCTTCGTGGAAAAGAAAAATCTTGTTACTTAGTGGAGAAGGGAAAGTCTGATCCCACCATATAGGCTTTTTAAGTAATTGCCATTACATTTACTACAAATGGCTGTAGATAGTAAAGAGAAGCCCCTATCCTGTCAGCAGGGGGATTGAAGGACAAATAGCATAAACATCAATGACCAAATGACATATAACGAATGGTGTAAACAGATAAACTTTTGAAATGAATGAGAGTGCATTGTAATGGCATCTGTACACCATTATTTCTTCATCTTAGCCTCGGGAAAATAAACAATCACAGCTTTATAAGGTAACAAACAGCACCCACTCAGTATGGTGCAGCTGGCAAATGTCTGGGGAGGGGCATAGCAGTCAGAGGGGAGGTGGCAAGCGCTGATGTCAATGTTGCATACAATCATTGTAATACGTATGTATAAATATCTTGTACATCGTCTGAGGGTGGGTGGGGCATTTTTGAACTGTCTGCGGTTACCTCTTCCAGGCTATTTGATAAGAAACTCCAAATAAAGATCTATTTGTACTCCTGAAAATGAGACTCAAGACTCTTCTTTAAAATTCCTCTCCAACAATTGGTTCTGCAAGCAGGGTACTACATAGGTTCATGACTGACTATGTGGGTCTTAATTGGATGAATATATTTAACATTACCACCCTTTATAAACGTCGTAGTCAGTCCCAGCTATGAGTTGCGGTACTTAAAGAACTAAGGGACAGAAGGGACATGTACCATGTGAGGTGGACAATTGATAGACTCTAGTTCACCTCAGAGATCGTAAAGTGCCCCACAGTTAAACAGGGAGAGGACAGTGACCGTACTTCACCCCAGGAACAGTAAAGAGCACCACAGTTGAACAGGGAAAGTAAAATCTACACTGGGGATAGGAACGAGCCCCAAAACAGGACCTTTAGACAGAAAGCATAAAAGGGATTACAAGGTAGAACATTGGAGTGTGCACAGGGAACTAAGGAGGACAAGAAGGGAAGAAACCTTACATCACCTTAAAACCGGTTAACGAGTCAGGAGCAGGGTCTTACCAAAATGTTCAAGAAGGAGAATCGAGAAGAGGAAAACCAAGGGACAAGTTCCTTAGCACGTTGGCTGGAGAGCAAGCTACTGCTTCCACCACTTTAGCAAGACTGAAACATTCTGTACCAATGGCCTGTTTTTGAGTATCAGTGATTGTCATAATTGTATATTTTCTTTATCGACCCAACTAATGTATCATAGTAGTAATAGTTTAATTGGCTTTAAGTTTGGGAAGCTGTGAGAAGCAGCAATTTTTAAAATCAAGGGTATCACATGTTTGAAAATGCTACTTGTAGATAGTTTAATGGAAAAGTTAGGACACAAATTTAATATATCTGACGATTGAATCAAAGCAGAGATAAAGTTTTTTTAAAATGCAACAAACTGTTCTAATCCATGGCACACTGCTTGAAAGGATGGCATTGGAGATGCTGGTATTGGACTGGGGTGTACAAAGTCAAAAATCACACAACATCAGGTTATAGTCCAATAGGTTTATTCGGAAGCACTAGCTTTCAGAGCACTGCTTCTTCTTCAGGTGATTGTGGAGGATAAGATTGTAAGACACAGAATTTAGAGCAAATTTATCTGGGCCGACATGACACCAATTATTAACGATCACTTGAGAATGTACATTTTATGTTCTGTGATTTCCACATGAAAGAACTAAAACCAACATGTTCATTCTAAAAGATGAGAGACTTGACAAACAATCCAGGTCTTTTTCAATATATAATTTCAGTTAAATCACACTGTAAACTTTTGCTATAAATTCTGTGTCCTACGATCTTATACTCCACAATCATCTGATGAAAGAGCAGTGCTCTGGAAGTTAGTGCTTCCAATTAAACCTGTTGGACAAAATCTGGTGTTGTGTAATTTTTAACTTTGAAAGGATGGTGGAAGAGATTCAAAAGTAACTTTCCAAAAGGAATTGTTGAAGGGAAAAAAAAATTGCAGGGATATTGAGGAGATCCAAGATAGTAAACATTGAAAGCTCTTTCAAGAGGCTAATGCAGAGTGATGGTGAAAACAGCCTCCCCCCATGCAATATGATTCTATACTAAGCTAAGGGTATAAGTAGTCAGTGCCTTCTGATAAAAATGGGGAAAATGGTGAAACCAAAATGCATATTTTCCTTCAGTACTTTCACCACAAATTTGGACCGATTCCTCATTCCTCCAACCATTGAAATAGCCAAAGAAAGTAACAATGGATAAAATAATGGATAGTAACAATGGAAAATAATCATGCAAATGCAGATTTGACACTTAAAATCTTGACATACCCATTGCCGAAATTAGAAAAAAATGCAAGTAGAGTAAAAGCTAACATTTATGTATTTGTATATTTGCATAATAAAAAGCTATATTAAAAATATAGAAGTACTAATTGCATATATTAAAAAGATAAATTATATTTGCAAACTCTGCCATATGTTTCAATAATAAACAGATGTCACATTGTAGAACTAATTATAAATATATACCAATCCTCAGTGAAGGAAACATGATTTTTGTGACTGTTCTTTCTTCCCACCACACTCTAACCATTGTAAATATAAATAAAATATCAAAATGATAAAGATTTATTCAGTGACAAGATAGGGAATCATAAAATGAGTAAAGATAATTTGAACTATCATGTTCGCACTTCTCTTAAACAGTGCACGATCTTCCCTACTATAAAAAAAAACACTATTTTAAATCAAGACAAGAATTCGTGCTAGTCTCACATTCAACTGTTCGTCTCCAGTCTTTAAATTATATACTCAAAAACATCCAACACAACTTCAACAGTTTAACTTGAGTAAATAGCACTTCTTCCAGTTTTGCCTCGAGTTTTTCTTACACTTATTTTAGCCTCAAAAAATTCCAGCCAAATAACCTTTAAAATTAACTACACGAATACCTTGGAACATTTACAATTCGCTCCATTTCAATAATTTAGCTAAACTGAGGGTGGAAACCCCGTGCCTTTGAAAATAGAGAAGATTTTGGATTCTTTCAACTGAACAAAGCTAGATGTTCAAGACAGTTATCGACTTCAAATAATTTCACCTATAAATACCACCTCAGGGAGGCTCTCCAACACCTAATGTGAAGTTAAAATCCTTTCCAAACACGATCACACATTGAATACAGTCTTACCCAGTATCAGTCACTTACCTGTTTCAGTTCCTCCTCAAGTTCTCTATACTGGTTGTGCCAGACCAACAGGTGAAGTTTGTATTTGTTCCTCAACTCTTCCAATGAGCACATTCTAGTTCCTAAGCTTCTATCGACCCCCGCCCTTTCCTCTTTAAACCCCTCCCTCCAAAGTGAAAAGACAACAGCACAGAAAACAGAACAAAAGTTCTGAAACTTTCCAACAAAAACTTACAGGAAGAGATGGACAACAAGGAAATGCAATCCATCCAGCCTGGGGGGGGGGTTATAAAAGAAAATTGGTACCCTTTTCAATAAATGTCGGCATATTTGCTGATCTGTAGCTTATGGGAGCGATAATTTCGAATTATTGCTCGTCAACGACCCTGGGGCTTTTTGTTTCACTTTTTTCAATTATCAACCATTTTCGATACTGTCAATACTCCCCTCCTCCTCCGTCTCATTGTGGTTCAGTCCAAACTGGTCTCGAATGGACTGGCAGGTAAACACTGGCTAATTACTTTGTAAGCCCACGAATAAAGTGACATTTCTACAAGGCCCATTCAACATGATGACGTATTTGACAGCACTGGAAAGTAGTTTGTAAGGTGGGAAGTAGTCTGCGAAGGGCTTCCCCTCAGGAAACCACATTTTCATAATTCCAAATCCCCCCCTCGCGCTCCTCGGCTTCAGACGTCTGCGTATGTCTGCGCATGCGCGGTGCCTGGGCGGTCCTCCAAGATCCCGGCGTGCCATTCGGCGTCTCCAAGCTGCTTGAGCCGGAGGCGAGTCTGACAGGAACTGCAACCTGAGTGCAAACTTCATGTTAATGGCAGTTTGCAGTTAGAACTAAAACGCACCTCCCGTTGCGTCGAGTGTGATTTTCTTTTAATTTAAGCAAAGGTCCCGATTAAACGACAGTATTAATTAATTAATTGGTTCTGTCCATGTCGAAAAGATTGAGGAGTAACGACATCTGCGCCGACTGCAGCGTCCCCGGTAAGTGACTGTGGGGGAGGTAATGGTCTGGGGGCAGAGGAAGGGGCCCGCTTAAGATGCCTTTTTGGGAAAAAAAAACTGAGTCTTATTGTGCTGCCAACTGAGAGAGGAAATTCAAACAAGCTTCAGTCCACTGACACACGCACACACGGAGAGGAAGTGAGAGAGAGCTAAAAGATGCAGAAAGGCTGTAAGCCAGCTACAACACAGCCAGGAAATATCCAGCAGCCGGTTTGTGTTCTTTCATTCCATCCTCTGAACCGTGCCCTTCCTCTCTCTTTGGGATCATGTTATTAAAAAGCGATACATGTTTAGCATAAAATTCATTCGTAGTACCCACTTCCTCAAACTTGCGGCCTCTATCCAGTCAACACAATTCAAGTTTTAGCTGTTTAGTTTTTTATATTAAAGCTGTGGGTTTATGTACGTTTGTAGAGTGATTAGGATGCCATGTTTTTGCTTTGTTGCTGGAGTTAATACCATTTGTTGTTCCCATCGGTGTGTGTGTATACATAATATCTCACCTGTCATTGACTTAGTCTCACTCATTTGTACATCAAGTTTTTCTTTCTATGAACTTGATTTTTTTTTTCCCCTTTGTACTTGGTGTTTTGTTTTTGGAAGTTGAGAAATTCCTCTGAATGCATCCATATTTATAGTTATAATTTGTATAATAGTTAAATGTATACTTTGTGCATTGAGGTTTTTTATGAATTAGAAATACAACAATTTATTTCATAGTAATGTTATTTTTTATTATAAATGGTGTAGAGCATTCCTTCAGCAATTGCCATGTCCTTTGTACTGGTAATATGTTATCTAATAATAGCTTTGTCAGCTTTTTACAATCACAGATCTTAATATTGCAAATTGTAGAGTGCAGCTAATGTTTTGTAATTGTTTGTCAGTGTATAAGGATGGTAATGGATAACATTGAATAATGAGGTAGTTGTATAAATTTGAAGCTATACAAAAGAAATTAGTATACTGAACTTAAGGCTTTTTTGCTCCTGCTGCAAACTTTGTTCCCTAGTTATACATTCCCTATCTCCCTAAAAACAGAGCCTCAGTGTCATATTTGAACCCAAGATGAGCTTCTGATTATATTGTTACCCCTTTGCTAAGAATATATTTTCACTTCTAAAGGCTTTGTTCCTGCTTTGGCTCATATGCTCCTGGGACCCTTGTTGTATGCCTTTGTTAGCTGAATTCTGGGCTATTCAAAGGCACTCCTTTTCCGATATTCCACCCTCCCTAAACTTGAGTAAATCTGAAACTCTGCTGCCCAGGTTCTTACTTCCGTTAAGTCCTGTTTGATGATCACACCTGTGTTTGCTAAACTACATTGTTTCCCAGTCAAGGAACATTTCAATTTAAAAAAAATCATTGTCTTTGCCCCTCCTTATCTCTATAATACCCTTCTAATAGATATCCCTCCATGCAGACTATATTAATTTTGCTTTCTTAAGCAACCTCAATTTCAGTTACTCCACTATAGTGACTGCGCTTTCATCTACTAAGGCACCTAAGCTTTGAAATTCCTCCTCAAATCTTACTTATATTTCTTTCTCCTTGAAGATGCTCTGTAAAATCTGCTTCAATGATCAAGCTGTTGACTAGTTGCCCTAATACCATGTATGGGTTGGTATGAAATTTTGCTGTGAAGCACCATGAGACCTTTTATTACATTAAAGGCAATATGTATGTACCAACTGTTGTTCTGATTTTGGCCATGCCAGACCTCCAGTTAAAGCTCTGAGTGTTGGAAATGAAATGAGGTTGAAAATGCATGGCAACCTAGCCAACAGCTGAAAGAGAAAGATAGATTGTAATAAGATCTTCATCAATGTGTGTTGTGTTGTATTTTATATGGATATTATTTTTAAATAAACTTACCCCTTTCTTGTGTGACTGTTAGATTTACATTTGTGAATTTTTAACCTTGGTGTTGCCTTCTGACATGAAAATAATTTGGTATTTTAAAAGTCTTGCTGCTGGTGCATATGGGTTAGCTATAGAAAACAGAAACATTGCTGTTGGAGACCCCCAAATATTTGCAGCAGAAGTTTTGCAGTATTATACTTCTAATAGGGAAGGATAGCACTAGTATACAGTTAACTGCCCAGATAATGGCTGACTGTATCTATTTTCACTAGATTAATTACTAGAAAACATTATGCAGCTTGAAAGAACAAACTTTAATATGTCAGTGTTTTTATTTTCCTTTGCAGTGTGTGAAACTATTGTGTGCTCAGTTGTCTTTTGTTTAAGACAAAGTTAGGTTTTTTCATCAACATGCTGAGAGTCTTGAAGGCAAATTATATACCAGCTTGTACTGTAAACAATAAGCAGTACTCAGCTGGCTGGTGCATTGACTTGTATGCATGACTTATACTTTAACAGCATTTGCAGGTCTTGAGGGGTACCTGTGGAAAGGATGTTTCCTTTTGTTGGAGATTCTAGGACAAGAGGTCAGCGCTTTAAAAACAATGGGTTGGCAACTTAACACTGACCAAACAAAATCTTTGAGGGTTGAGTGCTTTTGTAATTCTGTTTATCCATCATTTGAAGAAGAGACCCTTTGAACAATTTCAAGGGAGTGTTTTGTAGCTTCTTAATAAGCAAGAAGGTAAAGGGTTATTAGGAGTAATCAGAACAGCCATGATCTTATTGAATAGCAGAATGTCACTCAGTCCCTCACGCACACTTTCCTACTCCTAATTCATATTTATGTAGTTTTTCTGTCCTTTGTGGAAGTGACTGGTTTATCTTTCAACAGCGCTGCAGTTCACAAACCAAAAGGTAATTATTGATTTTTGCCTTTAAAGTTTCAATTGAAAATGTATGCAACACTTTTCCGTGTGAAATCAGTACATGCAGCTAAACATCCTCTACTATTGGTCATTGCATTGAGTATAGGAGTTGGGATGTCATGTTGTAGCTGTATAGAACATTGGTTGGGCCAATTTTGGACTACTGCATTCAGTTCTGGTCTCCGTGCTATGCAAAAGATGTTGTTAAACTTGAAAGGATTCAGAAGAGGTTTGCAAGGATGTTGCCAGGGTTGGAGGTTTGAGCTATAGGGAAAGGCTACATAGACTGGAACTATTTTCCCTGGAGTGTCAGGCTAAGGGGTGACCTTAAAGAAATTTATAAAATCAAGGGTGACAGGGATAGGGTGAATAGCCAATTTCCCCAGGGTAGGGGAGTCCAAAATTAGACGACATAGCTTTAAGATGAGAGGGAAAAGATATAAAAGAGACCTAAGGGACAACTTTTTCCACACTGGTGGTGCTGCGTGCATGAAATGAGCTGCCAGAGGAAGTGAAGGAGGCTGACACATTTACTGTACTTTAAAAAGAACCTAAATGGGTACATAAACAAGAAGGGTTTAGAGGGATATTGGCCAAATGCTGGCAAATGAGACTAAATTAAAGATATCTGGTCAGCATGGATGAATTGGGCAGAAGGGTCTGTTTCCTTGCTGTACAGCTCTACGACGATAGTCATTTGTACCCTTTCTGAAAGTCATCTGAAAACTGCTGTTTTGTGACTATTGTTTATCTCCCTATTATCTGTCCCATTGTCTAAACAACATTGTATTGTTTATTTTTAATTTTCCAAAATTAAACTTTTTACATTTAAATAAGTTCACGATGTCTTGACTGAATTTAAGTTTACTTCTATTGTTCATCTACATAGCAAGTCAATTTCATACAAAATGACAGCCACGTTTTGCCTTGAATAAAGTCTTGCATCTATGTTGTGCTTTTCCTGATGACTGTCACAAAGCACTTTTAGAACCCATGAACGATGTAGCCACTATAATTTTGGAAACATGGCAATCACTTTGTGCTCAGTGAGCTCTCTTCTACATCAAGTGATAATGGTCAGGTAATCTGTGGTGTGGATTCTTGGGACTAGGATTAACCAAAACACTGGGGATGACTCATCTGCAGTTTGGCAATCAAGTGAGCAAGCAGTTAGGCCTCTTTCTAAAGTTTATGGAAAGGCGCAGTCTGCCATTGCCGCATTCACTCAGTACAGCAGTTTTAGGTTTTGTGTTTAGGCTTTGGATTTGAACTTGCTATGGTTTGTTTCTCCAGTGTTTCATTTGAATTTCAACAAATAATTATGACCATGTGAACTTTTCATATCATGGTTCTTTCACAATTCAAGAGATTAAGCAATTGTTATTAACTGGTGTTCTTCCAAATTGTGGTCAAAAATGTAGAAAGTATTTGAGGTCCACTACAGTTTGTCATTGGGAACTGATCTACCTCTTATGGTGAGACGAGATATACGCATTGCTAATAGAGGTTTCCAAATTTTTGATTCATTCAGTGAGCAAATTGCAATATGGTTCATAATAGTGTATGGCTTGGAGTGGAACTTGTTGGTGTTCCCATGCATCTGCTTGATACTGACAAAGCATTTTTATTTTTCTGATAGGTACAATAAATGGTATGCCTTTTAAGTGCAAATTAGTTTTTTTTCCAGCACCAAAACATATCTGGTGTTTTTACACTGCTTTGAGCTGAAAGAGAAAAAAAAAAGTTTAGATCAGTAAATTCGCTTCAAGTAAAGGCTCACTGCATGTGTTAACTTGTAGCAGGTGAGATTTTAGATAAAACCGTTCAATTAAAGTTTAGCTTCGACAGAACCTGTGCACTGCCAAAAGTATAGCAAAAAGCCACTTGATTTTTTTTTGTCAGACAATGAAGCAATTGATAAAAGTTTTGGAGGATGATGTAATTCTCTGATTGATCTCAGATATGTTGCAATCTATTCTGACTGGAAAGTTATAAAAGGATGACTTGAAATACTGCAGTATTTCATGTTCCTAGTTGTTTATATCAAATATGATCTCTCAAACTGTAGTTAAGCAGAATCGTCTTTCAACCAAGAGTCTCTGGCAGAACTGCATTCAAAAGGCATCTAATTTAGAGTTTTGAAAAAGCATCACTGAACCCAAAACGTTGACTCTGCTTTCTCTGTATGGTGGTGTCGTGCGTGCTGAGTTTCTCCAACTTTATTTTTGTAAATTTTTGAGTCCCTTAAGAATTTATTAAAAATGGATTTAATACTTTTATAGATTTGGGCTAAAAGCTATTTACCTGTCATCAGCCATCTCTTAGTAGTATAGCATGGCAGGAGATTGAGACTTGCAAAATTGAAAATAATTTTAAGTTAGTCTTTAAGATGCCGAACACATTCCAGTTTTTTTTCATGCCCTGGTGTATTGAATTGGAATTCTACTTCATTATAAATCCATATTGACCTTAAAAACTGGCAAGATTGCCAATCCATCTGAAATTGATTTCTTGTGTGATTGAACTTGTTTTCCCTTAGTTCCTGTTCTAATTTTACATACTTGTCTGAAAACTAACTTTCTTAAAAGTAAGCGATATCCTCACATGTTTGGGTGGCACAGTGGTTAGCACTGCTGCCTCACAGTGCCAGAGACGCGGGTTCAATTCCCGCCTGAGGCGACTGTGCAAACTCCACACAGACATTCTCCCTGTGTCTGTGTGGGTTTCCTCTGGGTGCTCCAGTTTCCTCCCACAGTCCAAAAATATGCAGGTTAGGTGAACTAGCCATGCTAAATTGCCCATAGTGTTAGGTGCTGGGGTAAATGTAGGGGAATGGGTTTGGGTGGGTTGCGCTTCACCGGGTCGGTGTGGACTTGTTGGGCCGAAGGGCCTGTTTCCACACTGTAAGTAATCTAATCTAATAAATGTGATACTTCGGTATAAAGGTACTTGCTTTCAGTCACTCCTTTTCAGTGTAATGAAGGCAGTGCACATTCAAGAGCAGAACTATTAATTTTGCCGTTTCACCATTTTCCCCTTCATTCCCATTCATTCATTCAATAATTAATAGAACAGCAAAAGTCAAATAGCACAGAAACCACTCTATGAATATTTTAAGAAATCATGGTTGCATGTTGTTTAAAATATCCAAAACATCTGTCTCAACAAAAACTCAGTCTTTGTTATGGGAGCTAACATAGCAAGACCCTCAGACCATATCTCACTGGGGCTGGTGTTTGACCCACAAAACCATGTGACTTCCTAACATCATGCACTACTTTTGCTATCTCTTCCCATCCGAACATGAATGGACTAAGAGCCACCTGTGATGTGTCAGGTCTCTGACAAGTGATCTGTGAGTATTAGCAGAGGACATTAGTGAGTGGAAATTGATGCTGAGCCTAACCTTGTTCAAAGTTCAGCACACTTGAAAGTGACTGAATAGCTATGAAAAGCAAGTATCCTGGCAGTTTTCCACTCCCACATGAGGGCACAAATTGAATTGCAGCACAAATTATGTTATCCTAGTTGATTGGCTATCCAAGCTGTTGTGTTAAATCAAATCTGGGACTTTTCTGATTTTAATTTTTGCAGAAACTCATGGTTTTATCACATAAGCAATATGAAGAATTATTTCTTTTTCTCTTGTGTTCAGGGCTCATTTAGACTGACAGTGTGTTATTGGCATTGATTTGCAGAATCAACAGTAGTCCTGCAAATCTAACATCAAGAATACCAACATCTTCAAAGGAACTGGGGTTACCAGAATTTGCCTTTGTGCCAAATGGAGAAGCATGTTTATAAATTATTTAGATGAACACAAATGTACTTGTAGGCAGCACAAGATTTGAAGTGCACCTACATTTTACTCCACAAAGTTTCAAGGATTGTTTTCAAACTGGTGGATTTTGGGAAATATAATCCTGTTCATCTACAGACAATACAACTCCTGTACTTACTTTGGTTTGAATAGCTTGGATTCATTTTTGGGATTGTACAGACTGACCTGGCAAATAAAATTGGCATATATGTAATACATTTTGCATCTTCATGGAATCCTAAAGGCATCTAATAGATGAATTATTTAAAATGTAATCACTCTTATTCTACAAGAAAATGCAGCATCCTCACAGCAAATTTTGTCTCTCTCTCACAAGTAATGTGTTAATTTGTTATAATGGTGGTGGTGGTTAGAACAATAAACAGGAAGTGTCTCTGTTTAATATGGCATGTCAGACAACATCACTGACATCACAACAGCTTTTCTTTCCCGCTCCGAAAGCTAGTGCTTCCAAATAAACCTGTTGGACTAAACCTGGTGTTGTGACTTTTAACTTTGTACACCCCAGTCCAACACTGGCACCTCCCAATCATTTCTGACTCTGAGTAGGCTAATAGTACCTCAGTTTAATACTTCATTAAAACACAGTGCCTATGATGTAACCTGTCATTAGTGCTATTGAGCTGTCAAACAGCAGGAGCATTGCATGAAAAGTTGTGATGTTGTGGTGGGATAGAACAGAGGCATTGAAAGGGTGCTGAAAAATTAAAGGTGTTATTATCTGCTGGAGTTACCTATAGATTGAAACCGACACCTATTAAATGAAGTTGAACATTTTTAATACCATGTGTTTGCGAAAAGCTGTTCTTTCTCACAGTGGGAAAACTAAATTGTTTCTTAATCAAAACTGTGTTCTGTTTCATATTAGAATTGGCTGCTGCAACATGGGGAAGCTGGGGTACATCAATGTGACTTAGGGCAAATGCATTCTGTGGTAAATGTTTGCAGCTGACTTGAGCTGGAATCCAAGCTGCAAACAGCATGCCACATCAGGAAAGCGGGAAGTGACCTGATCACTTTACTCCCGAGTATGGTCATGCGCCTCAGGCTAGGTAATTCAAAATTGTTTGTGATCAGGGACAGGTGGGTGTAATTGCAAGTGAGGCAGGTATTAGGAATCAGTAGGTTGCAGTTGAGGAACTTCAGCCCCTGCAACTCTCCAACAGTTATGATTCTTACAGGTTATGCAGGTGAGAGTGGAGACTGCAGGGAGGATGAGCATACTGACCATGACACCTTGGCAGAGGGAGCCAATGGGGTAGGAAATAGGATTCTAGTAGTGATAGGTAACAGTATATGTAAAGGCATGAATACTTATTGTTCTCTGCAGTAGTAAGTTAGAGGGCATCTCGAACACTGTCTGTCCTGTGCCAGTGTTAAGGATATTTCCTTGGGGCTGGAGGAGAGCTTGTATCACTACCTGGTGTGGCAACTATACCATTCAAGATTGGAGACGGTTGCAGAGAGTGATGAACTCTTCCTGAGCAATCACAAAGGCCCCTACCATCTCTAGAATCCATCTACCAGGCCTGCTGTCAAGGAAAGGCTGCCAGCATTCTCAAAGATCCATCCCACCCTGGTAATGTTTTTCTCCAACCTGTACTGTCAGGGAGAAGGTATGAAGCCTGAACACACAACAGCTGATTTCGTAACAGTTTCTACCCTACTGTTAGAATACTGAATGGACTGTCAAACTCTTTAACATTAGCCTGTACCTGTGTTTTTGTCGCTGTTTACCTATTATTTACTTATCTATGCTACTTAACTAGGTGATCTGCCTGTATTGTTTGCAAGTCAAAGCTTTTCACTGTGCCTCGGTACACGTGACAATAAATTCAATTCATTTTAACTTTAGATGGGAGGGGTGGGGTCTAGTTGTCAACATTCATGTGGGTACCAATGACTTTAACATGACTGGGAAGGAGTTTTTGCTGAAAGATTTTGAACAGCCAAGAGTTAAATTTAAAAGGCAGAATTTCTGAGGTAATCTTTGGATTATTACCTGAGCCGAGGGCAAGCTAGCACAGGTTTAAACAAAATCAAGGAGTTAAATGCATAGCTCCAGAATTGCTGTGGGTAGAATGGATTTCTATTTGTGGGACGTTGTATTGAGGTAGAAGGAAACTGTTCCATTATGTTGTGCTTCACACACCCTGAGCTTGGATTAGTGTGTAGATAGTTCAAATAACCAGAGTTGTAGAGAGGGCTTCAACTAATTGTAGGGGAGGCAGAGGACAATATGGAAGCAAGAGAGGATAGCTATATTGTTAATAATGCAAGGGAAGGACCGGAAGGGACAGAGTCAAAAGGGGAAAATGGTAATATGGTAAAATTAATAGCTCTGCTCTTGAATGTGCATAGTGTTTAGGGAATAAAACTAATTATTTAACAGCACAAACGCAGGTGAATAGGTATGATCTTTATAGCCATTACAGAGACATGGTTACAAGGAAATTAGAAACTGGACTCAAATATTTGAAAGGACAGGCAGTAAGGAAAAGCTGGTGGGTGGCATTGTTTGTTAGGACTTGAATAAGATGGGACCTAGAAATTTTGGATTGGAAAGTGTAGAGTCCATTTGGTGGAGGGTAGAAAACACTGGAAGGAGTAATCACAGAATCTGTACAGTGTGGAAACAGGCCATTTGGCCCAACAAGTCCACACCAACACTCCGAAGAGAGTCCCACCCAGACCCATTCCCCTACCCTACTATTCTACATTTCCCCTGACTAATGCACCCAACCTACACATCTCTGAACACTATGGGCAATTTAGCATGGCCAATTCACCGAAATGCACATCTTTGGACTGTGGGTGGAAACTGGAATACCCAGAGGAAACCCACCGAGACATGGGGAGATGTGCAAACTCCACACTCAGTTGTCTGAGGCTGTAATTGAACCCGGGTCCCTGGTGCTGTGCAGCAGCAGTGCTAACCACTGAACGACCGTGCTGCCATAGTCCTTGTAGATCATCAGACTGCATGCTCATTACAGTGACAACTGGTGATGGTTTAACCTGAGGGTCACCATACCTCAAAAGTTGAGAGAGAAAATTTTTATGGTAACCTCAGCTGGTGCAGGAACTGAGCCCACACCGTTGGAATTACTCTGCATCAAAAAACAGCTGTCCAGCTAACTAAGATGTCAAAAGGTCTAGGTTCAAATCCCAATTGCTGCAAGAGGTGTATCACAACATGGCTGAACAGGGTTTTTAAAATAAATTTTGAAGTTGCTGCAGGCAGATGCCTCCAATGTCCACAACAATTGGCTCAACAGTATTCAGGCACTGTAGTAAGATGCTGGGTCAACCGATCACCTCACAGGTTGATTATGTTGAACTGGCTGTAAAAGTAGGCTGGTAAAGACTCGAAGGGTGTTCAGTAGCTGGATTCCAAAGAAATCAGCAAACGGACAACTCATTGCAACATGGGGATCCTACTAGGGTCCCCAATTGTCCCTGACCCTACACATCTTGCCCCCACGTGCTCCCTGACCCCACATCCTTGCCCCTGCACACTCATTGTCAGAATAAATCAGGAGATAATGAAAACATGTAAAGAAAGGCAGTACAGGTTGTTCTGCATTTTGTTAATGGGAATTTGCTCGAACACAATTGATGAATTGGGGACACTTTCCAAAGCGCACGGTTTTAAAGCAGATATTGGTTATAACATGGTACCATTAGTTTAAATGATGCTGCTATTATGTGATTTTTCTCATTGCATGAGAACGGAACTACTGTGTTATAGCAGAGCCGACTGTACATTAATCGTGGGTGACTTTAACCTTCTTGTAAATTGCACAAATCAAATTGACAGGGGTAGTCACACGGAAGAATTCCAGTATATTCTCTAGAACAATATGATATGAATCCAACCAGGCTATTGTGGAACTATTGATGTGTATTGAGGCAGGTTTAATAAATGATGTAAGATGAAAAATATCTCCTAGGAAACCTAACTAGACACTTGTTCTAATTTTCCCTAAACCCCAGTTTAGATGAAGCTTCTAGTTATGAAATGTTTTGGGACATCTTACGACACATAGCTGTAACAACCTACATTTTTATAAAAACTAGCAGAAAAGAATGAGACATAAGGTAACAGGTTAGGCATTCATTCCTCCCCTGACTGGCAACAATATTTACCACCAGCGAGACGCATTGCAGCAACTCAATTTTTTCAACATTACTTCCCAAACCTGTGACATCTCCTTCCTAGCAGCAGAAGCATAATACTTAAATTGAGAAATCAAAGGACAATTCAAAACAGCATCTGTATTTTAAAATATACAGATTTAACAATGCATTTCCCAGCTGCTCCTTTTGGAGTGATTCTGTTGAGAAACTAAGTAAATTACTTTTCCCCTCTTTCCCCTGTTCTCTCAGCTGGCTCACACTAAACAGAAGTGAATATAGTAAACCTGGTTTGACTCCTAATAATTTTAGTTTGGAACATTAATTGAAGCTTTATTCAAATCTATATAAACATTTATCTCCTGTTCAATACTTTTTGTAATAAGTTTTACTCAATTTTGCAAATGATTATTTGTAATAGGAGTCACAGAGTAAGGAATAGGAATGACTTCCTTATTTGTTTTTGTCTTTTGCTTTCGCTCACAGCACAATATCAATTCTGGTAACCTTTACTACCATGTTCAGTATATTGTTTAGGAGGTGGTGAGGGAGCTGTGTACGTGTGTTGCAAAATATGCAGACCTCCAAATGCAAGGTTTGAAGTTGATTTGCGAGCCCTCAAATTTGAGCATCAGGGACAAAATCCAAAATATATCTTCTGTAACTTATGACAACAGACACCCTTCTCATCCACTTTTTATTCTACTTAGTATTGGAAAAGAACTGGAATCCATTCTTGGAACTTGTTTTTATTTTGTACGGTGAAATCTCATTAGTCAGTCGTGCCAAAACCTACAGAATTTGTTTCAGTTGAAAACTAAATGAGATTTTGACTTGTGCTCAAGTAGATCTTTTTACCCGTCTTTTTTATAATTATATTTTTCTGAGGTTGTATTGAGTCATTCATCACAAATTTTGACTTGACTACATTGAGCATTGATGCTAACTTCCATTTTCACAATATACCCGTGTCTTTTATCCCCCTCACTAACAATGGTATACTCTGTATCCTTTTCTGTTAGAGGTGTTTTATTGCAAAGGTTCTTTAAATGAAGTGGAGAGAATGAAGTGGTGCCATGGATAATGAGAAAATTTAATGTAGTTTTGAAATTTTTTTTTAGATTTCCTACATCTTTATTTCAAATAATGTGCTGCATTGATTGTATGGAGTGTTATTAAAATGTTGCTTGGTATAGTAGGAACCCTCCAACCACAAGGGATGAATACAGATTTCTCCAGCTTCCTCATTCCGCGCCCAACCCCCCCCCCCCCCCACCTTTTCTCAGTCCCACCCCTCTGACTCAGCACCGCCTTCTTGACCTACAATCTTCTTTCCGGCCTATCACCCTCACCTTAACCTCCTTCCACCTATCGCATTTCCAACACCCCATTCCCAAGTCCCTACTCCCTACCTTTTTATCTTAGCCTGCTTGGCACACCCTCCTCATTCCTGAAGAAGGGCTTATGCCCGAAACGTCGATTCTCCTGCTCCTTTGATGCTGCCTGACCTACTGTGCTTTTCCAGCAACACATTTTTCAGCATTGAGTAGCAATGTCAAACATTTTTTTAAAAAACTAAGCAAGTTTATGATAATTCACAGTTTGAACCTCCTTGCTAGTACACCAATAATTGTTTCTTCATGTTTATGAAAATATATTTTATAGACTAAAAGCAGAACTTATTTTGATTCCTTTTATTTAGTGATTTCATACATTAGTTCTCTTTCTGTGGGCGAACTGAACTAGCACTGCTAAATTTTGAGTCAGTTTGTGCTGTAAAATTGTCACTTGGGGACTGGATTAAGAATTTGTTTCCAGCAATGCTTCTGGATGATACAAATTAGAAGCAGGTTAACGCTCTTTGTACTATGCAGTGAAATTATGTTGTGGTCCCTTTAAAGAGTATGTGAGTGGCAAAGAACAGCAGGTCAGGCAGCATCTGAGGAGCAGGAGAATTGATGCTTCAGGTGTAAGCTGGCTCAAAGTTAGAAGACCGAGGGTGGTGGTGTAGGGTTATTTTTCACACAAGGGGTGCCACAAGGATTGGTGCTGGGTCCACTACTTTTCATCATTTATATAAATGATTTGGCTGTGAGCATAAGAGGTACAGTTTCTAAATTTGCAAATGACACCAAAATTGGAGGTGTAGTGGACAGTGAGTAGGGGTTACCTCTGATTACAATGGGATCTTGGTCAGATGGGCCAACGGGCTGAGGAGTGGCAGATGGAGTTTAACTTAGATAAATGCGAGGTGCTGCATTTTGGGAAAGCAAATCTTAGCAGGACTTATACACTTAATGGTAAGGTCCGAGGGCGAGTTGCTGAACAAACACCTTGGAGTGCAGGTTCATAGCTCCTTGAAAGTGGAGTCGCAGGTAGATAGGCTAATGAAGGAGGCGTTTGGTATGCTTTCCTTTATTGGTCAGAGTATTGAGTACCGGAGTTGGGAGGTCATGTTGCTGCTGTACAGGACATTAGTTAGGCCACTGTTGGAATATTGCATGCAATTCTGGTCTCCTTCCAAACGGAAAGATGTTGTGAAACCTGAAAGGGTTCAGAAAAGATTTACAAGGATGTTGCCAGGGTTAGAGGATTTGAATTATAGGAAGAAGTTGAACAGGCTGTGTGGCTGTTTTCCCTGGAGTGTCAGAGGCTGAGAGGTGACCTTTATAGAGGTTTATAAAATCATGAGGGGCATGGATAGGATAAATAGACAAAGTCCTTTCCCTGGGGTTGAGGAGTCTAGAACTAGAGGGCATAGGTTTAGGGTGAGAGAGAAAAGCTCTAAAAGAGGCCTAAGGGGCAACTTTTCCCCACAGACAGTAGTACATGTATGAAATGAACTACCAGCGGATGGAGGCTAGTACGATTGCAACATTTAAAAGGCATCTGGTTGGGTATATGAATAGAAGTGGTTTGGAGGGGTATGGGCCAGGTTCTGGCAGCTGGGACTAGATTGGGTTGGGATATCTGGTCGGCATGTACGAGTTGGACTGAAGGGTCTGTTTCCACGCTGTGCATCTCTAGGGCCCTAAACCCTTCATCAGGAATGAAGCTTGTGGGCTGGGTGGGTGGGGTTGGGTGAAGGTAGCTGAGAAAGCAATAGGTTGGGGGAGGTGTTGGAGTGGATAGATGGGAAAGGTGATGACTAGGTCAGGAGGGCAGTGCCGAGTTGGAGGCTTTGGACTCGGATAATATGGGGGGAGGGGAAGTAGAAATCCACATTTATGCCATGTGGTTGCAGGATCCCAAGGTCCCTACGTCAGGGAGACTGGACACCGCCTTGTGGATCATCCCAGAGAACATCTGGGACTGCCAAACCGTTACCACTCAATGCCTGGAGGAAGAATGCCTCATTCCACTCTAACCCCTCCCCCAGCTTAATTTCACCTCCCTTCACATTATCCCAGTACCAAGCCTCCAACTCGGCACCTCCTTCCTGACCTGGCCATCACCTTTCCCATTTATCAGCTCCAACACCCCCCAACCTATCACTACCTCCCTCACCTTCATCCACCTATGGCTTTCGCGGCTACCTCAACTACTCCTCCCCTCCATTTATCTCTCAGCCACCGGCCTACAAGCCTCATTCCTGATGAAGGGCTTCTGCCCAAAACATCAATTCTCCTGCTGCTCAGATGCTGCATGACCTGCTGTGCTTTTCCAGCACCACACTCTTCACTCTGATCTCCAGCATCCGCAGTCCTCACTCTCTCCTTTAAAGAATATGCGTGTTAACGCTAAACTTGAGAATCTGCTATCTTCGGATTGAGATACAAAAGGGCATTATTCAACTGTCTTCCTGCCATTTTATTTGGTACCCCACTCCACCCTCCAAAAAATAGACTTTTAAAATTGGGGTTTTATGAATGTCCAAACGATGGAACAATATATCTGAAGCGTGACATTTAATGTTCTGTTGCTTTCTTCAGAATCAGGAGTTCAAGTCTGTAAGATCGGTTTCATAGCATAGATGGAAAACATTTGCATTGCTATTGGAGCATTTTGCTGTTTGAGGTGTGGTAAAGATTTTTGAAAAATAAGGTAACATTTTTTCAAAAAAAGACCTGAATTGCTTCTATTCCAGATCCTCGCTGGGCATCCATAAACAGGGGTGTTCTGATCTGCGATGACTGTTGCAGTGTACACCGTAGTCTGGGCCGGCATATCTCTCAGGTACGACACCTGACACACACACCGTGGCCTCCCACACTGCTGCAGGTAAGGAGTATTTTGTAATCTTGGCTCCTTGATGAGTATAGGTTTGCTACAGAAGTTCACAGGGGAGCTAGATGAGTTGCTCATCTTGCCTGATATCTGCAAAGGACACATCAGTCCGATATGGCTGAATCCTATAGTCATGCTGCTCTCCAGCCATCAGCAGCCATGTAATCTGCTGAGAAGTGCAAGTTGGGAAGAAGGTTTGAAGCCAGTTTTAGCCAATACCTCTCTGAAAATGAGAACTCTAGCCGTTGAATGGTAAAATGTGTTTCTACGGCCATAATAATCTATTTGCTCTATCTGATCATTTGATCTCACTGTCCAAGTGAAAGGGATGGCCATTTCTTGATAAATATATAAAAATTGAAATAGGGACTTACTTGGGTGCGTCATTATGTACTCTTAGTGGCTGATAGCAGCATTCTTAACAGATCAAGAAACAATTTATCTATTCACCCAGGTTGGACTAAGATGAGACATGCAGGGATTGGACCTACTGCACTTGGGTCACATGGCTCCAATGAATTGGGAAGTCTAGATTGCTCAGTTCTATTTGTTTATATTTCCATGTGTTGACTTTTGTAGGCCTCACCATTTAGAAAAGGCAGTTTTTAGTGCTATTGCCTCATTGATATATAATCCTTCAGCAGTAACTTGAGATGAATGAAAATTAATGGAAACATGATGTAAGCAATATATGTGGCTCCTGTGGAATCACTGTGTATCTTTTGTAATCCAAGCAGAAAAGTAAAAAAGGAAAATGGGTAAGAGAAAAAAGATCTCAAACATAGAATCCTCTTCATGGAATGTAAATAGATCCTAGTTAGAGATTGAGTTGTCACATCTTACTGAGCTTTCCTAACTTTTACTGTGCTAGAATCACTTTTAACTTTTTGAAGCGCTAAAACTGGGCATTCCTTATTGATGACGTACCTTTTTCATTTTATGCTCTGTCTGACTAGTATTCATCCTGTATGTGAACACTTTATGCAGTTATGAGGTTACTGGTTTGCTGGATCATGTCAAGCTTGGTTTAAAAAAAAATCCATGAGGCCTTAACCTTGTAGATCAGTCCAGCATAATTATTGTGGCTTCTGATCAGGGTTGTTACTTTAACCGTCATCGTGCTGTTGTTGCAAGTTACAATGATTAATTCACTAAAGATAGTGATTTATGAGTCAAACTGTGGTTATTTCCATATCCCAACCCTTCAAGCCAGCTTGTGATATTTTAGGCTCTACTTAGATTGAGGGAAATAATAGCTAACTCTTTAATCTCTCCAGAATGGAAGAAAATGCCCACGGCAGACGTGCCATCATTTGTAAAAGCATTATTGTCGATATTGTATTCCAGACTAGCTTTTAAAGAAAAACTTTTTTAATTTCAGATGGTGCAAACTCTTGTTAGCAATGGTGCCAATTCAATCTGGGAGCATTCGTTACTGGATCCTACTTCTCTAATGAGTGGAAAGCGCAAGGCCAGCCCTCAAGATAAAGTGCAGTAAGTATATCAAATCCTGCTTTATACTTCTATTTGATACACGGCTTGAATTTACAATAAGTAGCTCTAGCATTTCAGTTGTTATTGGGTCAGTGAATCAGAAATGTGTTCTCCCTCCACAGTTGCTGCCAGATATGCTGAGTGCTTTCAATAGGAAGCTTTTTTAGACCATCCCCGTACTCATCTAAATTTTCAGTGTCCTCTTTGTTATCAGTTGGTAGTGCAATAGAAGATACTTTATGATTGCTCTGAAAAATTTAGATTAATTTCAGTTATGCAATTAAATTTAGACTTCTGTTTATAGTCAGTCAGAGAGATGTACAGCATGGAAACACACCCTTCGGTCCAACCCGTCCATGCCAACCAGACATCCCAACCCAATCTAGTCCCACCTGCCAGCACCCGGCCCATATCCCTCCAAACCCTTCCTATTCCTATACCCATCCAAATGCATCTTAAATGTTGCAATTGTACCAGCCTCCACCACATCCTCTGGCAGCTCATTCCATACACGTACTACCCTCTGTGTGAAAAAGTTGCCCCTTAGGTCTCTTTTATATCTTTCCCCTCTCACCCTAAACCTATGCCCTCTAGTTCTGGACTCCCCGACCCCAGGGAACAGACTGACTATTTATCCTATCCATGCCCCTCATAATTTTGTAAACCTCTATAAGATCACCCCTCTGCCTCCGACACTCTAGGGAAAACAGCCCCAGCCTGTTCAGCCACTCCCTGGAATTGGGAAGATATTTATGGAGCCATATAGAGGTTTGTGAAAGTCAACTGAACAAAAATGAGGAAGATTGATCAGTCATTTAGTGGAATGAACAATTCATGTTCAAAACCTTTCAAAATCTCTAGTTGCAGAAAACTTGTACTGTAATAGACAATAGACAATAGATGCAGGAGTAGGCCATTCTGCCCTTCGAGCCTGCACCGCCATTCAATATGATCATGGCTGATCATTCCTAATTAGTATCCTGTTCCAGCCTTATCTCCATACCCCTTGACTCCACTATCTTTAAGAGCTCTATCCAATTCTTTCTTAAAAGAATCCAGAGACTGGGCCTCCACTGCCCTCTGGGGCAGAGCATTCCACACAGCCACCACTCTCTGTGTGAAGTAGTTTCTCCTCATCTCTGTCCTAAATGGTCTACCCCGTATTTTTAAGTTGTGTCCTCTGGTTCGGCACTCCCCCATCAACGGAAATATGTTCCCTCCTGCCAGAGTGTCCAGTCCTTTCATAAGCCTATACGTTTCAATCAGATCCCCTCTCAGTCTTCTAAACTCAAGGGTATACAAGCCCAGTCGCTTCAGTCTTTCCGTGTAAGGCAATCCTGCCATTCCAGGAATTGACCTCGTGAACCTACGCTGCACTCCCTCAATAGCCAGAATGTCTTTCCTCAAATTTGGAGACCAGAACTGTACACAGTACTCCAGGTGTGGTCTCACCAGGGCCCTGTACAGCTGCAGAAGCACCTCTTTGCTTCTATACTCAATCCCTCTTGTTATGAAGGCCAGCATGCTATTAGCCTTCTTCACGACCTGCTGTACCTGCATGCTTGCCTTCATTGACTGGTGGACAAGAACACCCAGATCTCTCTGAACAGCCCCTTTACCTAATTTGATACCATTGAGGTAGTAATCTGCCTTCCTGTTCTTGCCACCAAAGTGGATAACCAGACATTTATCCACATTAAACTGCATCTGCCATGCATCTGCCCACTCACCTAACTTGTCCAGGTCACCCTGTAATCCCCTAACATCCTCATCACATTTCACCCTACCACCTAGCTTTGTGTCATCAGCAAATTTGCTAATGTTATTGCTGATACCATTTTCTATATCATTTACATATATTGTAAAAAGCTGCAAAAAAATAATATTACAGCGAGCAACTCTGTATGCTAGGGCCCAGTATCAAAATGTTTGCAGAATGTTACATGGCTTTTAGTAAGCCCACTTAAAAAACAAAATAATTGCTGATTTAAAACAAATAGAAAAACATAGAAGATAGGAGACGGCCATTTGGCCCTTCGAGCCTGCTCTGACATTTATCCCAATCATAGCTGATTGACTAACTCAGTAGCCTAATCTTGCTTTTTCCTCATAAGTTTTGATCTCATTAGTCCCAAGTGCCATATCTAGGCAGAAGTGAGGACCGCAGATGCGGGAAACCAGATTTTAGATTAGTGGTGCTGGAAAGGCGCAGCAGGTCAGGCAGCGTCCGAGGACCAGGAAAATCGACATCTCGGGCAAAAGCCCATCATCAGGAATTCCTGATGAAGGGCTTTTCCCCAAAATGTCGATTTTCCTGCTCCTCGAATGCTGCCTGACCTGCTGTGCTTTTCCAGCACTACTCTAATCAACAACCAAGTGCCATATCTAGCCATTTCTTGATTACATTCAATGTTTTGGCATCCTGTAGTAATGAATTCCACAGGCTCACCACTCTTTGGGCAAAGGAATGTCTCCTCATCTCCGTCCTAAATGGTCCTCCCCGAACCCTCAGACTATGATTCCTGGTTCTGGATACACCCACTATTGGGAACTTTCTCCCTGCATCTAATCTGTCTAGTTTTAGATTAGGTTAATACAGTGTGGAAACAGGCCCTTCAGCCCATCAAGTCCACACCGACCCTCCAAAGAGCAACCCACCCAGACCCATTCCCCTACATTTACCCCTTCACCTAACACGGGCAATTTAGCATGGCCAATTCACCTAACCTGCACATTTTTTGGACTGTTAGTTCTGTTAGAATTTAAGGTTCCATGAGATCCACCCTCCCTTGTCTGAACTCCAGCAAAAACTATCCTAATCAAGTCAATCTGTCCTGACATCTCCAGAATCATAAGACACGTTATATGTTGGTCTTTTAGCTGTGGGATCTGGCTTCAGTTCTAATGAAGTCTGATCGTTTGCTACCTACTGTCTTCTGTCTGTACAAGTCTGAATCATGTAAATACTTACATTTTTATATAGCATCTTGACTTCTTGTTGAAAGGCCTTTTAAAATGCTTGTGTGAACATAGCTAGTTGAGAATTGTAGAATACTATAGCACAGAAATTTTACCAATTGAGTCTACACTGGCTCTTTCAAAGAGTAAAATCAATCCCATCCTTCTGCACTTTCCCTGTGTCCCAGCATTTTTTTCCTCTAAATGCATATCCAATTTCATTTTAAAATTTTAAGGAAATGGCCCACCGACACCTGATCAGGCATGCTCACAGCCAATTATATGTAGCAAAATATTTTACTTCATGTCAACTCTGTTTCTTTTGCCAACACCTTTTAAATCTGAGCCCTCTGGTTAGTGATCCAGGAAACAGTTTCTCTTAATTTACTCTAATCCTTCACAATCTTTTACTGCATAAGCTTTCTCTCAGTCCACCCTGTACTAAGGAGGACAACCCCATCTCCTCCAGTTTGACTATGTAACTGTAATCCCTGAAAGTATTCTAGTAAATTTTCTTCTTCTCCTTCTCAAAATGTGTTGCTGAGAAATGGGCACAGCTGATGCTAAACCACTTAATTAAAAATGAAAATTTTAATTCTTACTAGGTTTGTACCATGGGTACCACTTGTCTTCTGGTATATCCCACTGCAGGCTTTTGCATGTCTTAACTCTAAAAGCGATTGGAGCAGGGAGAGGGTGTCTCACTGATGTTGTCATGATTGTTTAGTTACCATTTATTCACCAAGTTCACATGAAAAACATAAGTTTGCTGTACTTAGTGAGTTGCTTGCATGCACAAAGCTATGCTTCAGCAAGGGTGTATTACTGCAGTTATAGGAAGGCAATTGCCACAGATCAATGCTGTGTCAATCCAGCACACATGAACGTTGGCTCTTTTCCAGTACTGGGCAGTAACTGGTATGGAACACACAGAAAATGTCACCCTAATAAAGTTGTGTTCTATTCAAAAATTGCAGCTGAAGCATATTATGTAGATGGAGCTATGACAGTTAAGGCTAAGTAGAGAGAGCATTATTTTAAGGTTTTTTTTGCATGTATATCTTGGATTGTCTGAAATAGGTTTCATTTCTCAGTGCTGACACCATTTATTGAAATAACCATAAATCTCTCATGAGGCCATGCCCCTTGACAAATCAACTCTTAATTGTTCCCAATAAATGTGCATTGTGGAATTTTTAAAATGTTTGCCTTATCAAACAAATTGTTCATCCTCTTTTCTTTATCTTCTTCATTCAGCCCCAGTAAGGCAGAATTTATCAGAGCCAAATATTCAATGCTGGCTTTTGTCCATCGCTTGCCATGTCGTGAGGATGATAGTGTTGCAGCCAAAGACCTGAGCAAAGTAAGCATCATAAGAAAAAGCATTAGCTTAATGAAACATTCAAAATATTTCTTTGGAACAAAGTTGCTAAAGTTGACTTAAGTTAATTCAGCGTAAATGGCTGAATTAAGTGTTGTTGCAATGGAAGTGTTTAATGTTATCACTATAATCATGTAAGCTATTATATTAAATACTTCTGATTTGAATGTGTTGATGTTGGACTGGGGTGGGCAAAGTTTAAAAATCTCACAACACCAGGTTATAGTCAAATAGGTTTATTTGGAAGCACTAGCTTTTGATGTGCTGCTTTATCATCAGGTGATTGGGGAATAGGAACATAAGACACAGAATTTATAGCAAAAGAGTTAGTGTCATGGAGATGTAATGATATTAAGCAAATTTAGATGAAGTCTTTCATCTTTTAGAAGAGATATGCTAGTTTCAGTTCTTTAATATGTAAATTCCAGACCTACTTTAAAGTTACATTCTCAAGGTGGCTTCAGGTTTTCTATAGGTGCCATCTCCGCTCAGCCAATGCATTGAAAGGTGCAAGATTAAAGTCTGTCTGTCCCAATGTTGAGTCAGACTGGTTCTATTTCTAATGTGTGCATATGAGAGAGGGTCAGCGTGAGAGTGTATAGTGCAGCGGGTCACCTGTAGTGTGACATGAAACCCAAGGTTCCAGTTGAGGCCATCTCCATGTGTACCGAACTTGACGCTCACCCTCTGTTTGGCCACTTTGCGTTGTTATTTGTCCCGAAGTCCGCCTTGGAGAATGGTAACCGAAGGTCCGAGGCCTAATGTCCCACGCAGTGAATTGTTCCGACTGGGAGGGAACGCTCTCTTGCCTGGTGATCATTGCGCAGTATCCATTCATCTGTTGGCAAATCCGAGCAGATGGAACGACAATGTACCATGCCTCAGGGCATCCTTGCCTGAAGCGTAATGAGATAGACAACATTGGCCGGGTCATGAGAGTACCTACTGTGTGTATGGTGGGAGGTGTCCCCACATGTAATGGTGGTATCCATGTTGACACTCTGACAAATCTTGCACCAGCTGCCATGACAGGGTTGTACGGTGTCGTTGTCTTTGTCCTGAAGGCTGGGCAGTTTGCTGTGAACAATGATCTGTTTGAGGTTTGGTGGTTGTTTTAAAGGTCAGAAGTGGAGGTGTGGGGAAGGTCTTGGCAAGGTGCTCATCTTCATCGATAATGTATGGCAGGCCACAAAAAACATAGCGTAGGAATGTTCCCGGTTTGACTGGTCCATGGATGTTGAGTTTCTGTAAGAAGTCTGTAATGTGACAACAGAAGCTGGGGGTTGCCTGTACGATGGATTTCAAGATACTTTCGACATAGCCAGAGAGATTCTCGCACAGGGTTCCATTGCCTAATATGATGGGACGTCCTGGTGTGTTGGCTTTGTGTATCTTTGGATTGCAGTAGAAGTCACCAAAGCAAGAAGTACGTAGGATGAGCATGCGCAGGGATGCTAAAGAACTGGATCAAAGATCTTGATCAATGTTTTTAGTTCACAGGTGTGCTGTTAGTCAGATTGGCAAGTAGTTGCCTGTAGTGTTCCTGGTCATTCAGTTGTCGGTACACTTCCTTGCAGTAATCTGTTCTCTTCTGAATGGCTCCTCATTTTATCTGCTGGTTTGATGACAATGTTGTGATTTGGTTTCGAGAGCATGGATGGCATTGCATTGTGATCAGGTGATGTTTTTGCTTTACCTTGTCGGTGTGGTGATGAATCTGGCATTACATACATCCTGACATGTCAAGCCCAGGGCAGCGGTCCTCCGATGGGCATCCAAGTTGACTCCTTTGGTTGATCCTCTACGGATCCCTGTGATAACTGGTCTGGTTTATCAGTGGGCTCATTAGGAAACTGCTGACATGAATTCCTCTGTGTCTGCTGCAAGACCCATGGGGCCCGTTTTGGTGGTGGCGCAGAAATTGAGCTCTCCTTTAAGAACTTCAATCTCTTCCAATTGAAGGATGTGGTCTGATAAGTTGACGGATTTTCCTGAAGTGATAATGTTTTCAACTGTGGCTTGGCTGTTTCTGTTGGTGATGCCAAGTTTTTCTAGTTTCTTGTTCTTGGTGTGCAAGTATGTGGTATAATGTTGTCACCTTGTCTATTTGGCAATGTTGCGTAATTGTGCTGCTGTATCTTGAGTGCAAGCTGATCGTGTGGACTGCATCTTGATTTCAAGGTTATGGCCCCTGCTGTAGAGTTGGTGCATGAGATGATTGAGTTTGCAAGAGGTGCGGTGGAAAAGTTTCTACAAGTATGCTATGGTGTTGGCCAACTTGAGTGGGTTTGTGATCTGTAATCCTTTTGGGATCTTTCCTGCATTTCTGCAGAAACTTGATATCTATGTCAATATGTGCGATCTTCTTGGCAGTCCTCTCCACACTGAGCTGGCAGTTAGTAGTGTCAATGGTAGTCATGATTTGGAGGTACCAATGTTGGACTGGGGTGGACAAAGTTAAAAATCACAACACCAGGTTATATTCAAACAGGTTTATTTGGAAGCACTAGCATTCAAGGTGCTGCTGCTGCTTCTTCGGGTGATTGTGGAGCAGGACCAGAAGAGACAGAATTTATAGCAAAAGGGTTATAAGTGTAATGGAGCTGTAATGATATATTAAACAAATTTAGATGAAGTCTGTCTTCTTTTAGAATGCTAGTTTCAGTTCTTTATGTAAGTCCCAGAACTCCTTTTAAAACCTGTTGGACTATAACCTGGTGTTGTGATGTTTTTAATTAAATACTTCAGTTTAGTAACAATGATTGCATTTTTTTCGCTTGTTTGGAAATGCTGCTTATACTAACTTTGTTACATAGTACTATTAATATAATTATAATCCAGGAGCAGCAGCTTTGTTCATTGTGTTCCCTCCTGTACTGTGCTGAGATTAGAAGATGATTAAAAAGCTACATCTTTTAATTGACTAATTCTGCTGCTTGACAACTTGGGTGACATCGGGCAAGGATTGCTAGCCTTCTAAAAGTGCAAGTGAGGAACCAGAACTTGGGATAATCTGAGAATTGTATATCCTTTACTGCTTGTGCAGATTTTTAAAATTTGTTTTTCTGGAGTTAGGTAGTTACAATTTCACTTCAAACTGATTCCAAAGAGCCAACTGAATGAAGTTGCTTTTAAGACATGAAGAACCGACACTATAAAATATGAAATTTACTGTTTCACATAAGTTAAGTAATGAGCTTAGTGTATGATTGACATTGGGGGGAGAATTTGAATAAAATGAGGGATTTTTCTTAATTCAAACTAAAGGGGACAACACTAGTGTTTTATAAGGTGAGACAAAGGAACTGCGAAACAAATACTACAAATGGGATGTTTGGCTTGTTTTTTGAGCTTCAGTACACTGGTTTTAATGCACTGATTGTGTTGCTAGGAGTTTGAATCAATTGTTGGCAGACATATATTAAATCAACAAATGTGTCTACATGTATACTTGTTTTGGCAAGCAAGTAGGCAGATGTTATGAGATATGAATTTTTGACACAAAGCCATACCATCCACTAACAGAATGCTAAACACATATGAAATATCCTTGAAGATCCTGGTTTTCTGTCTTAAGGGATGTGCAAGTTTTTTTTTGAGTTGTAACAAGTGTGATTTTGGAATTAATTTACTACAAAAGCAAATTTAACAAAAATATTGCAAAAATGCCTCTTTCCTGGGAACTGAATTCTCATGTACTTATTTATTAAAAAATGGTTAGCACTCCAAATGTGATACTTCAAAATAAGGAGAGGAATATGCTATATAATCACCAGTCGTATTTGATAAAGTTTTGAGATTGGATTGGTTGTTCATCACCTTGATTAGGGAATGATGCGCTTGAGAAGGTGAACATGTTTAAAATCTGTTAGGGGTATCTACATCGAAAGAAGTGAAATTTTGTCTGCATGTGACATTTTTAATAGTGATAATCCTGGAAACTTGCTTTCAAATCTCTGATAATGGTGCTTAATCAGTTATAAGTATATATTTGGAAACAAGATGATTGGGTTTCTATGCCAGGCCCCTCCTTGTGCCTTTTTTCTATTTGCTCTTACAATATGGTTCCATCAGTTTTACACAGCTCAACGAGGTATTCATTTTTGTCCAATCTTTATACTGAATGCCACCAATATAATGGATTACTGCAGGGGCAGGGAATCAATGACACCAGGATCTTTGACTGGCTTGACTTAATGTTGTGGTTCTGTTCGCCGAGCTGGGAATTTGTGTTGCAGATGTTTCGTCCCCTGTCTAGGTGACCTCCTCAGTGCTTGGGAGCCTCCTGTGAAGCGCTTCTGTGTTGTTTCCTCTGGCATTTATAGTGGTTTGTCTCTGCTGCTTCCGGTTGTCAGTTCGAGCTGTCCGCTGTAGTGGCCGGTATATTGGGTCCAGGTCGATGTGTTTGTTGATTGAATCTGTGGATGAGTGCCATGCCTCTATGAATTCCCTGGCTGTTCCCTGTTTGGCTTGTCTTATAATAATAATGTTGTCCCAGTCGAACTCATTTTGCCTGTCATCTGCGTGTGTGTGCTCATGCTGGGTATCGTGTCCTTTATCCTGGTGAATTGTTGTCTGAGAGTGGCTGTTGGTTTGTCTACTGTTAGGAGTCCTAGTGGTTATTGTAGTCTGGCTGTCAGTTCAGAAATGTTCTTGATGTATGGTAACGTGCCTAGTCCTTTGGGTTGTGGCATGTCCTCGTTCCATTGTCTTTCCCTTAGGCATCTGTTGATGAAATTGTGGGGGTGTCCGTTTTTGGCAAATACATTGTAGAGGTGTTCTTCTTCCCCTTTTTGCAGTTCTGGTGTGCTGCAGTGTGTTGTGGCCCTTTTGAACAGTGTCTTGATGCAACTTCTTTTGTGTGTTGGGGTGGTTGCTTTCGTAGTTCAGGACTTGGTCTGTGTGTGTGGCTTACATAGCAAAAAACATAGGACAAACAGGAAGACAGCTAACGATCCGTATCCATGAACACTAACTAGCCATGAAACGACTCGACCAGCTATCCTTACTTAGTAGCCAGACGTGCAGATGACAAGCAACATGAGTTCGACTGGGACAACACTACTATTATAGGACAAGCCAAACACAGAACAGCCAGGGAATTCCTAGAGGCATGGCACTCATCCACAGATTCAATCAACAAACACATCGACCTGGACCCAATATACCGGCCACTGCAGTGGACAGCGGAACTGACAACCGGAAGTGGCAGAGACAGGTCACTATAAATGCCAGAGGAAACGACACCGAAGCGCTTCACAGGAGGCCCCCAAGCACTGAGGATGTCATCTAGACAGGGGACGAAATGTCTGCAACACTAATTCCCAGCTCGCAGAACCACAACAACGAGCACCCGAGCTACAAATCTTCTCACAAACTTTGACTTAATTGTGTGCACATTCCAGCAGAGGATGAATTAGTTTTAATATTCCATTTTAATTGAAAGGGGTAGGGAGTATTTGAAGTGTGCTTAATTGCTGGTCTTCCTTGAAGTGAGGCAGCTAAGGTAATTCTGAGTTTATATGGCTTATTACTTGAGCCGTTAGGAGAGCTGGCTATGTTCACTTTCAATCCATTGGAATGTCACCAAAGAGATTGAGGAGTAAAAGGAAAGTGAATATCTGAACGCTGTCAAGCAAATTGTTTAGTCTCCTGATTCAAATTTCCAAAACTAAGATGCAGAAGTGTAAATGTTCTGTTGCATTAATTGAATCCATATCTATATCCTTCACGTGAATTGCTATTGAGTGCAGTAACTAGAAATGTCAGAAGTCACATGACACCAGGTTTATTTGAAATCACTAGCTTTCAGAGCATAGCCCCTTCATCAGGTAAATTGAGAGAGAAGAGCATGCAGACACAGAATTTATAGGTAGAAATGAAAAGATTGTACAAATGGTGTGAGTAGAGTGTTGAATAATTAGTCTCTGCAGGTCTTCAAAAGTGTCAGACAGTGATGAGAAAAGTGTCAACAGCTGAATAACAAGTGAAGGGATGACCTATAATCTGACCAAATAAGGCAGAGATAATTGCAAAGATGACAAAATAAGGTGGTGCTGGAGACAAACAAAATGACTGGAATAACATGATAGGTTTAAGAGTTGCGTGCTGAAGATCTAACCAAAGTAGTAAGTAATCCAAAACTGTACAAACTAATTAAAGTTGAGAGATCATAACAATTCATCAAGGTGATGGTATCAAGACAGGATAGTAAGGAAAACTTTACAGATACAGAACTGTGTGATGGGGTCACATGTAGCCATCCGGGACCTGTGAGAGAATCTCTCTGGCTGTGTCGAGGGCATCTCGAAACACATTGTAGAAGGAACCCCCGGCTTCTCTCAAGCGACATGTAACCCCACCACAGTTCTGTATCTGTAAAGCCTCCCTTACTGTCCTGTCCTGACATCACCACCTTGACAAGCTATGATCTCTCTACTTTTAGTTTGTGCAGTTTTGGATTACTTTTTACTTTGGTTAGATCCTCAGCATGCAACTTTTAAACCAAGCATATTATTGCAGTCATTTTGGTTTGTTTCGAGCACCACCTTGTTTTTAATTTTTTTTTGTAATTATCTGTCTGTCTCACTTAATCGGATTATAGGTCATCTCTTCGCTTGTTGGTCAGTTGTTGACCCTTCTGTTGATCTGCAGAGACTTATTATTCAACACACCACTCACACACTACTTATGATTTTTTTTAATCTCTCTGCCTGTAAATTCTGTGTCTGTGTGCTCTTTTCTCACTTCACCTGACGAAGGGGCTATGCTCTGAAAGCGTGTGATTTCAAATAAACCTGCTGGATTATAACCTGGTGTTGTTTGACTTCTGACTTTGTCCACCCCAGTCCAATACCAGCACCTCCACATGTAGAAATGTAAGCAAATGCAGCAGTGATCAAGTAAAGAAGAAATGAATATTTCCATTCCCCTGCAATATAAAAGGTATTATTTTAAAAATCGGTATAAATAGCAAACACTGAAATAGTTTCCCATTCACAATTTGTTACCTAATGTCACCAGTTATTCAGTATTGCTCATGATACGTCCAAACTTGTGCCAGTGATGGTATTAAAACATCAAATTCTTTCTCCTCATGATAATTTCTCCTATAATAAGGAGGTTCCATAACGTGTTAAAGAATAAGTGTGCTCCCAGCAGTGTTGCCCACTGTTAATGTCTTGTGTTATTTCAGCAATTGCACTCAAGTGTGCGGACAGGGAACTTGGAGACCTGCTTGCGATTGCTCTCATTAGGAGCCCAAGCAAACTTCTTCCATCCTGTAAGTCTTCAATGTCAATGTTTTTGTAGAGTTTATGCTGCTGTTGTTTCTGCTTCTCAATTAATTTTAACGTGTGCCAAACTCTGAACAAAGTATTGGGCAATGTCATCTCAACAAATAACGAAGCAAATGCTGTAAAGTAATTTTTTTGTCACTTACTGTGCAAATATTTTAAAATGCAAGTTTTTGCATATGGCTATTCTCTCCAATGTGAACTGTGATTGGCAATGGTACCTTTCCAGTGTACGCATCACCTCCAACTCCAACTTGAAGCGAAATGGCAGTAAATACCTTTGGTTAAAGTAAAACCAATAACCCATTGTGTTCTTGTCAGGTGCCATATACTTTGAGGGTGTGGTACTCTACCAACAATCCAAAGGTTGAGAATTCAAATTCCACCATGCTTTCCTTTCAAGCGCTACACTGAACCCATTATGTTATGATCACTATTTGATAAATGTTCACACAATTTATCCAGCTACTATAAAATCCAGTAGTCCTTGTCCCCCTGTTGCATCCAGGGCATTTTCCTGTAGGAAATGATCCTGGACACACTCCAAAAATTCACTACATTTCTGATAGGTGCTTGTCTGTCTCTCTTAATCCTTTTAAAATTAAAAAACCCAGTAAAATACTACTACAGCTTTGCTTCACTCTTGCTCAACTTTTGCATTTGTACAATCTAGCACTTCAGAACTGCTACTAGGGCATCTGTACATAATACTTATTATAGATTTAAATCACATGCTGTTCTTTAGTTCCATCCATACAGTCTCCACTAAATGCTTCGCCCATGGTATATCGTCTGCTTCCTCCTGCCCCACTAACATTGAAGTAACTTTGTTTCTAATCAGTAAGGCTATTTTACCTCCTGTAATTTCCCTGGGTCTCTCTTGTATACCTTTAATAACTTGGTATATTTAGGTCCCAATCCTGACCATCCTGTAGCCATGTCTCAGTAATGGCCACAAAGTCGTCCATTCATTTGTTTATACAACTCTTTTATGTGGGTGATGCACTGTAACCTGTCCCTCGTCACTGATACTTTAATCCCTCGTTTTAGTTCCCTCGTCAATTTAATCAATACACTTTTATAGTTTGCAGCACTCCCTGCTGTAAATGAAGTAGAATCCCTGACTGTTTCTTTACTGTGATGTTTGATTTTTGGAAATGCTATTGACCTTCCCTAAGCCCCTAATTTGCTACTTTAAAGTATTTGTGACCACCTTATTTAGCCTTTCCATGAGGACTTTGGTCCCAGATCCGTTCAAGTGGAGGTAGTGAATTTCTGGAGTGTGTCCAGGATCATTTCCTACAAGCAAATGCCCTGGATGCAACAGGGGGACAAGGACTATGGGATTTCATAGTCTGGATTTCAATACTGGTACCAATGCCCCATGAAATGGAACCCCTCTTTCCCACGCCACTCCTTTAGCTACACATTTACTTCCCCAGTTTTAGCTCTAACTGAATCGTGCATATTGACATAATAATCCAGAGAGTAAAACCCTTCTTTAGTTTTCTTCCTAATTCCTGACATTCTCCAAACAGGACCTCTTGCCAATTTTGTTAGTCCCAACTTGGACCACAACTGGATCCTCTCCTCCCACTCCAATACTTTCAAGCTGGTTCAAGGCAGGCAACACACCATTCAGAACACTCCATTCTGTTTACAAAGGTTTCTATCCATACTCCTAATTATATAATCCCTGAGCACCATTCTTTCTGTTCCCCCTGTTTCCATACTATGGTGCAGTAGTCAGTTTGCCCATCCTCCCTTACAGTCCTTTTCCTCAACCACACAGAACTAGTACGTTTAAACCTGTTGGGTAAGATCTAGAGCTGAGGCTGCTCCTATACTATATTCAAGATCCATGTATTTGCCTCATTTGTAGTCACACCTCCTGTACCTGACCATTGGCCAGATTTGAAGTATCTAAGTGTGACTGTCTCCTGAAACACAGAATCCAGGTAACTCTTGTTCCTGCCTAATGTGTCACAGGTTTAAAGCTAAGACTCCAGCTCATCATACTGAGCCAGAGTTCCTTGAGCCACCAACACTTGTGACAGATGTCATGATGAACCACAATGGGGTCCACCAGTTCCCATATCCTGCAGGTTCAAGACATCACATGGCCCTGCATCTTTAAATTACTTAAATTAGTTTTGAAATTGTATATTGAACATTTTGCACTGGTTGTTAGTTTAATCTAAAAACTATTTATCCAATTTGCCTACAATTTAGAATAGATGTTCAAATTAACAGTTACTTCTCAGTTGGTGAAAGTGCAGCTCTTCCTGTGATGCCACATTTTTGTAACCGTTGCTGATCTGAGTCTCCTCCCCTGCTAGCTCCTTTCTCTGGACTCCCAGGTAAGCATGTAAGCCTCTGCCTCAATTTTTATTTCCTGCTGTCTTCCCTTCAGCTGGCTATTCTTTCATCTTAGGCCCCAAGTTCACTAAGACCTTACATGTATAATAAAGAACATGAGTACTCACCAAAGAGAGAAAAGGAGGAACAGGTTACCTCCTCCCTCTTTCACCAATCTCCAGTTACACTCCAATGCAACAGACCTGTGTGCTGTACTGTTCTATACTTAGTCTGATCTTAGAGCAGGATGAATGGCCAGTGCAGCATCGAGGACCGAAGGGCTGTACTGTGCTGTATTGTTCTCAGTAGAATAGCACTGAAGTCCTCCATTTATGGCCCTGAATTCAAAGTCTTCTGCATTATCAGTAAACAATAAATGTTGCTTTTCCAGTGCTGTCCACAGCCACAAGAAGATACTGTCCAGGAATTTGCCTTTCCAATGACACTGAACTTTATTTTTGCAAATAATTTATTCTTAAGGCAAAACTAAAACTACTTCTGTGCTTGGTTTTGACGCTTTTTTTTAAATTACAGGAGAAAGGAAATACTCCTCTTCATGTAGCAAGCAAAGGAGGACAAATTTTACAGGCTGAGTTGTTAGCAGTATACGGTGCTGATCCTGGTGCCCCTGATGCCAATGGCAAGATGCCATGTGACAATGCAAGGTTAGAATCTGAAAAAGCCACAGAGATACCTTTTTTAGTCCTTTTTGCTATCAAGAAAAATACAAGTATTGATGCAGCAATGGTCAAATTAACACTTTGAAATAATTGTGCAAAAGCAAAATACTTTCCTTGCTAATTTACTATGGTCTTGACTACTTGATCTTTTGTTGTGAAATATATTGGATTAAAAGAGACTGTAGGTTCATAGTTCCTTGAAAGTGGAGGCGCCCAGTAGATAGGTTAGCAAAGAATTTATTTAGTATGCTTTCCTTTATTGGTTAGAGCATTGAGTGTAGGAATTGGGAGGTCATGTTGCGGCCCCACAGGACATGAGTTAAGCCACTTTTGGAACACTCTGTGCAGATCTGGTCTCCTTCCCAACAGAAGGATGTTGTGAAATTTGAAAGGGTTCAGAAAAGATTTACAAGGATGTTGCCAGGGTTGGAGGGTTTGAGCTAAAGGGAAAGGCTGAATAGGCTGGGGCTGTTTTCCCTGGAGCATCTGAGGCTGAGGGGTGAGCTTATAGAAGTTTATACAATCATAAGGGGCATAAATAGGATAATTAGATCCTGGGGTGGGGGAGTCCAGAACTAGAGGGCGTAGGTTTAAGGTGAGAGCGGATAGATTTAAAAGGGACCTGAGGGGAAACTTTTTCACCCAGAGGGTGGTCCATGTATGGAATGAGCTGCCAGAGGAAGTGGTGGAGGCTGGTACAGTTACAAGATTTTAACAAGCATCTGGGTAGGTATATGAATAGGAAGGGTTTAGAGGGATATGGGCCAAGTGTTGGTAAATGGGACAAGATTAATTCAGGTTTTCTGGTCGGCAAAGATGAGTTGTTTCCATGCTCTACATATCTGAATTTTTAAAAACTAACTTCGTTCAATTTAAAGTGTGCTGTAATAGTTGTAATACAAGTGACATAAACTTAAGATGTTTCTAAGCCAAATTTCTTCCTTTTTCTTCCCAGTCTTTCAATATTTGTAACGCACTGCAGATCTGTTCACTTTGGTTACTTTGTAAAGGGTTTCTGGTATTTTGCAAATGTTTCAAAGGTGGATCTGTTTATTATAATAAGAGGAGGAGACTGATTTTTTTTTTTGCAAAAATAATCAGTGTTTTTTCTTGGTCAAGTATATATTTAATTCTCTTTTGAAAACTGCTATAAAGCTATTTACACCTTATAAAAATCATTCTCTAAACATATCAAGATAACTTGCTGTGGGGAAAAATGTCTCCTCATCTCTCCTTTTTTACAAATTAATTTAGATCTATATCCTATAGTTACTGATCCTCCTGAGTGCAAAAAGTTTCTCCCTATTTAATGTAACGAAACCCCTCAAGACACCTCTATTAAATCATTAATTAAGTAACTTGGGGTTCTGTTTGAACAATGCAAGAAATGCAAGAATGAAATCTGAACCATGATTTTGGTGATTATAAAGAAGGTATGAGAGTGCCATTGCTGCCCTTGTAGTAATCCCCCGAGCTCATACTTGGGTTACTAAAGTTGTACAATGTTTCTTCCACTTTTATCTTTAAGCTCACATCTTGCATAGTGATCAAAGTCTTGATTTTTTTTTCCCATAATGTTATCCTGGCATTGAAATATTATCTTTGATTTGCAGACAAGCAGGGCACCATGAACTAGCAGACCGTTTAGTAGAGATTCAGTATGAACTCACTGACAGACTAACCTTCTTCCTTTGTGGAAGAAAACCAGGTGGGTACGAAAGAAGAGAGCTGGAGATGGTAATGTTGCTTCTTAATGTTTTATTGAGATGTTCAGTACTAAAAAATATTTTGCTTATGGATGCATCTTGATGCACCAGTACTTACAACATACTGAACTCTTATTTGTGAATCAAGTACTGTGGACGGTGCCAAATGGAACCTGTATGTTTCCCCAAAGGAGAACAGTGTACAGTTATGGACCAATTCTTACAGTGAACATTTCTCCCTCATTTTTGTAGAATTGCTTCAGTGTCAGAGAGCATTAAGCCTGACTTCATAATTCAGTTCTTTTGCCACACTTTGTTAGAGAATGGAGAACAACAGTACTATTTTCCAGCTTGGCCTGCATCTCGTTTGAGAAGAAAATAAATGTGGGCATGAATTGCATGGGATCATTAAATCTGTTTATGGTTACAAGTGAATAAGAGGTGAATATAATATTAAAAATTACAGGTAGGAGGAGACCATAGGACCTGTCAAGCTTGCACTGCTATGCAGTATGATTATGGCTGATCATGCATGTCAATCCTACTTTCATGCCTACTGCCCATACTGCTTAACTCCGAGATCAAAAATCTGTGAATCTAAGTCTTAGCTGATGGCACATATATTCCACTAAAGGGAATAGAATTCCTATGGTCCTCAATTCTTTCGGTGAAGGAGCTTCTTATTTTGGTCCTAAATGAATTGGCTTGTAATCCTGAAACTCTGACCCCTAGTTTTGATTGATCTGCCCTGGGAAGCAATATCTAAGTATTAAGTCTTAAACTCCCTCATTATTTTGAATGTTTCGAAGTGGTCATCTTTCATTCTTCCAAACTTCAAAAAATATACTGAATTTCCTTCTTGTGTGACAAGTCTCATACCAGGAACTAATTGAGTGATCCCTCGCTACTGTTTCCAATGCAAATGTATCTTTTTTTAAATATGGAGATAAAAATTGCATACAATATTCAAAGCCCAGTACAATTATAGCAGGCTTATTTATTTTTGTACTCCAATCTTTTTTTATTATAAAAGCTAACATTCCATTTTCTTTTCTAATTGGTTGCTGTACCTGCATGCTACCTTTTTGTATTCCATGTGCAAGTACATGCAAATCTCAACATCAACATTTACAGGGTTCACGCCTTTTAAAAAGATATTCTGCTTTCTAGTTGGATAAAAGTGAATAACTTCACACTTCTCCCCATTATAATCTGTCTGCCTCCTTTTTGGCCACTTAAACTGTCAGTTATCTTCTGCAGCCTTTGTCTTTCCTATCAACTTGCAGTTCCACCTGACTTTTTTAACCTTTAGTGAATTTAGATAAACTGTTTTCTAACTTTGTCTGAGTAATTAATTGTTACAGCCGCCATGGTCTTTGTGTACTAGTCACTGCCTACAGAAATTAAAACTGCCAATTTGATGAACCAGTTCATTATTCATGCTAATATATCACCCCAATTTCATATGCCCCTTTTCTCTGGTATTTCAGTAAATGCCTTTTTAGAAATCTAGGTACATTACATCTACTAGTTCCCCGATGCCTACCCTATTAGTTACATCCTGACAGTCACCAGTAAGTTTATCAAACAATTGATTTGTGTAAAAACATGTTGACGTATATTCGAATCATGTTTATATCTTTCTAAATGCATTGTTAACACTTCCTTGATGGATTCCAGCACTTCCCTGTGGTTGATGCCAGGCTAACTAGACTGTAGTTCCCTGTTCAAACTTGCTTGAAACATGTTATAAGTGCAATTGTGCTAAAGACTAGTACAGTATTTGGAAAAGAATTAATCACTTGACTTCAAAATTCAATACTGAGGTAACTGAATTAGCTTCACACCTTTCACGAAGGATAGGCTTTCTTTTTTAATTTCTGTGGTGAAAAGCAGTTACAGAATAAATGTTTATGAATGGAAAATCCTTGCCTATTATTTTTGTGCAATGCAGCATCCTTCCTTCCTAGGCGAACCCAGAACATTTGTACAATGTTCAGATGAATTCTTTAAAATCTCCATTTATACAGTTTTGTCAACGTGCTTTAGGGATATCAGCCATTGAGAGTCTTGATTCCATTAATTTGTGATGTTTTCTTTGTATTTGAATATTTGTGTGCATGTATTTTTCATGTTCATTCTTTGACAAATGTATCGATATTTGCATACACAAAACAGGTCGTTTCTAACTGTTACTTGACCATGAGGCACGGAAATTCTTCATGGTTTCAAATTTCTGGCGTAGTTGTAGCTCTGGGAGTAGCTTGACTTATGCTTACAAGTATAATAATTTTATTTAAAGTTTCTTGTTTGCCTGTTGCATGCTATGTCTAATGATGTCTGCTGAGTAAAGATGTTGATTACTTTGTTTCTTTATACATGCCCAGGACAATTCTAGTTGTGTAAACACCAATGCGAAATGACACAACCCTTTATTATAATTTGCATTTAAGACTGCCACAAAACTATATCCTTCCTGAATTTGTTCCATGTGGTATTTTCGCTCTTCGTTACTTTTCATTCATCTTAAAGCAGTGTTTTCCTTGAATGTTTGTAATGCAAAACATTGACTATATGCCAATTCTTGTCAATATCCAATGACGTACATCTCAAGGTTCAATTTAAATGTTTCCTCGAAGTGTTTATATTATGGTCTATGGGGCAACTTGCCTTCCTCATTGCTATTCATGATCTAGAATTGATAATGATGTGCATCCCCAATCCAGACTTGTGTATGGTCTAGTAAGATTGACATCTGAATTATTTGTTTTTATGCCTTCTGTGCTTTGTTTAAAACGTACCATGATTCAACGATCTCCTTCCATTCCAGATCACAAGAATGGGCAGCACTTCATAATTCCACAGATGGCTGATAGGTGAGGCAGAGAGATTTTTGTTTTTTATGGCAGTCAGAATTTATTCTTTACTAGTTTTGAGAGCAATTAGGGATGAATAAATATGTATGTCAGTATTGCCCACCTCTCAAAAATGCATTTTAAAAATGTGCATGTTTTGCACACCTGCAGTTCACTACTAACAAGTCTTTTTGGTGTGTCTAAAAGACTCTTAATACGAGCAGCTGAAAATGTGTCGCTGGAAAAGCGCAGCAGGTCAGGCAGCATCCAAGGAACAGGAGAATCGACGTTTCGGGCATAAGCCCTTCTTCAGAAACGTCGATTCTCCTGTTCCTTGGATGCTGCCTGACCTGCGCTTTTCCAGCAACACATTTTCAGCTCTGATCTCCAGCATCTGCAGTCCTCACTTTCTCCTCTTAATACTAGCAAGCCTGTGTAAGTATTGAGGATTGTAAGGATTTCAACTGGCTATGGAATTGTGTAATACCTTGCAATAAAAGTGAAGTTATGAAATCGCTATGTATAGGTTGTATGTTTGCTTACCTGAGCTGGTGGATTTATTCTCAGACGTTTTGCACCATGCTAGGTAACATCAGTGAGCCTTTGAAAGCTAAAATAACAATCGCTACATATAATTTTAAGTATCTGGCATTTATAAGTGCATTGACCATTGGTTCCTGTATTCATTTTTGATCTTGCCTGGCTGTAATTACAGCCTTTTGATGCCATTTGCAGTTCCTCTAGACTATATTGTTTCTATACTTGTCCTGTTACTTCACCTACACTCCCTTCCCCATTCGAATTTTAGAATTTATCTTTCCGTTATTTAGTGAGTCCTGCCTGATTTACAATCCTTCCCTGTTGTTCATTACTAGTCCTCCTGACTTTTTTTCCTGTTCCTGTACTTTGCTTATACTGGAAGATTATTCGTCTGAAGCATCAACTGCTTGCATCCGCACAGATGCTGTCTCCTTATTGAGTGATTCTAGCATTTTCAATTTTTGTTTCAGATATCCATTAGTAGTTTTGCTTTTGTGATTCCATCTGTCCCAGTAGAAGTGCTGCAGGACCACTAATTGACAGAACATGTAATCACACATTGACAAGTTGATTCTTGTTTTAGTCATAAATGTGATTGGAATTTATGGTGGCAGTATAAAGTTAAAAATAAATTAATTACTTCAAAATGGAAACTGAATTACACCTCCGTTCCCTGATCCAAATATCCTTAGGCCTCTGATATTCAGATTGTTATTTAACTGCAATTTTAACAAAATCCAAATATTGCAGATGCTGGAGTTCTGATATTATAAAATGGAAAGTGCTGTTAAACGCTTAGTAGACTGATATCTCTGGATAGAGAAACTCACTTAATCTCGCACTATGATGGTCTTTCTTTCATCAGAACTGAAAGATGTTGGGAGTTTTCTTTTTATTTCAGGATGTACAGAGCCAGGGAAAAGAGAACTAAGGAATCAGCAGGGAAGTTCAATAATAATCAAGGACAGGATTGATTTAAGTAACACGAAAAACCCCAGAATCAATCAATAGGAGATCTAATTAATCAAAATGAATTGCTGATGAGTGAAACATGGAGCATCCAACAAAATGAGAATTGATTCACTGAGTTACAGAAGAGCAATTAATGTGTGAAATTTACTGTTGGGAAAATGCCTAGTAGACATGTAGATTTCTGTATATCGAATTGGAAGACCTCATTTGTGAGTTTAACTCCTTTGCTTAGAAAGGGAAGGAGACAGAGCAGGAAACAATGTGGTAGTTAGCCTAACATCTGTTCTAGGGAAACATTAGAAGCTGTTGTTACAAAAATGACAGCAGGGCACTTGATCAAGTTCAAAGTAATCAGGCAAAGTCACGGTTTTGTGAAAGGGCAATCATATTTGAATGTATATTGAAATCCTTGGAGGATGTCACACATGCTGTGGATTAAGGGAACTGGTGGAGGTACTGTATTGGATTTCCAGAACGCATTTGATGAGGTGGGACATCAAAATGTTATGTAGTGTTGGGGTTAGCATATTGGCATAGATAGAAAATTGGCTAATGAAGTTGAGAATAGAATAAATGGGTCTTTTCTTTCAGGTTGGTAAGCTGTAACAAGTTGTATGGACCAGAGTAGGATCTTAACTGCTTACAATATACACAAATGACTTGGCTGGCAAGATGAAAGATATGGTTGCCAAATTTACTGAGAACTCAATGATAGGTAGGAAAGTAAGTTGAGAAAGAGAAATAAGCCTACAAATATGTAGATGGATTAGATAAGTGGCAAATGGAGTATAATGTGGGCAGGAAGAATAAAAAGAAACATTATCTAAATGGTGAGAAATTGCAAAAATGAAATGCAGAGGAATCTGTGTATACCTCTTGTGTAAAAGATTAGTATACAGATAAAGGTAAATAATTAGGAAAGCTAATAAAATGTTTTCATTTATTGCAAGGACAGTTGAATACAAAGGTGGGGAGGCTGTGGTAAAGTTATACAGGGCACTGGTGAGGCTGAATTTGGAGTACTATGCGTAATATTGTCATATTTAAGGCAAGCTGTAAATGTAGTGGAAGCATTTCCGAGAAGGTTTACTAGGCTAATACCTGAAATGGAGGTGTTATCTTATGAGGAAAGGTTGGTCTGGTATCTGCTCGAGTTTAAAAAATAACAGTGACTTGATTGAAACAGAAGATCCTGAAAGGCCTTGACAGTACAGATTTGCAGAGAATGTTTTTTATGGAAGAATCTAGAACTAGGGGTCATGTTTAAAAATCAGGAGTTGTCAATTTAAAACAGATGAGGAATTTCTTCTCGGAGGGTTGTGTGTCTTTGGAACACGCTTCCTGAAAACATGGTGGAAGCAGACTGCTTGAATATTTTTAAGCAGAGTTAGATTCCTGTTAAGCAAAGTAGTGAAAGATTGTCAGGTGTGTGGCTTTGAGATGACAATCAGGTCAATGGTAAGTGGTGTACACCTCTGTTTATATGTACTCCTAGATGTGCATAAAGCTTTGGATTTTGGTTGGTTGACAATTATCCTTAGGGAACTTTTACTTAGTAAAAACTGCAATTGTGATGCATTTTCACCGTACTGATACTGTGGGAATTAAAATCTTGATGGCTGGGCTTCATTGTTTAAAATTGTCAATACAGTGTTTGTTCAAGTTGCACTTTACGATATTTTCCATGACTTAATGCTTTGGTGGAGGCTGGTACAATTGCAACATTTAAGAGGCATTTGGATGGGTATATGAATAGGAAGGGTTTGGAGGGATATGGGCTGGGTGCTGGCAGGTGGGACTAGATTGGGTTGGGATATCTGGTCGGCATGGACAAGTTGGACTGAAGGGTCTGTTTCCATGCTGTACATCTGACTCTGACTTTGTACCTAGCTCTCTAAACAGTTAGTTTTGTTCTTTCACTGAATTAAATAATATACCATTGTGTGCCACCTGCTGGATATTTTAGTTTGTACATCTCAATTACAAAACTGAAGAAACTGTCAAATTCAATAGCTGTGGATGATTGGTTGTTTTCATTCCAACTTTCTTCTTCCAAAGGCAATGATTCCTTGCTGAGGCTATTCACATCTTGGTATCTGAACAAATTGCCGTTTGTCAGTCATGTCCTCACTTTGTTGACATATTTACTGTCCTGTGAGTGTAATTGAGTTTTTGTTTTTCATATTCTGCTTCTCCAAAGTGGGAAGCAATAGTTACAATGAGATGCTTCCCCACTATGTATTAACTTTTGTTAAAAAGACTAACTTCTCGCCACAAAATAAATTATTTCTTGGTACGACAGCATCACTGTATTTGGGCACAACTCATTGTTTGACTTAGTTGCTTACCCTTTGAATAAGTAGGTTGACTGCATTTGCTGTTGTCCTCAACTGAGCATGAGTGTAAATCTCAGACTTATCAGAAATGTCAGGCACCCTTGTGTTAACGATACCTCTGTTGTCAGTCTTAAGTTCAATAGATACACTTAGCAGTAAAGTATATAAGTCCAGGGCATTGATTGGATAAGTTAGTTTAGCACCGCTGAAGACCCACTTACTGACACAGTTGAGTGGAGTCTGAAGATCTCTACCTTTTTTGAATGTTTCACAATAAGTGTACACCAAGTAAAGACTTGCTTTTGTTTATTCCTTCACCAGTTGGCTACTTGGAGTAAAATATTGACCCCTAATTTTTTTGTTTCTTTTACTCTTCATAGAAGGTCAGCATCACAGATGAAACCATTTGTTGCCCCAACCCTAATTGCTCTTGAGCCAAGTAGCCTGCTGGTTCATTTTAGAGGCAGTTCAAAGGCAACAGTATAAAAGGAAAATACTGCAGATGCTAGAAATTGAAACCAATGCAAGAGAACCTCAGCAGGTCCGACTGCATTTAATGACAGAGGGAAAAACAAAGTTATATTTAGAGTCTGATTATGGCTCAGGAAAAAGTCATATCAGACACGAAATGTCAACTTTTTCTCTTTCCACAGAAGTGGCCACACCTGCTGAGGTTCTCTGGCATGTTCTGTGTTTGAGTTGACCATATTACTGTGAGTCTGGAATCACATGTCGGCAAGGCAAAATAAGGACAGCAATTTCCTTCCATATACGACATCAGTGATTGAGATGGGCTTTTACAACAATTGATATTTGTTTTATGATCGCCATTACTGAGATTATTTTGCAGTTCCGATATTATATTATATGGAATGTAGGTTCATAGACTGAAGACATGGATTTGAACCCATGACCCAGATCCTGGGTCTCTGGTTCAGAGGTACAACCATTTTACCACTATATCTTTCTCTGAATTTGTTACTTGATGCTAAAATTATAAGCACTCATTGGCAGCCTTATGCCACCTCACAAATATGGTTACTCTTTGTGTGTGCACTTTGATTTCCAGCAGACAATTCAAATATGAAGTATGTTGTAGCAAAATCAATTTTGTCCCCTTCCATCAGGGATGCAGATTAATTTTCCAATGAGGAAATCATCTAGATAATGATAGAAATGAGAATGTTAAATTATTGTTCCACCTGCTCTTGATCTTGTAGTGTTTAGGTAATTACCAACCTAACTATGATTAACTATTTGAAACCCAGTCCATGAATCTAAATTCAGACACCATGATTTGTACAGACTAATATTGTACCAGAACTTGCATTTTCAGTGCTTTTATTCAAACGTACCTTTTAATTATAAGAAATATCTGTAGTTTATTGGGTAAAGTCAGCTGTCAAGCCCCAGAATACCTGTCCTGTTGCCTTTGGATTAATGTACACTGAAATATTATACAAAAGTGATTGAGAGAAATCTGCTGGACAAAGTAGAGAAGCCACCCTGACAAAAAAGTCAATTATGAAATAGATTGTATATATTCTGCCATTGAACATTTTCTTTGAATATATTCTAAGGTTTTGTACAGTTTTCCTTTTATGGACAAGCTTTCCTACTTGAATAGTATCATCCAAAGTTTTGTACTCTCTACCACTTCTGGTGAGATGATTGAAAGATTTCACATTGTCACCAGCTGGCTGAAAAGGCAACTTTAATAAGAACTGCTATGAAGTATTATATTCTTTCTTTTATGTATGTGTAAATACTCAGTTATGTTCTTTTTTTCTTCTCTCCAGAAATCTGCTAGGATGCAGTATCACAATTATCAGCAATTCTCTAGTCTGTTGTCAAATGACCACTTTTAATATCTGTTCAAAGAGTCAATGTTAATGAGATATTTAGCATTTGAAACCACCACAAACGCAATATTGAACTTGTACTCATTCATTGTCCAATAGTTACCAGCTGTGAGTGGTGTTCTGACTGATTTTTTTTCTTTCCACTCTTGCACGTAAGGCTTTAAGGTCAACCACAACATACAACCATAGTTGCAATCTGATAGTTTATCATATATTTTTGATTAAAGGTTAACACCTTTAGTTATTATTGCATAATTTGTGCGACATAACTGTACTTACCAGCTGAATAATGATGCCAAATAACATTTTATGGTGAATTGGAACCAGGAAATCTGGAGGAGTTATTCTAAGTTTATTATTGTGTCATTTTGATAACATAAACTTGATGATTTAGCCATGTTATTAAGTACTTGTAACATGTTGTAATCAATAAATATCTATGCACTTTTTTCTTGGTTGCAACTCTTGGGATAAAAGGCATCTGTAAGTAATACATAATAAAATAGCAACTTTTAAGATCTAATAATTGAAGATCGGTGTATTCACAGTCAAATGCTTGTTTTTTTTTCTTTTAAAATTGAAATGTTATCATATTACAGGTACTTTCTCCTGCAATCTGTTATTACTGACACTGTCCTGGATGCTTTAAGTAACTTTGGGTAATGTAGACAATACCTATTAGGCAAAACAAAATCACAGCTTCAAATAACCATCCAATCTGTGCCAATATTAGGTTTTCTAACTAAGCAATAAAGGGAAGTGTTGCATCTTTAATATTGTTGAACTTGAAGGAAGACTATTTATCATTTTCAGTAAGATACTGGATTAGAATTCAAAAATGTAGCACTATAGCAGAATTTGAGTACTAGAAGAGAAGATGAAGGATCTGAGATGTTAGTAGTCAGTATGATAAGACCAAAGTTCTGAATTTTTACAGAGAATTATCTGGGAGTATCACCTTACTTTTCTGGAATGCCTGTTTCATAGCTTTAGATGGCTTCACTACTTAATTAAAACTTATTGCCTGCACTGGTTTAGAAATGAATATCTCAAAACCGTTTGAAAAAAACTGCCCAGTGCTATTGGTCCATCATTAATTATGGTGTTTTTTAAATCTTCAGCAGTTTAGATTTGTCAGAACTAGCAAAAGCAGCAAAGAAGAAACTGCAGTCTGTAAGTTTTTTTTTTCTTGGTATGATAGATAACTAACATATAAGAGCTTGAACTTTAATTTGAGCCTTCAAGCAATTATACTAAAATATCTAGTAGATGCTTGGCGCAATTTGCCTTCCTATGCACATTACTTGCTAAAACTATGCATTTTCTTTATAATGCACTTGCAGTTCTCCAACCCAAATGTAACTTTTGAATAGCTGTATAAAATGTTTTACTTTGCACAACCAGAGCTAGATTAGTATTTTTGTAGTTACAAACTCGGTGACTTATGCAATTTTGTTACACTTATTCTGGTTTGGCTTTACTACACATGTTACCACAGGGATGATAATTAGAACATGCATGATTGCCCATTTATCTTGTGCACAGTATGCATACCTAAATAGAAAGGATTTCAACTTCTTCTGGACCAGTTTCAAACAAAGAAATGTGGAATAGTGTATTTTTTTTTAAATTCACAATTCATCTTCCTGCACATTTTTTCCAAAGAATATTCTAGCACTTACCATTATAGAAGAACTGACTTGTACTCCAAAGCCAGAGAATTTGGCTTCACCAGTAGGAGACAGGATTTGTTGATGTCACCTTTTTTAACATTTGTCTTTGGGTGTTGAATACAATCTCTCTAAAGAGGGTCACTCAGTCACCTAGAATGTTCTCCTACACTCCACTACTATGCAGTGATAGTTTCACCATTTGGGCATTCTTAATAGGTCTCTGTCTCGCTATCCAAAAAAGATAAAAAGTTTACATGAAATTAGTTTGCACTGAGCCATTAATATGCTTATCCCAAGACAGTTTTACAAACCTTAAAACCAGCTTTGTTGTTGATATGTAATTTGGGCCCTCTTTGACTTGTGGTACAGCAATAGATACAATTGCAGCTGAGGTCTGAGGATTTTCTATATCTGCAGCCCTATATTTGAGTCCTGATTTAGGATGGTCTGACTAGACACCAGTCACACCAAAATGCTTAATCATTTCTGCCATTCAGCATTTCTCTTAGCACTTGACCATCCCAACATGTAGTGTATTTTGGCAGCAAGATTACCATTGCTACTGCTCTTAGAATATAAGTTCATAAGTTTGTGCGAAGATTTGTAGCTCGGGTGCTTGTTGTGGTTCTGTTCGCCGAGCTGGGAATTTGTGTTGCAGACGTTTCATCCCCTGTCTAGGTGACATCCTCAGTGCTTGGGAGACTCCTGTGAAGCGCTTCTGTGATTTTTCCTCCGCCATTTGTAGTGGTTTGAATCTGCTGCTTCCGGTTGTCAGTTCCAGCTGTCCGTTGCAGTGGCCGGTATATTGGGTCCAGGTCGATGTGCTTATTGATTGAATCTGTGGATGAGTGCCGTGCCTCTAGGAATTCCCTGGCTGTTCTCTGTTTGGCTTGTCCTATAATAGTAGTGTTGTCCCAGTCAAATTCATGTTGCTTGTCATCTGCGTGTGTGGCTACTAAGGGTAGCTGGTCGTGTTGTTTCGTGGCTAGTTGGTGTTCATGGATGCGGATCGTTAGCTGTCTTCCTGTTTGTCCTATGTAGTGTTTTGTGCAGTCCTTGTGTGAGATTTTGTACACTACATTGGTTTTGTTCATGCTGGATATCGGGTCCTTTGTCCTGGTGAGTTGTTGTCGGAGAGTGGCTGTTGGTTTGTGTGCTGTTATGGGTCCTAGTGGTCGCAGTAGTCTGGATGTCAGTTCGGAAATGCTCTTGATGTATGGTAGTGTGGCTAGTCCTTTTGGGTTGCGGCATGTCCTCATTCCGTTGTCTTTCCCTTAGGCATCTGTTGATGAAATTGCACAGGTATCCGTTTTTGGCGAATACATTGTATAGGTGTTCTTCTTCCTCTTTTTGCAGTTCTGGTGGACTGCAGTGTGTTGTGGCCCTTTTGAATAGTGTCTTGATGTAACTTCTTTTGTGTGTGCTGGGGTGGTTGCTTTCGTAGTTCAGGACTTGGTCTGTGTGTGTGTGTGTGGCTTTCCTGTATATCTTTGTGGTGAATTCTCAGTTAGGTGTTCTCTGTACCATCACGTCTAGGAATGGGAGTTGGTTGTCCTTTTCTTCCTCTCGAGTGAATCTGATTCCTGTGAGTGTGGTGTTGATCTGGTGTGTGTTCTCTATTTCTGTGTTTTTAATGATTACAAAGATGTCATCCACATATCTGACCCAGAGTTTGGGTTGAATTTGCGGTAAGACTGTTTGGTCTAATCTTTGCATTATAGCTTCTGAGTCCAGACATGGGTGAGCCCATGGGTGTACCGTTGATTTGTTCATATATTTGGTTGTTGAATGTGAAGTGTGTTGTGAGGCACATGTCCAGTAGTTTGAGTATGCCGTCTTTGTTGATAGGTTCAAGTCCTGTTGTCTGTTCTGTATGTCCAACAGGTTGACTATTGTTTCTCTGGCTAGGGTTTTATCGATAGAGGTGAACAGTGCCGTTACATCGAATAAGACCATGGTTTCCTTGTCTATGTGTATATTTCTGATGATGTCCAAGAATTCCTGTGTTGATTGTACAGAGTGTCAATAGCACATCGACCTGGACCCAATATAACCGACCACTGCAACGGACAGCTGGAACTGACGACTGTAAGCGGCAGATTCAAACCACTACAAATGGCAGAGGAAAGATCACCGATGCGCTTCACAGGAGGCTCCCAAGCACTGAGGATGTCACCTAGACAGGGGACGAAACACCTGCAACACAAATTCCCAGCTCGGTGAACAGAACCACAACAATAAGTTCATAAGATTTAGAGGCAGAATTAGGCCAGTCAGCTCAATCGTGGCTGATGTTTCTCAACCCCGTTCTCCAGCATTCTACTGTATTCTTAGATCCAGTTACTAATCAAGAACCTGTCTATCTCTATCTTTAAATACTCTCAATGACTTGGCCTCCACAACCCTCTGCAGCAATGAGTTCCACAGAATCACCATCCTCTGGTTGAAGAAAATTATCTTCAGGTTATGAGTCTATGAAACAATCACCCCTCACTTGGATTGGGCTCAAAAAGGAAACTAGAGTAGAGAAATACATGAAGGTTCTTTGTGAACAGGAAAATTCCAGTCTTACCAATTTTATTTTTTGATATTCGTTTTCAGGGATTGACGAGCCTTGAAAATGAACTTGGCACTAAAGTCTTTGGAATCTTTTAATGCAATGAGCAGTTTTTTCATTTAGTTTATAATTCCTTTTCATACTTGATATTTTCAAACTGACTCTTCATCATTCCAAATACTTTCAAAGCACAGCAAATGGGTTATGTAGTTGAATCTCAATCACATTTTCTAGAGTAGTAATATGTTCTTCCTGATTCTATTTCTAGTTAAGTAATCACTTATTTGAGGAACTAGCTATGGATGTATATGATGAAGTGGATCGAAGGGAGACTGATGCAGGTGAGAATTCAGCTGTGAAGTGTCAGCCAAAGTTGTAATATTTAGTAAACTTGCTCCCTGTTCGGAAAAAGTAATTCTGCTCTGAGTAATCCATTTGAAACTGCTGCCTTTTTTTTTTCTTTAGCCTCTTTATTTTAAGATTCATAAGTTTTTCTGATAGCATATGGTACCGAAATTTTGGGGAAACTGCCAGTAGCATTTACACTGGAGCATAAGCCTCTCAAACTAGAACCTCCAATTTTTAATAAACTCTCTTACTCTAAGAACTTGAATTGTATTCCTGGATGATGTATTTGCTCATTTTTAATTTTAACAGGGCTTGATAGTTTAGGAAGCTAGGTTTGATTAAGGGTTACTGGTAGATCACATTTCTCTGTAGAAATAAATAAAAAACTCTTTTTAATTTTCTTTTTTCCCCACTGATCATCTATATTGTACATAACCTCTCTCAAATATATCAAAACGTTTTTCATTTCATGAATTTATTTTGAAATTAGGTGCTTTTTGGCTATCTAAGCAATTGCAACTATAGTTTTATATGATAATGTGATAACTCTCAATAAGTTGAATGAGAGTTTACTGATGGAAGGAAGAATGTCCAGCTAGAAACTAGGGAGGGGGTGTATGAATAAAAGAAAATGTCTCTGTCTCTAATTTGTTTGGTCACAATAAGTCATTAATGTACAGGAAGTGGGTGGGGCAGGAGGTAAGGCTAGAAGGTTGATGGTGTAACATGAATTGGCATGGCTGTCGGACGACAAGGGGCATCTCTCCCTTTTTGAGCTTGGTGAACATATGTATAGAAAAGCGAGGTCTGTGTAGACATTTGTGTGCGGATACTCCCAGGACAATCTGGCATCAGGCATGGTTGCAACAATGAAGTTGGATGATTTGCAACAATTTGGAAGAACTGAATATAGCCATTATTGTTACCTGTTGTAACCTTACTGGTCACCTCGAGTTTATGTAGTTTTCTTCTGTGCTTTTGAGTTAACCTATTTTTTGATGTACAGTTTGGCTGACAACTCAAAACCACAGCACCCTGGTAACTGAAACAACAGTCATTCCCTTCCTTCCTGTGAATCCAGAGTACTCGTCAACAAGGAATCAGGCAAGTTTTCAGTAAATGCTGTCGTCCTGCAAGCACTATAGATATTTTGAATTCCACTTGTTCGGACATATTATTGATGCACCTCTGGAGCAAGTGGGGCTTGAACCCAGGCCTTCTGGTCCAGAGGTAGAGATATTACCACTGCATCACAACAGCCCTGCTGCAAGCTCTGTAATTTTGCAAAAATGAATAAATTATTGTATAATCCAGTTGGTATCTGTATACTTTATCCAGATATTGCTGGATCTGCAGTGTATTAGTGACATTTTCTGTTTAAAGTTCTGTATTAAGTATTTGTTTAGTCTCTAATCTGAGGGGTTGTTTTTTGCACCAGATTTTTAATTTGTTGTCTTGAGGTAGCCTGGAAGTTAACAATGAAATTCAGTTCAAGGATAATCACAGAAGTACTCTTTCAGTTAATAATATCTATGATGCAAAGTGATGCACACATTCAGACTTTTATCTGTATTTTACTCTTTAAATTGCAGGGAAGACAGAAGCTGGCACGGTTTAACGCTCATGAGTTTGCCACTTTAGTCATTGATATTTTAAGTGATGCCAAACGAAGACAACTAGGGAATCCAGTCACTAGTCCCAAAGGTGTGTATTTCTTTTTAAATAATAAATCTCAGTTTTTAAAAAAAAAATTAACTAAGCATAAGACTAGAAGTAGAATTCGGCCATTTGGCCCATCAAGTCTGCTCTGCCTTTCAATAATGGCTGATATGTTTCTCAACCTTATTCTCCTGCCTTCTCCTCATAACCTTTGATCCCCTTACTAATCAAGAACTTAACCATCTCTGTCTTTATATGCACTCAAAGACTTGGCCTCACAGCCTACAGCAGCAATGTGTTTCACAGATTCACCACCCTTTGGTTGAACAGATTCCTTCTCATTGTCAGTTCTTTCACTTGAGGCTGGGTCCTTGGGTCCTAGTCTTTTTCGACTAATGGAAACATGATCTCCACATTTTGTAGTTGGACTGCTGTCTGCGAAAATGCAGATTTTAATGTACTATTCTCATTCACTTTGTATCAAAGGTGTCATGACTCAGTGGGCTAGTATGCCAAAAATCATGCCCACTCTCCTGAGATGTAACAAATGTGCAAAGTTGATTAAACCACCAAATTGCCTAACTTTACTTAATTGTCTTTACTTAATTCAGGTTAAAAAATATGCACACCAGGTTTTTATGATCGAGAAAATAGCCAATTATTGCAATCAAACTTTTTTCCCCAGCTATAAAAATGTTAGAATACAAATAAGCCATTCAGCTCATTTGAGACTGCTCCACCATTCAATGAAGTCATGCCTGATCTGATATACCTCAAATCCACTTCTCTGCCCTTTTTCCATATCTCTTGTTCCCTTACTGATCAAATTTCTGCCTATCTGCACCTTGAATACACATAATAACCCATCAACAACAAAGGTTTGCCAGACCTGTTCCAGGATTGTGGCACTATCTCCTATGAAGAGAGTTTGGTAAAACTGGGCCTGCATTCTGTAGTGTTTCAGACAGTGAAAGATGATCTCACTGAAACCTTCAAAATATTTAAAGGGATAGGCAGGGTAGATGCAGGTAAGAAGAAGTTTCCTCTGGTTGAGGAGTCTGGAACCAAGGGTACTATTTTAAAATAAATGGGGTACTGCTTAGGTTTCAAATTAGAATTTCTTCTTACTGTGGGTTGTGAACCTTTGGACTTCTCGACAACAAAGATTGTGGAAGCTCACTCATTCTGCATGTTTCGGATAGAGATTGATAGATTTCTGATTAACAGTGGCATACACAGTTATGGGCATTGGGTGGAAATGGCCATTGAACTGTTTCATCAGCCATGATTGTATTGAATAGTAGAGCAGGGTTGATGAACTGAATGGTCTATGGTTTCTATGTTCCTAATATTTACTCTGACAAGTCAAAGAAAAGGGAGCATTAAGGAATTATTCTAATTTTTAATGGATAGTTAAATGGAAGAAGCTTAAGTCATACAATCTGGAGAATTAGATTAAGATTGCTTCAGATCAAAGTATTAAAAGGTATTAGGAGGTAAATTATAACATTGCCGATAACTAATAAAATCAAAGGTAATTTCAGTGAGAAATCAGGTCAATAAATATTTTTAGAAACATACCAGAACAAGGTATTTCAAACAAGTGTGTTGGGACTTGCAAAATTCATCTGGATGGCTGCAAGGATGAACTGTTCATGTATGACTATTTGAAGAATGATCTCAATTCTTTCTTTTCCTCTGTTACCTGCAAAGAGGTGTGCCACACTCTTTCACTTTCAATCTGAATCAGTTAGTAGTATCATTTCATCTAGATTGTGAACAGCCGAACTATAAAGGTCTCCTTTATTGGAGAGAGACAATTATTGATAAATTTGCGATGCGTAATATTAAAGTTATCAGATATTAATATCAGACCATAGCACTGCTCTCTCATTTGAATGAGATGACTGGTAGTGGTTTAACCCGAGGGTCACCACTCCTCAAATGAGCGGGAGGTCCTTCATAGAGCCATTGTAGGAATTGAACCCAAGGTCAGTTGGCATTGCCCTGTATTGCTAACCAACTCCCATAAATACATAATGTATGCTCTCTGATCATCATACCAGTGGTTGTTGTTGCCTGTAGTTGTGCAAAGGCTGTTACAATAAGTTATCTCCTATTTTGATTGATTTTCTTAATTTTTGGGCCATTCAGTTTGCGAACTGTTCGGTTTCTTTTTCTTGTTAACACAGAAAATGTGGAAATTATACTGAAGAATATTAATGATCACCATGGCGGTGAGAGCCATGACAATGATCAGCCAGATTATGACAGTGTTGCTTCAGATGAAGATACGGACCAGGAACCAGCAGTTAAAGCAGTTAGAGCAAAGGTATCTCTCCTCTCATTTTAAATGACCTTTAAAATAGTTGATGTCTCAGATTGATTGTGTAGTCCTGAGTTATGATAACAAACCTTTAAGTTCCAGTTCACTTCTAAAGTTTGTAATAATATGCATTTCTTATTTACAAATATTACAAAGGAAGGAAAAATGGTTGAGTGTTCTAAATTCAGAATACTTACCTTTTTTATTCAACCTAAACATGTTCTCCATGATACATACTTATGAAAATACAATACTTTTCAGTAGAAAATTCCAGGTTAGAGTTTCCATGCTTGCTCAGTAATTTGAGTAGTATTGATTGCTGAGAATAATTGGTCACATCCATCTGCAGCTCTATTGTAAGCAACATGGGGTTAGATTTCAGGGGCAAATGAAAGCCTTCTCGGCTTCATGTGGCCAATTCAAGCTTCCCCAAAATGAGAATAACTTGCAGTGCCATGCATTTTCTAATATTAAAGCTTATTTGGCTGACTTTGTTTGTGGACAGTACCTTGGAGGAGTCAACTGCTGCACTGTCTTGAGATTAAGTGGGAGTGATTATAAGGCAGTAATCTCAAATGTGGGTTTAAAAACTCGATTTTTAAATTATAGCTTGATCTACATGTTTTCAGTGTGGTGCTATTGTTATAATTCACCTATTTAAAAACTGAAAGTCCAGATTTTATCACATTTGAGTCTGTTTACTCATTGTTGCAGCATTTAATGTCTTGGCCCAGTTCCTTTACTTGATAAACTATTCTAATAGTCAAGTTCAACAATGAAAAGTGGTTATGCTAAAGCGTAAAAATAATTTTAAAAGGAAAAGTTTACTGTAACTTTAGGTTCTGAATATTTTGATTTCTTCTATATCTGCAAAAAAACATTTTTTTTAAAATCAGTTGCACTTTTTATTGTAGAGCATGGACTCTGATCTGTCAGATGGACCAATTACATTGCAGGAATACATGGAGGTGAAAAATGCACTCAGCGCTTCTGAGGCAAAGATACAGCAGCTGATGAAAGTGAACAGCAACTTGAGTGATGAACTGCGTTTGATGCAAAAAAAGGTAAGCGTCTTTTTGTTCGTTACTGTTTGAAATGTGCAGTGCTGTCTGGAGTCTTGGGAGCAATAGTAAATGTTAAGAATCAATTGACTAGGATCCCAGCAATTTAAAAAAATATATTATTGTAGCTCTGTGGATTATTGTATGCCATTTAACTTTTTTGTCTGTTTATTTGGGGTAGTGAGACTGTGGGGTTGAGTATCTTTACCCTAAATGAAATAGCAAATAATGAGATTAAACTTCATAGTTCTCATTTATTCTACATATCTCATTTTCTTTGTTTTCATGTTGAATTGAATCTGTGCTGGTAATGAGGATCTTTGGCCTCCTAGATACCTTTTTTGAAAAGTTCTTCCTCTTCCTCTCCCTCTCCCCACTATGACCAATTTTCTTGATTACATATGGCTTTGAGGTAATTGACTTGGTGAAAATTAGGTTAGTTATGACTATATTTAGGGCTTCAAATAACTGAGTATTGTTTTGAGTCCTCGGTTGTTAAGAACATCAACAGCAAAGCACAGTTGCTTCAGCTTTTGCTGGTTGCATTTATAGAACAAAACGTTCAAGTCAAGATCATCCTGATTTTCTATCTCTCACTTTTTATAGGGCTGCAGTATTCTTTTGAGGTGAAGGGATGGGAAGAAGCTGAATATGATACCCCAAATTAGATCTTTAAAAAGGTCTTGGAGAACCCTGTTGTTGTGGTTCTGCTATTCTATTTAATGATAAAATCATGTAGTTCAGAAGCCAACAGTTCAGTCCACCATGTTTATGTGATCTCTTGAAAGATCTTGCCACTATTTACCACTGCCATGTTCTTTTCTCCTAGCTCTGCAATTTCTTTCCCTTCAAGTATATTCCCAGTTTGCTGTGTTTACTGTTAAGTCTACTTGTGCCACCCTTTATGCACTGCATTACAGCCATGAACCAATATTTCCTTGTCTGCAGCCTCCTGTTGACGTAATGCTTGTGATGTGAGCGTGGTTATCAATGACTTTTTTGTTTATCCAAAATCTCAATTGTGGTGTTTTCTCTTTTTTCCTTTTTTATTTCCATTAATGTACTTTAAGACTGTACAGTATTTAACTGTATTGAAGGCCATCTGGCAATGTTGGGTTCACTTTCCCAACATAATTCAGTCTTCTTCAGGAGCATGGTGCTGGTTAGCATTATCTCAACAATTATTTATTATGCCAAATGCCATCCTGTTCAGAAGGGAACATAATTCTGAGCCTTGAATTGAGCTGAGTACAGTTTTAATACTGTAGTCTACCTGCCAATATGGAAAATTGCCCAGGTACATGTCCTGTCTGTTTCTCTAGAACATCAAAATGATGAATGGGTTGTCAAGTGTCCTCGCCTGCAAAACTTTCAAAGGAATAACTTGCTCATTGATGGTCCGTTTGGGTTCTGTCAGGACCACACTGCTCCCGATTTCATTGGAGCATTAGTCCAAACATGGACAAAAGTGCTGAACAGAGTTGAGCTGAGAATGTCTGCTCTTGATATCAGGGCAGCACTTAACCAATTATGGCATCAAAGAACCCAACAAAAACTGAAGTCCATGGGAATTGGAGATTGGCTGGGGCAGAGTTCAATGAAAAGAGTCATGCCTAGCACACTGGAAGGTGGTTGTAGTTGTTGGAGAGCTGTCATCTCGTATCAAAGGATGTTAGTGCAGGACTTCCTCATGAAAGTATCCTAATCCCACCCATCTTCAGCTGCTTTATCCATGAACTTTCCTCCCATCATAAAGTCAGAAATGGGATTGTTCACTATGATATTCAGCATTGTTCACAATTTCAATACTGAAACATCTGTGCCCATAATAAGGAGGCCTGGACAACTCCCAGCTTGAGCTGATAAGTGGCAGTCATGCCACACCACTGCTCGACAATCACCACCAATAAGAGAGAATCTAACCAGTTGCCCATGACATCCAATGGCACTATCATTGATAAATCCCTCACTATCAACATCCTAGGGTTTACTGTTGACTAGAAACTTGACTGAATTAGCCATGTAAATACTCTAGCAGGTCAGAGGCTAGAAAAGCTGCAGTGAGTAACCCACCCCCTGTCTCCTCAATGCCTGTATACCTTCTACAAGACACATAACTGGAGTGAGATGGAATACTCTTCACTGAAAGACTGCAGCTCCAACAACATTCAAATCTTGACACCACCCAGGTTAAAGCAGTGTGCACCACGTGGGGACTTGCACCCAATCCACTACTTTTAACATTCATCCCCTTCACCATTAATAAACAATAACAGCAGTCCGTGCTACCTACAAGATACATTGCAACAACTCATGAAGGGTCCTTTTGAGAACGTTTTCAAAACCTCTACCGCTCAAAAAGCCAGAGATTTCAGGTGTATGGGAAAACCACTACCTGCAATTTTCTGTTTCAAGTTATTTCCTGGCTTGGAAGTCTGTCGTTATACCTTCATTGTTGCTAGGCACGGGTGACAGTTATCAAACTCCCTCCTTACAGCACTGTCGGTGTTCCTGCACCCAAGGACTGAAACAGTTCATGAAGGCACCTGATGACCGTCTGCTTCAGACTAATTAGGGATATATAAGAAATACTGGCCCAACCATCAATACCCACATCATATGAACAAAAATTTCAAAAATGCTGTCAATCAGGAAATCTTTATCTGAAATCCTTTCTCCAAAATCCTCAGGGCCAACTGGTTTTTGGATAAAATTTCCAGTTTTTGGAACTGTATACCATATAGGTCTGCTCAGATCCTTTTGAGGGGAAGCCACTTTGCTTGGCCTGGATGGAGCCAAACAGATCTGTAGATAGAGTTCTGGCCCTTTTTGGAGAAAACATTTCCACTTTTTAGGTCTGTTCAGGCCAAGCAATGTTTTTTTTTCCCCAAAAGGCCTGGAAGCAGTTTATCTACAGATCTGTTCGATCCCTCAGTTTTTAGGTGTTTTCAGTGTTCAGAACTGGGGATGAATGTCATCTGACCTGTCATTGTGACTAGACCCTCCTGTGAAGCTACCTCTATTCTTTTTTTTAAAAAAGAAAATTTTTTTTAAGGCAAGAAAGGTAAATAACTTGCAAAATAAGTTTATTCATTATTTTATTAAGCCTTTGTGTTCTTATTTTTGGCACTTGGTCAGAGAGAGAAGTGCTAATGAGGTATTTTTATTGTTCCTTTAAGACTGATTTGTAGCAATTGGTTTGCATTTCTGCCTAAATGATTCCTAGTTTGACACTCAAGCAGTGGAAAGCAACTGAGACTTCAAAAACATGATTAGCTTTCCAGTGGAATTTTTTTACCGTTGTTTTGTGACAATTGTTAGAAAGTGTTAAATTTTCTTTTGAAACAAAGTAATTCCTTTAGAGTGATAAGTTAAGCAATTTGTTAATCTGTTTTATTAAGCATCCCTCCTGTTACTATGGAAGGTCCCTGGTTCTAATTCAGCAATATTCCACTCTCCTCGACTTTCCCTTTTGAGCTATCCACGCAGGAAGATAAAACAGAAAATCTTGTAATGGTAGGTTTTTTTTAGAAAGTAAGAATAGTGATGGCAAACATTTCACCAGCACTGAAGCTTAGAATGCAGAGGTAGCTTAAGTTTAAGCTGAGCACATTGTCTCACCAGTGTGAGAAGGTGCAACATTTTCATTATTTTGTTATGCAAAGAAAAAGTGCTGACTGAAGTCAATGAGCTTGATTTATAATTAAATTGTCATTAATATAAATTACTTGGATGTGAATATAGGAGGCACAGAATAAAGAAAGTTTACAGCCCAGGAACAGGCCCTTCGGCCCTCCAAGCCTGAGCCGATCCAAATCCACTGTCTAAACCCAATTCCTAAGCATCTGTATCCCTCTGCTCCTCACCTACTCATGCATCTGTCCAGACGGACCTTGAATGAATCTACCAAGCCTGCCTCTACTACCTCTGCTGGCGACGCATTCCAGGTACATACCACCCTCTGTGTAAAATACTTTCCCCGTGTATCCCCCTTCAACTTTTCACCCATTCCCTTGAAAGTATGACCTCTCGTTGAATCCCTCACCCTGGGAAAAAAGCTTATCTCTATCCACCCTGTCTCTACCCTTCATGATTTTGTAGACCTCAATCAGATCCCCCCTCAATTTCCTTTTTTCTAATGAAAACAATCCTAACCTACTCAACCTCTCTTCATAGCTTGCACCTTCCATAACAGGCAAAATCCTTCTCTGCACCCTCTCTAAAGCATCCACATCCTTTTGGCAATGTGGCAACCAGAACTGTACACAGTATTCTAAATGTGGCTGAACCAGAGTCTTGTACAATTGTTAATACATGAGCACTTATATTCAATACCCCGTCTGATGAAGGCAAGCATACCATATGCCTTTTTGACCACTCTATCCACCTGTGCAGCCACATTCAGAGTACAATGGACCTGAACGCCCTGATCTCTTGGTTTGTAAGTTTCAGGTGACACCAAAATTGGTGTTGTACAATGAAGAAGATTATCTTGGAGTACAGAAGGATCTTGATCTGATGTGCTGATGAGTGGCAGATGGAGTTTAGTTTAATCTGAGGTGTTGTATTTTGCTAAGGAAAATCAGGACAGGACTTATACTGTAAATTGTAGTGTCCTGGGGAATGTTGCCGGACAAAGATCTTGGGGTGCACGTTTGTTGAAGGTGGTTTCACAGGTAGATAGGGTAGTGAAGAAGACATTTGGTACACTGGCCTTTAATGGTCAGTGTATTGAGTATAGGAGTTGGGATGTCATATTGTGGCAGTACAAGAATGGCATTCAGTTCTGGACTCCCTGCTATTGGAGAGATTTTGTTATGCTTGAAAGGGTTCAGAAAAGATGTACAAGAATGTTGCTGGGGTTGAAGAGTTTGAGCTAAAGGAAGAGGCTGAATAGGCTGGGCTATTTTCCCTGGAGTATTGGAGGCTGAGGGGTGACCTTATAGAGGTTTATAAAATAAAGGGCAAGATAGAGTGAAAAGCCAAGGTCTTTTTCTCACGGTAGGGGTATACAAAACTAGAGGGCATAGGCTTAAGGTGAGAAGGGAAAGATTTGTAAGAGAGCTAAGAGGCAACATTTTCATGCAGAGACTGGTGCATGCATGGAATGAGTTGCCATGGGAGATAGTGGAGGCTGGTGCAATTACACCATTGTATCCATCCAGATGCCTTTTCATTTAATAGAAGGGTTTAGAGGGATATGGGCCAAATGCTGGCAGATGGGTATAGATTAATTTAGGATGCCTGGTCGGCATGGACAAGTTGTTCCAGAGAGTGTGTTTCTGTGCTGTACAACTGACTCTAAAACAGCTTAAAGGTTGTATTAATATTTGAAGAGATTGGAGAGGAGTATGTTGCAAATGACAAATGTGCTGTCGCTTCATCCCTAGGTTATTCTATTGCATAGTTACATGTTGAGCTGTAAAGGAATAGACATGAATATGCAACACTCTCACACCAGACATTAAATTAAACAAACATAAACATTGCTAATAAAGCCAGGATTAGTTGCCCAACCCTAACTGCCTTTGAAATTGTTGTCGAGCCACTTTCCTGAACCACTGGAATCCGTGTGGTATAGTTGCATTCAAAAGTTGCGTTAGGAAGTTACAGGTTTTGATTTGGTGAAAATGAAGGAGCAAAAATGCTAGTTTGGCCAGATGGTCCATTTGAATGGAACTTATAGGTGATGTTCCTTTCCATCTGCTGCCCTCAGTGGTAGAAGTCACATTTTTGGAAGTTGCTTTTTAAAGAAACTGAGTCAAATAGCACTGCAATGGCTAAGAAAATTATAAATATGATTCCCAAACTTGTAACACTTCACAAGGCCACTATACCATCCCAGAAATAAATGAGGCACGTTTTGTTATCTATTTGGTGCATTATAGAAAGCGGTGTTAATGATCACAAGCTGGCTGGTCAGAAAGTGAAATCTCAATAGTGATAATTCAGTGAGTGGTAATTAAAAATTAATCACGATCTGATGCAAATATGATCTGTTCAGGGACTTGAGACTCCGTGAAGAAGGAAACACAATAACTATTTTACAATGGCTGTCAAACAGCAGCAAGATCTGAAATTACAGTATGTGTGCTTGAGAGATGTAACGGAAGCTGTTTACAGTCTCTGAAGGAGAGAGAGGAGTAACCCGAGCAATTCAGCTCAGTGATTCATGAAATTGTCAGAGCAGTTTACAAGGTATTAAATGACATTTCCAATGCAATGTTGTTTTTAAATGAATGTGCAGACAACACTAGACCATCCATTTCATTTTCCTTGTCCAGAAAGGTTGTTATAATTTCATGTTCATTTGTTTTGATGGTTAAAAATTAAACAGCCAGAATTCTCCCTGAACTGAAATTTCATCTAGTTTATTCTCTCTGAAAAATAGTGGATTGGAACTGACATTATTTAGCGGTTGGTAAAATATTTTAAAATGTGCAGTTTTTGGTTTAGAGTAAACAGCCTATGTTGTTCTTTCGAAGTAGAAACAAACATTTTAAACAAGAGCTCTTATCTAAGCACAATCTCCACCCAACATAAGCATTTTTTTCCCAGTGTAGCCATTAATAATTTGTACCAAGTTGCCTTAATTTGTCAAAATTGAAGTAGACACTTTGGCAGTACCAGGTTTGATTGCAGTCTATTGCGTTAATTGGTTAGCAGTAGAGAATTGTCCATTTTCTAACATACCCAGGGTAAAAGGAAAAGAAATTATGTTCGGATCTGGTGTATTTTACCTGATCTGGAGGTCTCAAAGCACTTTACAAAATAAATTTACTTTAATGTAGGTAAATGCAACAGTCAATTTGTGTAACAAAAACAGCCATTGTAGGAGAATCACAACAGGTCTGGCAGCATTTATGAAGATAGAAGCATTGTTAACATTTTGTGTTGTATGACTCTCCAGAACTGAGAGAGACTAGAAAATGATACCTTTTATGCTGTTGATAAAGGGGGAGGGGCTGAGAGCAAAACAGTGTGTCCAGAGGCCCAGGTTCAACCTCCACTTGTTTGAGAGATATGTAACATCACTGAACAGGTTCATTAGAAAATACCTAAACGGCATAGGGAGTACTAAGAATAGTAAAGAGAGATTGAGATGTAATACAGGTGTGAAAAGGAGAAAGTGGGTCCATTCTGCTGAAAGCAAAGTCAGCTGCACACTGTTGTAACTCATTGTTGTATTCTGAAGGCTGTAAAATGCCTAAGCATAAAATTAAATACTGTTCCTCAAGCTTGCACTGAGTTTTGTTGGGACACTGCAGCAGGCCCAGGACAGAAATGTTAGCATGGGATCAAGATGGTTTATTGAAATGGAAAACAACAAGAAAATCAGGATCATTCTTGTTGGCAGAGCAGAGGGGTTTCACAAAGTGCTCACCCGATCTTTATTTTGTGTCTCAAATGTAAAGTAGGTTGTATTGTGAGTAGCAAATATGGTAAACTCAATTGAAAGGACCACAAGTAAAATGCTGCAAGTAAAAACCTGGAATGTGTATTTGGGGCCTGGGACAGTGAAGAAAGAAGGGTTGATAGGGCAAGTGTTTGACCTGCAGTTACATGAAAAGGTGCTGAGGATGTGAAGAAGTCTTGGGGTTAATGCAGGAGTGGACTGGGGTGTCATAGCTTCTGCATAATACTGAGTGTGGATGGGAGAGGAAGGTATCTGCTGATAATGGTGAAGATGATGGAGACTGGAGTGGAAAGTCCGCATAAGGGGAACTCTTTTGGGAGGAAGCACACAAGGGTGAGGGCAGAAGTACAGGAAATAGATGAAATATGGCTGGGAGCTCTGAACTACAGCGGTGTGAATCCTTGGTGGAAGGATAAAAAAAGGACATATTGGAGACATCTGTGGAAGGTGACATTATTAGACAGATGTGACTGAGTAACTGGGAAAGGAAATGGCAAGAAGCAGGATGTGAGGAACTGCAGTCAAGGTAACTGGGATTCTATAGGCTTGTAATGGATCTTGTTGGATAGACTATCCCCAGAAATAAAAACAACAAACTCTAGGAAAGAGTCAAAGATGGAGCTAGTGAAGATAAAAAAAGGCTAGAAATTGGAAGTAAAATTACAGATGAGAAGGGCATCACTGATATTGTCAGTGTATTGGAGAAAGAGTTGTGGGAGGGGGCCTGAGTAGGGCTGGAACAAGGAATGTTCTACATGCTGCATAAAAATAAGCACATTGGGTACCCATAGCTGCATTTTTGATTTTGAGAAAGTGAGATGAGTTATAGGAGAAGTTACTCAAAACAAGACTGAGCTCAGCCAGGTGAAGGAGGGTGGTGGTGGTTGGGGACTGTCACTGGGTTGGAAAAGGCTTGCATGGTGTCTGACAGGTGGTTTTTATTTGGGAAGAAGGTAGAAATGAGCTCTGCAGGGTGGGGTCTGAGGTAAGAAGTATAGAGAGCTGATCTCCAAAGAAAATTAGGTAAATAGGAATCCTTGAAACAACAGTTTGATGCTCAGTGATGGTGTTATGGTCTAGGAGGGCATTAGCAATTTACCTAACAAATCCCAGAAACTGCAATTAATGGTCAGTTTGTCTTACTTTTGGGATGTAAATTAAGGGATGAATTAGGTCTAAGCCAAAGATCTGGAAGAACTCCTGTTAAATAGTTTGTAGAATCTTTTGCAATACCTGAATTAAAAAAATATGAAAGTAGGAGTATACTTAAGAGGGAAATCAGGAGGGCAAAACAGGGACATGATAGCTTTGGCAAATAGAATTAAGGAGAATCCACATTTTTACAAATATATTAAGGACAAAAGGGTAACTAGGGAGAGAATATGGCCTCTCAAAGATCAGCAAGGCGGCCTTTGTGTGGAGCCACAGAAAATAGGGGAGATACTAAGTGAATATTTTACATCAGTATTTACTGTGGAAAAGGATATGGAAGATATAGACTGTGGGGAAATAGATGGTGACATCGTGTAAAATGTCCAGATTACAGAGGAGGAAGTGCTGGATGTCTTGAAACGGTTAAAGGTGGATAAATCCCCAGGACCTGATCAGGTGTACCTGAGAACTCTGGGAAGCTAGAAAAATGACTGCTGGGCCTCTTGCTGAGATATTTGTATCATCGATAGTCACAGGTGAGGTGCCGGAAGACTGGAGGTTGGCAAACGTGGTGCCACTGTTTAAGAAGGGCGGTAAAGACATGCCAGGGAACTATAGACCGGTGAGCAAGTTGTTGGAGGGAATCTGAGGGACAGGATGTACATGTATTTGGAAAGGCAAGGACTGATTAGGGATAGCCAACATGGCGTTGTGCGTGGGAAATCATATCTCTCAAACTTGATTGAGTTTTTTGAAAAAGTAACCAAGAAGATTGAGGACAGAGCAGTAGATGTGATCTATATGGACTTCAGTAAGGTGTCTGACAAGGTTCCCCATGGGAGACTGATTAGCAAGGTTGGATCTCATGGAATACAGGGAGAACTAGCCATTTGGATACAGAACTGGCTCAAAGATAGAAGACAGAGGGTGGTGGTGGAGGGTCGTTTTTCAGACTGGAGGCCTGTGACCAGTGGAGTGCCACAAGGATCGGTGCTGGGCCCTCTACTTTTTGTCATTTACATAAATGATTTGGATGTGAGCATAAGAGGTACAGTTAGTAAGTTTGCAGATGACACCAAAATTGGAGGTGTAGTGGATAGCAAAGAGGGTTACCTCAGATTACAACAGGATCTGGACCAGATGGGCCAATGTGCTGGGAAGTGTCAGATGGAGTTTAATTCAGATAAATGTGAGGTGCTGCATATTGGGAAAGCAAATCTTAACAGGACACTTAATGGTAAGGTCCTAGGGAGTGTTGCTGAATAAAGAGACCTTGGAATGCAGGTTCGTAGCTCCTTGAAAGTGTAGTTGCAGGTAGATAGGATAGTGAAGAAGGTGTTTGGTATGCTTTCCTTTATTGGTCAGAGTATTGAGTACAGGAGTTGGGAGGTCATGTTGTGGCTGTACAGGACATTGGTTAGGTCACTATTGGAATATTGCATGCAATTTTGGTCTCCTTCCTATCAGAAAGATGTTGTGAAACTTGAAAGGGTTCTGAAAAGATTTACAAGGATGTTGCCAGGTTGGTGGATCTGAGCTACAGGCTGGGGCTGTTTTCCCTGGAGCATCGGAGGCTGAGGGGTGACCTTATACATGTTTACAAAATTGAGGGGCATGGATAGGAAAAATAGACAAAGTCTTTTCCCTGGGTTCAGGGAGTCCAGAACTAGAGGGCATAGGTTTAGGGTGAGCGGGGAAAGATGTAAAAGAGACCTCAGGGCACCTTTTTCATGCAGAGGGTGGTACATGTATGCAATGAGCTGCCAAAGGAAGTGGTGAAGGCTGGTACAATTGCAACATTTAAGAGGCATTTGGATGGGTATATGAATAGGAAGGGTTTGGAGGGATATGGGCTGGGTGCTGGCAGGTGGGACTAGATTTGGTTGGGATATCTGGTCGGCATGGACGGGTTGGACTGATGGGTCTGTTTCCATGCTGTACATCTCTATGGCTCTATGTAGCAAAGATGAAAGGAACCATTTTGACTGCAGCATTCCTTCAGTATTCTACTGAGAAGTGTAGCTTTTACCTGTTTTCAAATCCTTGGAGTCTGGACCCACATGAAGTGAATAAGACTGGCACCGGCTGGTCTTCCAATCCTCATACCTCGAGGATTAGAATTTGGTAGAGTTCCTGTTTTGAACTGTTTCCCAATTACTCCTACTAGAAAATGCACATATACAGATTTCTGACGTGATACATGTTTTGACTCCTCTGTAATTCCCCCTAATACTACAAGGAAATAGCTAATGCTTATTGTCCACATGCATTAGTGAAGATTAACAATTTGGGAAGATTGCAGGAATGTGGTTTAAATGTTTGGAACTATACTGCACCATGAGTCAGCAGTCACTTCAGAAGAGTAGGAAGGAAAATATATTTTTCTGCATGTAGCCTTGGGCTTGAGTGAATAGTTATGAGCTCTTGCAAAAGCAAAAACTGAGGATGCTAGAAATCTGAAATGAAAACAAACTGCTGAAAATACTCAGATCTAATATCTTCTGTGGGGAGGTAAAGGTTTAATTTTTCAGGCATATGATCTTTCAGAAGATATTCCCATTTCTGCCAAGAGTACTGTGTATCATAGAATGCCTGCAGGGTGGATGCAGCCACTCGAGCATAGAATCCACCCCTGCAAAGGCCCAACCCCCCACTGGAATAATATTTCCAACATTTTCTGTTTTAAACATTTCACTCTCATTTTGTAATCTGAGCTTTATAATTTTGATTTAATACAGTACTTAGGTTTCATTAATATGAAGATCAATGAGCATCAAGATATTGAATTCTGTTTTGCTGTGATAAATAATAAAACATTCTCACCATCTTGTCACTGTACAATTTGAAGATCAAATGAATTATCTCTGCCCCAAGCATTGTTTATTCCTCATTCTGCACCAACCAAAGACATAAATAATCAGTTAATATAATTATTATTCTTTGTACCATGTCTTGAGCAAACTGTTCTGATGTAGCTATTTCACAAACTTAGCTGAAACTGCAATTCCCCCAACCATCTTTTGACATTTTTCTCCTGGTGATCCAGAAAGTTCAGGACCACCAAATTGCACTTACATAGCACCTTTTAAAGATGAAAACATCTGAATGTGGTGATGTTGGTGGTTTTGGTTGTGGGGAGTTGGGGGGTGGGGAGGGGGAACAGAGACAGACACACAAGGACAGGATCAGGACATGCCATGGGCTGCAAGTTGGTGAGGAGCTTTTGAAAAAGGTAAAGACTTTGCAAACAGGAATTCGGTAGAGTTTCAAGAGGATAGAGTTGATAGGTGAGCAAGAGTTTGTGCAGCACAGACTACGTTGAAGTTGGGTTTTTGATGCTCAAAGAGAAACCGTGTTGAATAGCCACTGAAGCAGGATCCTTTAGCCCGAAAGACATAGAGCAGAAAGACTGCCAAGGTTGATAGCAGGAGAAGAAACCTGTCCTTAAACGGATACATATTGCATTTTCAGCTGTAATAAATGATATGGAATTCCCACAGTTTCATATCACACTTTATTGTTCCAGTTAATCAAAGCATTTGTTATTTAATTTTCTTTTGCAAAAGACTGAAGATAGAAAACTTAAGATAGTACATTGAGACTTCTAAGTTATGAACACTGAAGGAAGAGATATCTGCTGTGTGTTTTTGCAAATTTCCTTTAAAACAAACTTGTATATACTTTGGGGTAGGGGAGGGTGGACGGACAAAAAGTGAATGAATGGTAAGTTTGTTACACAGTCTCCATTGTAGCAGAGTAACAAGTCTATTCATGGGATTAGGTTCATTTAAGGCATTCACTCTCCAGGTGGAATTTATAGTGTTTAAGTGCAATTTCGTCCATGCTTCAGCTGTTCCTACTGAGACATTCATTTGTTTATTCTTCTATCTGTCTCTCAGACTTTACTCATTTATTGGCATGCACAATCCACATTACAGTATTCGCCAAAGTTTGTCCACTTTGCTCGGTGCAAGAAAAAAATTATTGGCTAAAACAAAATTTCTTTCAGCTTCAAACGCTGCAGAGTGAAAACACCACCCTCAGGCGGCAGGTCACTACGAATATCTGTCAAGTTCCCAGTTCAGAATACCCAGGTCCCTCCAATCCTTCGTCCTTAAAACGGCGCCCGTCTGCACGTGGCAGCCGGCCTATGTCCATGTATGAGACTGGCTCTGGTCAGAAACCCTATCTCCCAATTGGGGACATCACATACCCAGAGGACAGTATTGCAGGACTTCAGCCCTTCCCTCAACACGTAAGTAAATCAGCATCAGCTCTGGTAAGCAACTTATGCTTTTTTTTTTCCTCCTTTTCCACTTTGTCTTAAGTTCTGATTTTCCTTTCTAGCTTGCAAATCACTGTCTTGTGAATTTTTGTCTTTGTTTTATTTTTTTATTGCAAAATTAAGATTTGTTTTAATTATTGAAAAACACCTAATTGAATATAAATGACCCAACTGCATCTTGGCCTGTTGTTCTCATGTCATTGTTATATTTGAAATGGAAAGGAATAAAGACTAAGATCTTTGTAACTTTATTTGACCAAATAGTGATAGTGGAAAACAAAGTGCCTGCTTGAGGCACTAGATGATGTACAAGTATTGTAGAGGTAGGGCATCATCTTTGGAGAGAAACAGTCAGCATTTCATGTCAGTTTACTTCGATAGAAACATTTATGAATAGTCATAGACTTGAAACATTAACTGTTTTTCTCCACTGATACTGCCTGACCTGCTGAGTATTTCCTCAATTTTCTGAATTTATTTCAGATTTCCAGCCTCTCTAATCCTTTGTTTGTGCAAGTATTGTGGCATTGAGCTAAAATCACAAATGCCCAATGAATTATGATCTTGAAATGAATAGGTAATTTTGACATCAAAAATAAAGCTACTCCATGATAATTCAGTTTGTGCATGTACCATTAGGCTGGTTTTGAATGAATAAGACCAAATGTGAACAGGTCTGACACCCAAGATTGAGTCAGTGTATTGCAAACTTCACTGGTTGAGGACTGAATTGGACTTGGGTCTGGTGCTTTCTTTGGATATTTGATACATGGGCAGTGATGAATCAAGCAAGGATTTAGAATCTATGCCTTCAGAAGAGAAGTGATAGAAAGGTTGAAAGCTGGAGAAGAGGAAAGAAAAGCTCAAATTTTCACAGCTTAACTTTTAATCTACAATATTTGAAAACAAAAGCCCTCTTAAACTATAAATATTGAATTATTTTAAATCTGCTTACACTTTTTTGCAAATTGGAAAAAATCAATACAATACCTAATTTAATAATTCTAATGTAAATATTACAATATATTTCAGTCTGGCAGGTATGGCAAAATATATTGAATGTTTCAGGTTGTCAAAGTGTTACTTTTATTGATACTTCTATTATTTCTAATGTTGCAGGTTTAATCCCCTCCGGGGTGTTCTGTAATTTTGCTACATTATTGTGCAAACAGGGAAAGCAATGTCATTGTTGGTATCTCTGTTCTTTTTTGCATGGTAGAAAATATCCTTAGTTATTGAAGCATTAAATATTAAGTGGAAAAAAATCCACTCGTTATATTTTAAGGCTATATTAAAACTGAACAGGGGCTGAAAGATGTTAATGTTTTTTTAGTTGGCTGAGTACCTGGTTTGTGATAGGGATACCAAAAGTGTGGGTTCAATACCTGCGCCAGCTGAGGGTACTACAAAGGGCTCCCCTCAGCTTTTCTCCCTCACCTGAGGCATGGCGACCCTCTGGGTAAAACACCAATCATCTCTCTATAATGAGAGAGCAGCTCTATGTTCCAGTAGAACTATAGTGGCTTAATTTTATCATGGATTCTTCTTTAATGCTTTGAGATATTTTAATTCAGACAGTTCTATAGGAAATATTGGAATACACTCAAAACAAATTGTTGCACTAAATGGAAATTTACTCAGACCGGGATTATGCCTAATTTGAATGTTTTGTTTACCATCTAGTTTGAGAATGGAATATCCTTTCCATACTAGAAGCTTCTGTTCCAGAGGCTTTGAGTAAGAATGAGTTACACTAAATTTTTCAAACTGCACTTTAAAGTTATGAGTTCAAATACAGAATAATTATGAATTTAGCAATATTTGAACTTGTATTTTGTGTAATTTTACACAGATAAAATCTACTGTGCAAGCTCTGCTAGCAGTTTGAAAAACTATCTCACTCCTTTGTTCTCTAATCCCAGCCCTGCAATATTTTTCCATTTTTGGATTATGTAAATTTTTAAATTAAGAACACATGAAATGTGTTCTATTGCCTATAAATTTATAATTGTAAGGCCCATTGGTCATTGGAATACGTGATGTGTGTTTTTGAACGTCCAGTTGATTTATTAAATAAGTTTTTCTACAAGTCACCAAAGGGAAATTCTGAATCATTAACTCAATTTTAAGAGATGCATGGGAGATTTTGTTTTCAGTGTGAAGTCTTGTTGCTTTTAAATGTTGGCTTACTGAACTATTTGGTTTGTAGGTATGCCAAGTAAAATCTTAATTTTTTCAACAGGTTCACATTCAATAATCATGTCTCATAAGATTCAGATTTTGTCATTTGTAGCACCATATTGTTTTTTTTTAATTATCTGTCCTACTAATATGCTAAGTTAACCCAAAATCATAGTTACATATCACTTGGTTTTGTTCATTTGTCAATTGAGGGAGTATGTGGTCTTCTTGAGTTGAATTTTATTGCAGTACTGGGCAGTATGCTCTTGAATTTTTTGTTCTCGTACTCCTATGATTTTTTTTCTAAAATGTTGTTTTGTCTTTGAAGTAAAAATACATGCACAAATATTTGTTTTCATTTGTCTCAAATTTGAGTCAATTTAAAATAGACTATTTAATTTAGTTACTACTGCTCCAAAAGATATTAAATCCTCCCTTTAGTTGCAGCATAACTTACCCTATCAGTGAAATTATAAAGCCAACTATTATGGTGCCAAATAAAGTATTTCGCACAGTGTTCTGATCCTATTTCTAACCAAGTAATCAGTTAGAAATCAGTAAGTACAGCTGTGTAATCTTTAAGTCTTGAGTTAATTCAGAGCAATGAATTTTAGTGAAGTCATTTGATGGGAACAAGTTTAGGTGGATGAATAACGTTTTTTTAAAAAGTTATCTTTAATATTTTAATTGGCAGTGTGTTGATATTTGTATTTGCAATGTTACAAATTGGTGAAAGTGAGGACTGCAGATGCTGGAGATCAGAGTCAAGATTGTGGTGCTGGAAAAGCACAGCAGGTCGGGCAGCATCCGAGGAGCAGGAGAGTCGACGTTTCAGGCAAAAGCTCCTCATCAGGAATGAGGTCTGATGAAGGGAAGGGCTTTTGCTTGAAATGTCGACTCTCCTGCTCCTTGAATGCTGCCTGACCTGCTGTGCTTTTCCAGCACCCCATTCTCGAATGTTACAAATTGAACGGGTAATCAAGCTCACTGCTTAGAGTTAAGAGAACTTGTTCATTGTGTTTTGTAATTTACTGACATTTGTAAAAACTTGGCATACATATACTTTGACAATTCATGGAGTCCTTCTCTCTTTTGTTATGTTTTTCTCATGTTTAATTTTTGCCAGAATGTTTCTTCTTTCCCCTTTCAGATTGGGAGGAGTGCCTTTGTGACCTCCTCTTCATCTTTACCTTCCTTCCCTTCCACGCTTTCCTGGTCCCGGGATGAGAACACCCGAAGGGTTAAGTACCTTCTCACTTGGTCTGTACGGAGGGAGGTGGTGACCATCGCAGTGCCCGTTGCTGCCTCTTCCCACCTATTTGGCCTGCTCCCTTTGCTTAAACTCTGCATGAGTAGTCACTTTCACTGGAGTTTCCCTGTTGATTGCATATTTCTGATTATTCTTCTGTCTTTTACTTTAAATTTTTCAATTTATTAATCCTGCTTGCTCCGAAACCACAGGTTGCAGTGCACACCTTGCTTAATTAGCCTTTCATCAATCAAAGCTAGACCCTTTGCTCCTGCAGAAGTATTAGATCTCTAGCCATCCTGATGATTAGTTGATGAATCCACTGCACTGTGTTGTACAGAGCAGGAATGTCCTGGGTTCAGTCTCTGGTCCCTTGCCAAATTAGCTCATTTCAACTGGAATACAACTGGCCTTCACATGAGATAGAATGTGAAAATAAAAGGCATGATATCCTAGTTTTTATCTGGCATATATAATTTTATGGGAGATGAAAAATATTGGGTGATGACTGGATTTAAACTCAGCTGCAAATACTGCCTGAGCTCAAAAGTAAAGAATGGCCACTTGGGCAAGGTACTGAAACACTACATGTGCCCATGGAGCCAGATACCAGCACATTTGAGAAGGGATGTGAGAAATTTGAATAAGAAACTTTCAGTATAAGTATGGAGGCTATAATTTCTTTTTCCCAATTTTCTCCCCTCCCCGCTCCTGCAGGCTCTGATTCCTTGATGTCGTATGATTCCATGAGCACTGGTCGCTTTTTAGTACCTCATGTGGCCATTTTACATGTGTAAGCCTTGACGTTGAACATTGGCAAGCATCGCAGCCAAGCCAAACCAATCCAATCATTACCCAAAGTCCACACTTCAAACATGGATCGTTGGATATTGATCAGAAGCAAGAAACTTAGTTGGTACCAAATCCAGACACTGAGGACACCATTAGCACCCAAACTCCATGCTGGCTGCATTCAGCTGAGTCATAGTTCAGGGATAGAATGGGCATGATCTGAGTTTTTATGTCTCTGTATGCACTGGATTAACATACAGCCTTCAGAGGAGCTCAGCTGTAATGGTTTGCAGTTGTAAAACGGAAATAACATTGAATTACTTATACCAAATGTAGTTATTCAGCAATTGATGGCTGATTTTGGAAGGGTAATGTCTTTTCATAAAATAAAAGCTATGTTCCTGGCGGCATATGTTGCATTCTGAAATTAATTTAAATAAGTGGTCTAAAATGAATGCAAAGTACAGATTTTCAGTGTTCAATATTCTTTTTCCACCCTCACAAGCTAACCTGGAAATCAGATGTGCTATTTCGTTGGGTTAAAATTTGAAAAAAGGAAATCCATTTTCTATTAAAATGCTATGTAGTGCATGTGAATCAGGATCTTCATGCAACTTGGGTGCTGTATTATGAGATGAAAGCTTTCAGACGAAGGTCATGATTGACTTCAAAAGCTTGCTCCATTTTCTAATGATGCTTCCATCACTAAGGTGTTTTTGGACTTTAATAATGCTTTCAATGAACTGTGACTGGCTGCTGGTGGGACAGAAAGAGCCCTTGAAAATGTATCAATTATTTATCTGCTAAAGATTTTATGACCCAATATCCTAGTGGTGGTGATTGTGGCATCTTAAACCGATGGATAACCATTTTCAGTGCTTCATTCTAATAGCTGGGAGTATTGTGGAAATTGAATTGCACCACCTACTGAACTTCAGTATAATTTCGAAGCAGATACATGAATAAACTAACTAATTCTTTAAATGGATTTTATTTAAATACTCATTCTTGGGCAATCTGCTTTTGTAAAGATGGTACCAGCCACAGAATCATTAGCATCCTGTCTTGAGCATGGTCTGACTTACCTCACATTGTAGCATGTATTTACTTTTTAAATCCGCCGGTTTTAAAACAAAAATAAACTCTCTGCTTCCAAAGTCAGATTGTGCATTCTTTTTAAACATTAACATTTGAACAGAAAGCTGATTCATGCTGAATGTTTTTCTTTGTCGTATGCTGGAATGATGTGTTAATCAAACACTGCTAATGTTGTTGAATTTCTTATCTGAGTGTCAAATAAAATTTTGCAATGTACACGTTTAAGAGAAACGTGAACACACTCGAGTGACTGGCAATCCAATTATAAATGTCCTAGTTTAACCATAACTTTTTCTTCAAAAGGTTTGTTTAAAAATAGTTTGAATTCAACCTGATTGCTGCTTTTATAAAACAGCTGATTAAATTGACATCTATCATGATTAGTAGAGAGTCTCAATCTTAATTATACAAATATAAAATAGGATTAAGATGAGAGATGATAAGTGGTTCCTAAAATTTGATCCTGTCAGAGGGATAATGTTAACTCCCAAGTTGAGCACTTTTTTTTTCCGTGCCCCCCCTCCTCCAGTGTTTAGATTATCCTCCAGCATGATAACCCTCTGCAATACCTGTATTCCTGAGCATCCTAATTTTAATCATTTTATCATTGGCAGCTGTGCCTCCAGCTGCCAAGGCCCAATGTTCTAGAATTCCCTCAAAACCCCACTACTACTCTTTCCCCTAAGAAACTCCTTCAAAACCCTACACCAGCTCCAATATCAATATCTCCTGATGTAGCTTGAGTATCAAATTTTGTTTTAATACTATTCCTGTGACATACCTTGAAATGTTTTATTGTTAAAAGTGCTAAGTAAATACATGTTGTTCAGGTGCAAACTGCATTTTAGCTTTGATTGTCTCAAGCTCATAACAATTTTATTTCCCAGGGATCATTTGTGCTCGTAAGTGTAAAGTATAATGTTTAAGTAGCAAATTTCTGTTGAGAAACGTACCACGATAAAATGTATCCATTAAATTGTGGAGTACACAATAAATCCATTGAATACAATGCAAATTTATTGTTCATAGGAGAACCAAAGACTCCATCTTACTACTCTACCTCACTACTTTTTCACCCCCAGTCCAGCCCCACCTTAATACATTCAAATTGAACCCTCCAAAACTTGATTCAAAAGAAAAGCAAATGATTTTTTTCAAGTTTTTAATTTAAAAATGAAAATTGAGGTTGTTTTGTCTTTTAGCATAAATTCATTGCTTTACTTTTGCTTAGTTAATAACTCCTGGCATATTTTCTTTGTTACTGACTTCAAATGTTTTGCATGTACATTTCTTGATTTCTTGTCTGACTCAGGACCTTGTGTCACATAATAGTTGTCAACTTATATGAACATTTGAGGAATCACTATACTTTTTGTATCTTGGGATTTGTTTCAACATCTTTAGGCATCAAAACTCGAGAAACAGAACAGCATGCCAGACAGTGACTACGATAACGCAGCAAATGACTTGGAGCCAGATGAGGCTGGGTATGGATTAAGTATAGCACAATACTACAGAAAAGATGTGCTCAATTGTCTACATATAGTTTGTAGATTTCAATTGCTTACCAATAATATCCAAATCTTATGTTATTTTGAAATTCACCCCTCTGAATAATCTCTATATATGATGATTGAACTAAAGGTCAGTAATTTGTGATGTGATTGAGGTGGAGTAATGAATGCAAATATGAGGTTCTGAAATGAATCTCTGTAACAATGTAAATTTTCTGCTCTTTAGCCTATCTGGAAATTCCATTGAAATGCTAATAACACTTGCCAAAAGATTTTTCAGTTCCGTTTCCATTAAATATTTTTTAGTATAGTTATATTTTAAGGTTTCCATAAGGTGATTGAATGTTAACACGAGATTGGAGTTCTGATCACAGTCAGAAAATTGTCAAATAACTGAACTCATCATGAGTACCCACATTTTTGTTTCTTGGTTTTCACTTCCCTTTTTTAATGTTATGATGGAAGTGCAGTATGTTATGTCAGTGCCATGTGCTATCAATACAAATGTACTCAACAGCAAATGTAAGTTCTAGTTTGTAATCAGACAGCAGCAGTTGGAGACACAACTTACTGGAAAAAGTAGCAAGAATCTTAGGGAGTGATATCTGTGCACATTATTCTTAGAATCCCTACAGTGCAGAAAGAGGCCATTTGGTCCATCAAGCCTGCACCGACCCTGCAAAGAGCATCCCACCCAATCTGCAATAACCCCACATATCCCATGATTAATTCATCTGGGTTGCACATCCCTGGACATCAAGGGGCGATGAGCATAACCAATCCATTTAATCGGCACATGCTTGGACAGTAGGAGGAAGCCAGAGCACCCAGAAGAAACCCATGCATATATGGGAGAAGTGTAAATTGCATGTAGTCACCCAAAGCTGGAACTAATCCAGATCTTTGGTGCTGTGAGGTAGCAGCACTCTGCCACCCGTTATACCCTTTCAAAATTAGTCATATTGATTGAAGTCTGATGGATCACCAGACTATCTCCAAGATGAGGAAGGAACCAAATCAGAAAAACCTGCCCTTTTTACATATAGAGGAAACAAGTATCTGGATGTGTTTGCTCACATTTGTGGCTAATCAAGTGTTTTGGAAGAAGCATAATGGTGATTAAATGTTACATCAATGATTTGATTTTCAATGCTAGAATATTTTCAAAATAAATTTTATAGAAATAAAGATGATCTATTTAAGGTCATGGTACAAGTAGAAAATCACTTGCAAATGTTTGAGTAAAGTCCACTTTTAAAATATGAAAATGATTGTTGGTTCCTAACAAATGATCTTCAGCCAATAAATGCAGTTCAAAAAGCTGTCACTCCCCTAAATATTGAGCTATTATCTCTGGAATATAAATTACCCCTTCTTCAAGCCTTTTGAGTAGAAAACACCCTCTGAGTCAGAATGTACTTTTTCAATGCCTCTTGGGAATACAAAGTGGCATTGGCAGGAATAGGTAGATTAATCAATGGTGGCTGCTGTCTCAGGTGTAACATGAGGCTAGTATGCATTGCTGTCTTTTCTTCTAAGAAAGCTTCAATTCTATATATCAAAGTTTGCAATATTTTAAAGACACATTTGGTACTATTAAAAAGTCCTACTGTTCATGTGAACAGAATATTACTCCCCTTTTGTAACGTAAAGGTGTTCTTTTACTTTTCATCCAATGTTCTCCAACTGTAAATCTAGACAAGAATATTTATGAATAATTCATTTTGAAAGATGATCAGCATGTTTGAGTTTCTACCTGAGAGGGGAGTATAAACCTCAATTAAAACAAATTCCCTATTTTATTTCTCTTTGCTTAATGTAAGCTCTTGCCAAAAGGGTAAACTAAAAAGCATAGGACAGTATGAAGAAACCCCAATACTAGAGCTGGACAATCCAGATGCAGAACCAGATTCCACACTCCCAAGCACAGAGGATGTAATTCGAAAAACAGAACAAATCACCAAAAATATTCAGGAGTTGCTGCGAGCAGCACAGGAAAACAAGCACGACAGGTAAGGCAGTGTTTATTTTGTATGGAATTTTATGCACGAAGACCATGTGGTTGGCAGTGTAGGTGGTAGAGGTGTGGAGCTGTAAGTGCACATATGGATGTTGATGCCATGTCTGTGGTCAACCATATTGAAGACTGCTAGGAGGCCAAGGTAGAGGATGTTATCTGAGAATTTACTTCGGTTCTTCGGAGCCTTTGCGAGAAGAGAAATTTGATTGCCAAGGTTCAAATAGTGTTGTGTAGGCAAGGAGTTTGGAGGTAACAATGCATCCTAAGATGGGGATGGGAGCAATCGTTTTCAAGGACAAGATAATCAGAGGTGGGTGGTGGTTTGACAATGACAGCAATGGCCACCTCCAACAGACAGATGGTATTCATTTCATCATTCTGGATTGGATTTGAATCTGAATCCTGCAATAAAAGCAGCAGCTTTCCCACCACGCCATTCAGTTTCAATTTTTTTTTAAATGATACTAGTTAGAATGAGCAAAACTAAGTTAATTCACAGAGGATTTGTCTGTAATTTTTGTAATTCCCATGTGTGTGGTATATTGTTAAGAAAAGTGAAATTAGTTTTGCTTATGTGCAAGCAGTATCCAAGTTTCACCTTAGTGGTGCCACTATATGTGCTTTGTGATGTGATAGCTATCTTAAAGAGTACAAAGCAGTATAAATTATTTTGCAAGTTACAGTACAAAGGAGCTATTGTCCTACCTCTTTTAAATCATCCAGAAGTGGTCCTTTCAGCCTGTCAAGTCTGCTCTGCTATTCAATGAGATCATGGCTGATCTGATTCCCTCCACCACCATCACTACCCTTTTCCTGGCTTTTCCCTATAAGTAAGCCTTGATTCCCTGAAAAATGTATTTCGGCCTCAAATTTAGTTAATACAGCCTCAACAACTCTGTCTTAAAGAATTCCGCGGATTTGACTACCAGCTATCCAGGATTTTGCCCAAATGAACATTCATTGTGTGTTTTTCATTTCAAATTTTATCATGTCATAGGATTTGGCCCTTGACCTTTTTACTTTTGAATATTTTGCATGTATCTGGACCTCAGTTTGTTTGTAGGAAATGCTGGCTTGCCATTTGCAATTCTACCACTGATGCGAACCTGTTTATTGCTCCTGGCTTCTTTCCTGAATGTGGACTCCTGGCTAGATTGGTGCTTTCACAAATCACTTTTAGTACCACCTCATTATGACCATAATTTATATATCAATCTTGCAGGTGAGTTGTGTGAAAGTAGGCACTGAAACCCAAGCTGGGTGCAGTTCCCAAGCGCACATACTCTAACAAAGATTGCTGGATACTTGCATACAATTTACGTACAAAGTCATCAAAAAATGTTATGTTCATGATATCAGAATAATGTCTTCGGAACCTAATGAACTGAGGGAACTAAGTTAGTATTGGAATAAAAATATGGAGAATATTACAGAGTTAATGTTTTAAGTTCGATATGATTCTTCCCAAAGCAAATTCATATTAGTCTTGATGCATCAACTCTTTCTGTCTTTACAGAGTCTATCAAAGTTTCTCTAGCACTTTCTATATTTATTTAAAACTTCTTAAGTATTTCTTTTAAGTTGGTACTTGAATAGATAATTAGATTCAGTCAAACATGTGATAACCAAGTTTCGGCACACAGTATGCATAAATCAGTCCCTTAAACACATTAGATGCCTAAAATTTCCTCCTCTAATTTGTTCTTTCCATACAGCCCACTAATTACTGATTCAGTGTTTTTAAAGTCTGTATGTATGTGTTGACATGAAGATGCAGGTGTGTCTTGATCCATCAGTGTCTTAAGTTTCAGAAGTTCCAGTCCACTGCTGTCACACCTTATTAATGCTGTTTTGGATACACTATAAAATGGTTCTAATCTGTCAATAAATTTGCAGTATGTATCTGGATATACTGGAATTGCTAGACTCATGTGTATTCCACTATCTGCTACATTCCATATGGGTTTTGCTTTCATTCCATTTTTGTGATTTGATTTCATTTGTGCAATCACTTCTTTCTTGTTCTTTCCCTTACTCTTCCCCTTTTGCTTCCAATCCCCCTCTCTTTCCCTCCATTCCAGCAGACAGATTGAACGGGAGAGCCTGCGCAAATTCAGGCACAGCCTTGGCTGTTTCAGTACATTGGTTCTGCGGGCCGACAAAACTTCCCTTCAGCCTCTGACCCTGCAGCAGCAGCCTGACCCTGCCACCTGGTACTCTGACCTCTGTCTCTGCCTCCCAGGCACTCCATCTTTACTCTTCTTCCCTGCATGATTGTCACTGTGGTTTGTTAACAAAAGTAATGAGCCTAGTGGAAAGAAACTAAAATACAGTAGCTGCAACGGAAATGATATACGTTTGCTGACCATAATAAAACAATTCATTCATATTTCATTTATATAATGAGTTGACTATATATTAAAATGCCAACAGTTAATGTGCACTATAATGGCTACAATGATAACCTCTTTGGTTACAGCTTTCCACTCAGTTCATAATGCAGTGCGTAGTATAAAACCGAGCCATAAAACAAGAAAATTTCAGAGCTAGTTCTCTGGTCTGTGCTGACTTGGCTCATCCCATCTAAAATGGGCCCCAGGTCTTTGGTTGAGGAAGAAACAATCAGCTTTGATTTTCACCCTACTTGCATACAATGGCCTCCACTAGGAAGCGTACACGTTAATGTTAGGATACAGGATGGGATCTAGCTGTGATGTCTGATGCTTAGTCTAAGTCAAATCTGGCCAATTGTATGAGATGACACAATAGAGTAGGGTTACTGTTGATAAAAGTGATTGATTTTGTGTTGGAGAGTGCCTTTGTAGTGTCAGTGTTGTTTGGGTTCCATATGGCAAAAATTCCATAACCTTCTCAAATTGACACACGCATCCTTTAGTTATTGCAGTGGCCTCTGGAAAAATATGACTTTGTGACTTGTAATTTGTTTGGATTTAAAGGTGTGTGCATCCCTTTTAGCCTAGTGGGTAAATGAATTGTCTGGTGTGATATTGAACTGTACAGAATTAACATATCCCTGATCAGATCTCCCGTGTTTTGTTATCTCATCTCAACTGTGACAACATTTGGAGTTCTTCAACTGACCACGTGCTCCCAAAGTTAGGTGGGAATATCAACTTGACTTCTCTGATCTTATCAGAAACTTTGCATGTTGAATGTTAGGCAAGAAAAGAATTGATGCTGTGCTGTGATGGTCAGAGGTTCCTACACTTGCACATGAAGAATAGCTGGCTGTATGGGTGAAGTGTTGTATGGCTGATGGAACTCAATGGCATGATGTGTTTTTATTGGGAAAATAGGAATAAAAATTTAATCTAAAAAATGTATCCTGTTATTTTTAGAATAACCAGTTAGATCTATTTAAATAGATTTACAATGTGTGTAACCGTGGTCAATGCTAAATATCCCTGCTAACATTCAACAAATGTTGACTTTGGGTAATTGCCACCACACCTTTTGAGTATGGATGCTTTTTGAATTCAAAAGCCAAATGTTTGTTCAAGCAGCCAACTATAAATGTGGTTAGATTCTCTGCTTGGGAGAGAGAATCTAGTAGCCTGACAGAGAAAATTGACTCCAATCAATGGCCTGTGTAGATTCAGATTCCTCTTGTTGAATGATACAAGCATGTATCAAAGTGTTTTGCTGTCTAATGTGATCTCTATATTACATAAATTGAGTTTAAGGATTGAGTTTGGGTGAAGAAGGTAATAATTTAAGAAATTAACTTTTTTTAAAAAAAGGAAGAGTTTAATAGATCAGAATCAGGATATTGCACATAACACAAGTTTCTATTAAACCCTTTATTAATCCTGTATTTCGGAATACCGACTCCCTCATTTTGCATATAGGGATTGTGAAGTTGAGGTATGAATTTCTTTGTTCTTAACTGATTTCACATCACCCTATATAATTCTTGTAGACCAGTCATTCATCTTCATTTTTAATCTGGTGAAAAATGGTTGTGATAAAAGATTGACTTTTTCAATTTGATTTTTAGTGTGCAACTTATTGTTGCTTTTTTGAATAAATTGTTGCTGGAACATCATTTTTAAAATTAAAAAAAAACTCTCCTTTAAAATTTCTTTTGATATTTTTCAAAACGTTTTAAATCTTGATAATTTCTAATCTCCTCGGAAGACATGGAAACCTGCTTCATGTCCACAACCCTGTCAATTGTGAGATCTTGCTATCTGGTCAGGTAACATTAAGTAATGGCCAAGTGCTCCTCCCCAGAAAGGAAGGGAAAAATCTAATAGCAAGACAACATACTCTGTTTTATAGATATTTTTAATCAACCTGTTCAGAGATGATGTACATCTCTAGAGCAGGTGGTATTTGAACCTGCACCTTCTGGTTTGGAGGTAGGAACACCACCACTGCACCACTTTGGCCCTCTATTTTATACACTGGTTTTATATTGGTATGTACAGGTCACATCTGTTTGCATAGGGAATAAAAGATAACTAATGGGAAAAGTGAAAAAGACTTATCGGCCCAGTCAAGGATAGTAGTGGGAAGTTGTGTGTGGAGGCAGAGGAGATCGGTGAGACACTAAATCAATACTTTTCATCAGTATTCACTCAGAAACAGGACATTGTTGCTGATGTGAATACTGAGTCACAATTAATTAGAATGGACGGCTTTGAGGTATGTAGGGAAGAGGTGTTGGAAATTCTGGAAAGGATGAAAATAGATAAGTCCCCTGGGCCTGATGGCATTTATCCTAGGATCCTCTGGGAAGCTAGGGAGGAGATAGCAGAGCCATTGGCCTTGATTTTTATGTCGTCGTTGTCTACGGGAATAGTGCCAGAAGACTGGAGGATAACGAATGTGGTCCCCTTGTTCAAGAAGGGGAGCAGGGATAGCCCGAGTAACTATAGGCCAGTGAGTCTCACTTCTGTTGTGGGCAAAGTCTTAGAGAGAATTGTAAGGGATAGGATTTATGAACATCTGGATAGGAATAATGTGATCAAGGATAGTCAGCATGGTTTTGTGAAGGGCAGGTCGTGCCTCACAAACCTTTATTGAATTCTTTGAGAAGGTGACCAAGGAAGTGGACGAGGGTAAAGCAGTAGATGTGGTGTATATGGATTTTAGCAAGGCGTTCGATAAGGTACCGCATGGCAGGCTAATGCAAAAAAATACGGAGGTATGGCATTGAGGATGCATTAGAGGTTTGGATTAGGAATTGGCTGACTGGAAGGAGACAGAGGGTAGTAGTTGATGGTATAGGTTCATCTTGGAGCGCAGTTACTAGCGGTGTTCCACAAGGATCTGTTTTGGGACCATTGCTGTTTGTCATTTTTATAAATGACCTGGAGGAGGGGCTTGAAGGCTGAGTGAGCAAGTTTGCGGATGACACAAAAGTCGGTGGAGTTGTGGACAGCGAAGAAGGATGTGGCAGGTTACAGCGCGATATAGATAAGTTGCAGAGCTGGGCAGTAAGGTGGCAAATGGAATTCAATGTAGCTAAGTGTGAAGTCATTCACTTTGGTAGGAGTAACAAGAAGATGGATTACTGGGCTAATGGTAGACTACTTAGTAGTGTGGATGAGCAGAGGGATCTTGGTGTCCATGTACACAGATCTTTGAAAGTTGCCACCCAGGTAAATAGTGCTGTGAAGAAGGCATGTGGCATACTGGGCTTTATTGGTAGAGGAATTGAGTTCCGGAGTCCTGAGGTCATGTTGCAGTTGTATAAGACTCTGGTGCGGCCTCATCTGGAGTATTGTGTGCAGTTTTGGTCGCCATATTATAGGAAGGATGTGGAGGCATTGGAATGAGTGCAGAGGAGGTTTATCAGGATGTTGCCTGGCATGGTAGGAAGATCGTATGAGGAAAGGCTGAGGCACTTGGGGCTTTTCTCATTGGAGAAAAGAAGGTTTAGGGGAGATTTTGATAGAGGTGTACAAGATGATTAGGGGTTTAGATAGGGTTGACAGTGAGAACCTTTTTCCACGAATGAAGTCAGCTGTTACTAGGGGATACAGCTTTAAATTAAGGGGTGGTAGGTAATGGACAGATGTTAGGGGTAGATTTTTTACTCAGCGGGTTGAGTGTTCATGGAATGCCCTGCCAGTAGCAGTGGCGGACTCTCCCTCTTTATGGTCATTTAAGCGGGCATTGGACAAGCAAATGGAGGTTATTGGGCTAGTGTAGGTTAGGTAGGCTTCGGTCGGCGCAACATCGAGGGCCAAAGGGCCTGTACTGCGCTGTATTTTTCTATGTTCTAAATTCGAGGCAAATATTAAACAAAGCATACTAATCAGACAAATTTAATTTTTAGGACTGAATTTTTTGTGATATACTTTATTCATAGAACTTATTGTAATGTTTTCAATGTATTGGTACCACAAATTGATAACTTGCAGAATAGTAATTTGGCTGAGGTTCCATGATGTTGGCGATCTGTTAATATACCGTAAATGAGTTAATGGTGTTTAGTGAGTTTTGAGAAGATTTGTAGCTCAGGTTGAGGTTCTGCAAGTAAGTTTGCTTGCTGGAACTTTCCAGCTCAGCAAGCAGAATTAATGATGGATTCAGGCAAGAAGTAGTGGGAGAAAGCTGACAGACGTAGGATAATGTTGTTTTGATTCAATTGAGTGTTTATACCCCACTACTGGCATACGTATATATTTTTAAAAATGTTAAGAATGGCGGTTTTAGCATGAGTTAGATTTTATTGTTGCACAAGTGTAAGTTAACCATAAGAGAGTTGATTGCATGAAGGGTCTTAGCTATAATAAGGATGGGAGAAGTTGTGCTTGAGTGTTTTTATATTGGAGCCTGCTTTTCTGGAATCTGCTTGCTTGAAGAACTGGTTAATTTTAACATGAAACTAGGTAGATGACTGAAGGGACTCTCAGTCATACCTGATTCTGTTCTTGCCCATTGTTCGAAAATAAAATTCTCCAGCAAGACCAACCTAGAACCCTCATCAAGGAACATGCAAGCAAGTTGGGTGAGATCAACCACTCTACATAGTCTGTATCCACATTGGTTCCACACTGACTGTACAGTGAGACATCGCATAGTCATTAGTCACTAAACTGTTAGAGAACCCATTGTCATTTTTGGAGAAGAGATTTAAAAGTATGTGAATGTTCATTCTGTTTAGAAAGTGAATATTAACAGCAAATATATATCACAGCAGAACTGCTCTTGCCAGTCTTTCGGCTGTACATATTGTGGAAACTTGTCCATAAGTTCAAATTTGTGTTTCCTTAGCTTTAAACAGTAGGTACCATTGCTAGGATTTATCTGTCATGAGGAAATGACACTAGAACAATGAACTCCAAACCTCCAGGTATACAAAATTCAATCAGTACAGACCAGATATTAAGTAATTTAAGCACTAGACCTGCGTTACATGGCTTTGTGGATCCCATTGTGAGTGCTTGAGGGCCAGATTGGGCATCCTGCCATAAAGAATCATTGGTATTGCATGTCTCATCTCAATCTCTGGATTAATTTGTGCAGTGGATATAATATTAGTGTAGACTTGTTTGAATGTTGCTTTAATTTTGATCGTCCACCAGTATATTAATTGATTTTCTTCCCATTTTCCATGTACCTGTTGCTATTCTGCTGTTTCATCTGTTAGCTTTATGCCCTGCTCGGAAAGGATACATGTTGCTGTAGCTGAGATGGCAGCACTTTTCCCGAAGGTAAGCTTTTAAAATTTACTTTAGCTTCCTTGATGAGAATCTTGTTCTTCCACTGGTCGTTTATTTTTTATGAAACTCCATGTAAATTTGTCCAAAATGAAAAATAATATAATTTGATTAACAGCCTGTCCATTAATTTTGATAAGTAATGACTTCAAGTCAGTTCAACAGCTGGTATGAAATTAGTAGCTAGCTTAGGTTGGAAATAACTAGGAAGGAAAAAGGTAGCGTGAGTCTAGTGAAGACTAGGAAGTGAAAAATCTAAAAGATAACTCATTCCATTTCTCTTGTGATATTATGGGATGATTTTTGTTTATGGAATCTAGTGTCTCCTAGAGAAAGCTGAAGTTAATGTTGATAAGTGATTCCACAATGTACATCAGGCAATAAAAATACTGAACTAACCACCTTGTATTGGTCTATTATCAAGCGGGAAGGTCTATAAATAATCCAAAGAATACCTTTAGTGATTGACTTTCTGGCATGACTAGTATCAAATGTGGAGTAGAAAATCTACAGCTGGGAGCCAACATCATCATCAAAGACCCCTACCACCCCAGTTATAATCTCTTGCAACCTCTTCTGTCAGGCAGATTGTAAAAATACACATACCAATAGGTTCAAAAAAACAGCTTCTTCCCCGCTGTTATCAGACTTCTGAATGGACACTCAAATTTGAAATCCAATGTTGATCTGTGTTTTTGCGCTTACTTCGCAGCCATAACTTTGTATTCCTCACTCTGCTATATCAATTTGCAGTCTTTGTATGGTATGATCCACCTGTACTGCACAAAATAGAAATTTGTCACATGCACTTAGATACAGTGAAATAATAAATCAAAGCAAATCAAAAACTACTGTTCCAATTGACACCAGATATATATCCTTCAAGTCAGTGCCTTGATAGCATGGTCCTGACTGGAGAGCTGTTTGAAATTTACAGTACTGTTATAGTAGTCTGTGCGGTTGGAACTGGTTTCTACTAATACTACCAACTTGCCCTCTGGATTGAGGTTAAAAGCAGAATGGTGTAAAAACAATAACTGCAGATGCTGGAAACCAAATTCTGGATTAGTGGTGCTGGAAGAGCACAGCAGTTCAGGCAGCATCCAACGAGCAGCGAAATTGATGTTTCGGGCAAAAGCCCTTCATCAGGAATAAAGCAAAAGCAGAATGTGCATCCATGTAAAAGCAAATTAATGCAAATACTAGAAATATGAAGTAAAATCAGAAATGTTAAAATGTTGTGGTCCAGCAGCCCACACAGGAAAAAACAGTTGCATTGAGTGACTGCGCTTCACGTAAGAGTATTTAACTATATATGGCATCAAAGAGGCTGGCAAAACTGGAATTGGTGGGAATCTGAGAAAACCCCATAGTTTGGAGTTATACCTAACATAAAAGATAATGAAGGTGGCACCACCACTTTTTTGAGGAATGAGCAATAAATGCTGGCCAAGCGAGTGACATCTCCTGAAGTGTTGAATCTGAAAAGTCTGCAAACTGTCAGACGCAATGTTATTCATTGAACTTGTCTTGATGATCATTGGGACAGTCTTGGAGGATGAGGACTGAGATCAGAGTGAGTGAGACAGCAAGCTAACATTCCAAACAATTGAAAGGAAAGCAGAGGAATCAAACTACCTGCATTTTGTTTCCCCATAGTAGAGGACTGTGAACCATGAATACAGTTTACTAATTTGAATGAAGTCCAATCCTCCCTCCTTTGTTTTCCTGTTCCAACAAAGATCCTCAACCATTTTAGTGTGGAAATTATGGTGATTAATTTCTGTGCATATCAATCCAGCTGACTAAATCTACAGTTCTAAACATCCCAATATTTTGCTGGACTTCTTTTAAAAACCACATTATCAGGAAATGAAAAGCAATATCTATATTTTTCTGTTGATTGCATTAACAGTTCATTTATGTGGAGGGTAAAAATGAATGTTTCTTCTCTCCTTGTGCAGAAGCCACGTTCAGAGATGGTTCGAGCCTCACTGAGGCTACTAACTTCAAGCGCGTACAGACTCCAGTCAGAATGCAAGAAAGCACTGCCAATGGAACCCAGTCCTACAACTGACATCCAACTAGTTACACAGCAAGTGATCCAGTGTGCATATGATATTGCCAAGGCAGCCAAACAACTTGTTACAATAACAACAAAAGAAAACAACAACTGATTACAGCTTTTTCCTTTTTATTAAATTGCAGAATTTTTTTTATATGAAAGAAAATTGTTTTGGATATGTACCAGAATTGGTCTGGACTTTGTCAGTATTATGTTTGCATGCTTTTTAATAACATTATTTACCATATTTGGATATTAAAATAACCTTCCTTCTGCCTGTATGTTTGCAGCAGAGTTAGACTCATTTTTCTGGGTGCTATTTTAATTGTTTGACATCAATACCTACTGGCAATATATTGCTTTCTGTAAGTTTATTAAAAACCTGATTACAGTTGGTTGACATTGTGGAAATAATTGAGGTGTATTGAAAACAGTAGAAATGTATAGAAACTTAAATTACATTTCTTCCACATTACAGGTCAAACCTATTTCATACATTATGCAAAGTAAGGATAAATATTCAAAGTTGCTGCATTGGGAAGGGAAGTGGAAATATTTGCATAAACCAAAGCTATAAATAAGATTTTAATTACTGAGCAGTCTTGGTTATGGTGCAAACCCACACTAAGTGAAATAGATTACAGTTGAAGTGGATATTGTAGTGGGTCGGAAAAATACATACTGGAAAGTTGCTATTGAATTTGGGTTTAGAAAGTCTTGGATTATAAGTATAAAAGGAAAGTATAAGCACGTTAAAATCTACATGTTACACACCAGGCTGCTATAGTGGTATGACCACCTAGGATTGTCAAAATGACTAGAGATTTTAGCTAAAACCAAAAGGCTATAAAGGATTGCTGAGCACAATATTTTTAATCCCAGTGAAATAATTTGAAGCAAGACTGTTATGTAAAGTGGAGAGGTAGACTATAGGACTGTGGAGAAAGAGCTGAGCGATGGGACTGGTTGGAAGAACCAGCACTAATCTGATGAGCTGATTGGTGCAACATGGAAGCAGGCCATTCAATGAGTTATGAACTATTTCTAAAACTAGGTCTACATTTAGCTTTGGCAAGCATTTAGGCAAAATCTATTTTTAAAAGTTCACACTTTGGTTAGCAGACTGAGTTCTGTTGATCATTGACATTAGCTTACAACAATTAACTTTTCAAAAGTTTGGTTTCTTAGAATTTCAAAAGAGCATTACAATAGCTTAAATATTTGCTAATGAATGCTGTTTTACAAGAATCATTATAAACCTATTCCTTCATTCAGCTATATGCACAACATTGTAATCCAGCAGTTGTGTGAATCAGTAAATCAAATTGGTTAAAGCGTGTATGAACTGAAAGCCATACTCATCATTGTTTTTGTGCAAACTGTACCTCGTAATATTACAACTTGTGACCTACATGACTGACAGTATTGTATTTATGCAATATATAGCCAACCCTCAATATTGATTATACCTCTTTCTGTGGAAGATATTTTACATCTTTGTTTTGCTTGTGCATGCAGAGCTACTTATCATTGATCCCACTCCTGCTATTTGGACAGCATTTTTGGTCAGTTAATTTTATGGAAGATCATTTACTTTTAGTTGGTAAACTTTTAAATGTTCCAATTTATTCAGCAAAACTGTAGTGAAACTTAGTCTATGTACTTTTTGCATTAAATTCTCAAACGTGAAAACCTGATTTCTGCAAAATTGCATCTCAGTCAGATGTACTATCTACTGCTCATAAGGCATGTGGGGTTTCAACTTGAACCTTTGGAACCTACAGCAATTGAGACTAGCATCTCATTTGGATTCGTGCAGCTGTGGCTTCCAAATATTGATGCTCAGTGAATTAAGAAACGTGGGAATTGGAAAGTCACCAAACTTTTGTGCAAGTGATTTTGAAATAGTTAAGCTGGGCATCCCAGTCAACTTTTGTATTGATTGAATCTGCATCTAGACTAATGCAAGGCAAAATATGGTGTGGATTTGAACTGGCAGGACCAGTCGAAGTGCACTTCTTGCCAGCAACTTGCAAGTATTGTTAGCAGCTGTGTTGGGGGAAATCTTCCCACGTCATTAGTCACATGTGTAAAGGGGAAGAAAGTAGCGAAAGCATTATATAATAGAATTAATCATGATTACATCCATTTTCTCCTGAACATGATAGCAGAGTTTGTTTAAGAACTTTCAGTTAGGATTTAAGTGAGTGAATGAAGATGTCAGCAAGATTATGTAAACGTGTTAATACTTGTGACTGAGGCAGACAGATTAGTATATTTATGCAGGTTGTACTCAGGATCTTTTTATTTTGAACATGAAAAATGGGGAGATTATTTTCAGGTGAGGATGGATTTTGTGGTACTGTTTTGCAATATGAATTAAGTATTCCTTAAAAATGACAATATGGGCATTGGCATTACAGACGACAGCTTGAAATTTAGGCACCAATGGGGTGGTGGGGTGGAATTTGACAAATTAGTTCCTGTGTAAGTTTGTTTTCTCTGTTCCAAACACTTGCAGCCTTTGAGGCAGGTATATAACATTTTCACTTTTCTCTCCCCAAAATGAGGGAATGCCTACATACCTTTGTCATGTGGTTCTTGCTGTGTAATATTTGTCACTTCCAGCAGTTAATAACTATATTGAAAGCAACTAAGCATGGAACTGTGTACAGTTTGTAATGTGTTTACTCTGATTTATTAAATACATTATATGTACATACACTATTGAGTACTATATTTTCCTAATGTATTCCTGTTCTTCAAACATTTGTTTAATGAACCTTGCACAAGACTAGATTACTGCTCATGATTATTTAAGTATCCCAAATTCAAAAGTATAACAACTTTGTATTGGTATATCTTTAATGTTTTTAAAAAAATGATTCGTAAGTGATTCACACGAACACTAAAACAAAATGATACACAAGCTATCAGGTCAGACAACCAAAAACATGTTTGAAGAAGTGGATTTCAAAGAAGGGATGTAGGGAGGAAATGCCAAACTTGGTGCCTTGCCAACTGAAAGAATCAGTAGTGGAACACTTAAAATCGAGATTACTCTAGAGCCCTTAGTACCTTGGAAGGTTATGTTGCTGAAAGAGATTAGGACTGGCCAGGCCATGGAGTGTTTGAAAACAATGCTAAAGCTTTTAAAATCAGGACATTACTTGACCTGGAGCAATATAAGTGACTGGGAATGTGGAGATGAGTAACTAGTCTCCTGATTTCCCTGAAGCCTGTGCACCATCTGCAAGACACAAGAAAGAAATATGTACAATACTGTCTCCTTTCCTAGATGCGTGCAACTTCAAAAACACTCTAAGTTTGACACTACCAAGGACAGAGTAACTTCAATGTTTGATCAGCACTACATCCACCGGCTTAAACATTTGCTACCACTGACACACTATAGCAGCAGTCAGCAATGTGCAAGGCTGCTTCGACACAGCAGCTTTCAAACCTACATCTTCTCCTAGAAGGATAAGGGCAGCAAACACCACTACCTGGAAGATATCCTTAACACCACCGGCAAACCTGACTGAGCCTTTTCTTTTCGGTTTCTTTACTGTTGTGGAATCAAGATCCCGGAGCTCCGTTCTGAACATGAACGGCTGCTCCCCACCATCTCCAGTCAGCTAGGGGCCGGTTCTACCAATCGCATCCACGTTTCATTACAGTATTTTTTTTTAAACAAAGAGAGCAATACAGTTCTGGAAAAGCTGGCTATCAATTTGGGAGGTGATATGTTCAAAGACATTGGAGAGGAAATAACATTGACGATGAGGCGTAACTTGCAAGGACACGGAGGAGGATTGGTCCTTTTATCAGAAAGGAGATGATGGTGTGTTTGAGGTTCAGCTGTCAGCTTTTGTGGGGTAGGGAATTTGGGGAGCAGAGAATCTGAGAATGGAGAACTGAAAAGAGGCATGACAATAAATGGGAGTCTTGATGAAATGAAATTAAACAGTTAACAAAATTAAAAATTATACACTCCTCTCGAACTGCAGGCAAAATGTTCATGCCAAAGCACTTGAAGTTACATACGTTTGGGTACATCAAAATGTTGATGCATAAAAACCAGACAGGAAGCAGAAAATAGGGGACAATATGTAGATGAGATCAATGAGTCGGTGTGGTGTAGTACCAAGTCCAAAGGTTAATGTCATTTCCAAGAGTTCTGAATCCGTATAGATTTACACCTGCTTTCAATGGGAGTTCTTGTGGCACAGTGGTAGTGTCCCTACCTCTGAACCAGTGGGCCTGGCTTTAAGTCCCACCTGCTCCAGAGCTGTATAATCTCATGTCCAAACACACTGACTGATTCGAAAACACCAAAAGGAGTGCTTTCTCAAAATGCAGCATAAAGCTGGATTCCAAATTGCCATTTGAGCTCAGAAAGATTTGTATCTAAATCCCTCTGAGGGATACTTTTTTGGCAGATACCAAAAGGTAGATACTTTTTTGAAAAATAAAGGAATTAAGGGATATGGTAAAAAAAGCAGGTAAGTGGAACTGAGTCCACTGAAAGGTTAGCCATGATCTTATTGAGGCGGAACAGCCTCAAAGGGCAAGATGGCCTACTGCTCCTAGTTCTCATGTTATAAATGACAATTCTTATTGGCATTGTTTACACAGACATAGTATAGACAGCATTTTAATACCTCAATCATGCCATGTATTCCATGTATTCTACTGTATTCCAACATCAGACGTAGGCAGTGCTTTATCAAAGATCTAACATTAGCCCTTTAGTTTTATATCTGATATCTTTGGTTAAAAAAGATTACAATCTATCAGCTTTCTCTGTTAGATTTAAGGATTTCTACTATTAGACACCAAGAAATTTCTGCTCATTTACACCCTTTCATTTTAACCAATCAATCTATGGTGTTTTGCTGGTCATTCTTAGTCATCCCAAAGCAAGACATGTATAGAGTCATAGAGCTGTACAGCATGGAAACAGATCCTTCAGTCCAACCTGTCCATGCCGACCAGATATCCCAACCCAATCTAGTCCCACCTGCCAGCACCTGGCCCATATCCCTCCAAACCCTTCCTATTCACATACCCATCCAAATGCCTCTTAAATGTTGCAATTGTACCAGACTTCCTCTGGCAGCTCATTCCATAAACATACCACCCTCTGCATGAAAAAGTTGCCCCTTAGGTCTCTTTTATATCCTTCCCCTCTCACCCTAAACCTATGCCCTTTAGTTCTGGATCCCTGACCCCAGGGAAAAGACTTTGTCTATTTATCCTATCCATGCCCCTCATAATTTTGTAAACCTCTATAAAGTCACCCCTCAGCCTCTGACGCTCCAGGGAAAACAGCCCTAGCCTGTTCAGCCTCTCCCTGTAGCTCATTCTCCAACTCTGGCAACATCCTTGTAAATCTTTTCTGAACCCTTTCAAGTTTCACAACATCTTTCTGATAGGAAGGAGACCAGAATTGCATGCAATATTCCAACAGTGGCCTAACCAATGTCCTGTACAGCCGCAACACATTTGAACCACAACTTCCTTTTCACCACCCCCAGAGCTTACATCTATCCTCCATATGTACCATATTACCAGTCTTGTACCACCTACAGAGTTTATAAATGTATTACGACATCTGTGGAGACAGATGGCTTTTAGAAAGAAATTTGAGCTTCCAGTTAATAGCTGAAGTTTTAACATTTTAAGATATTTATTGTAATAAACTAAAAATACCGCTAAACACTCTTTTTGTAGGCAACTTGTACTTTAAACTACAGAACAGAACTTCTAACCCAACGTAAAATAAATTGGTATATATTACACCGTCCTTTGAATAGATAGTCAATTCTGTAGGAACAAACGAGAAATTATTCCTAGTTTTCAGAGGGTTGACTTTCGGTCTCTCCCTTTCTCATTTTGGAAACTTTAAACTCCAAAACAGTCTTTCATAGTTCTAGGTTTTCCTGGGAACTTCTGCTAGCTAAAGCTAGGCAAATCTTTTTGGCCTTTCTTTAACTCCTTATTTATTTTGTCTGTCTAATTGGAGCATTCACGTATGTGAAGCTCGCTCTATCTCTCTCAGACCTTGGCGGTATTAAGCAACATCTTCACAAACCTTTCAAATCCCATCTCTGTAGGCAATGTGAATCACAATGCACCTCTAGGCAGGTGGAAATGTTGATGAGCTATTCTTCAGCCCAATTCTTTCATATCTGAACTAAAATGGCAGCTCAACATATATCCTGACATTCTCAATATTTTGGGGGAAACTGGAGACACTTTGCGTGTTCATGTGCTGCACAGGCTGTTGCCATTGTGTTCTACTGTAAACACATTTGGCTGTCTTCTGTGTAAAACAATCTGTGCCCTCTTTCATCACTAAGTAACCCCTCCCAGGGCTTGTAAATGATACTCCTTATACCAAAGTGTGTCACATGGATAAAAATCTGAGGACAGACTGTAAACTGACCATTGGAAAATAACCCTACAAACCACCTCCCAGTATGAAAAACATACATCCACCATCAGCCCAATACTTACCTCACTGAGCCAATTCTATATCCACTCCCACCTTATTTCCAGAAGTTTCCATCTGATTAACAAGCTCCTCTTGTTTGACACTTTGCCTTCCAAAAGGTACATACTGCACTGACTCCTTCAATTCAATGAAGATGCTTTGTATGAGAAATCATTCTGCCTGTCTTTGATAAAACCACGTCTTTCTGGATGAAAGTTTATTTTGTCCTTGATAATTGATCTCAATAATATCCCAGATCTCCTATTTGGATAACTGGCTTGTAATTTCCTACCTATCACCCCCCCCCTGCCCCTTTTGTGGAATACCAGTGTAATATTAGCAACCCTTCAGCCCTCTGTGTGTACTGTGCATTAACTGTATTCCAGAGGACTTTCAGTAGGGTTAAAATATTTCTAATCATCCTTGTAAAGAATTCTGTTAACAGTCAACATATGCAGAAACTGGCCAGAAGGGAAGAATATAAAGCATTTTGAGTTAAACTGTCAGTATTATATCTCCAAAACTAATACCTTTGTACAAAAACTGACTTTGCAAGAACCTGGTCAGATGTTTTGCAAATGCAAAATCCTCAAGCACAAGCTACAATTACTGACTAAAGGTATTCCTGTAGGAACTTCCAAAACACTAGGCTATGTGATGAGACTTACTCGGTTCAAAGTTAAAAATCACACAACACCAGGTTATAGTCGAACAGATTTAATTGGAAGCATTAGCTTTCAGAGCACTGCTCCTTCAGGTGGTGCTCAGACAGCGAGTGCTTCCAATTAAACCTGTTGGACTATAACCTGGTGTTATGTGATTTTAACTTTGTACACCCCAGTCAACACTGGCATCTCCAAATCACTCAGTTCAAGGTACTGTTGTAATTTAACCCAATGGAAACCAAAGTTCTTAATTTATTAAGATGCATCATGCTGCCAAATGGTTAAGCAAATGTGACAATAGCCAGAATATCTTGCTAGATAATACCTCTTTACTATAAATAGTACCTGGCATCTTGTAAAGGTTGACAAATCCTTTTGCAATATTCTATCATGAACATTTGTCATTGCAAATATTTAAGGATGTCACAAAATCTCAGGATGAAAACTGAACAGATATAAATTGTATTGTTCGTGGCTTTTAATAAAATGTTCTATTTCATAGTTTATCCTTTTTTCCTGTGTCCTCTTTGTTCACATTTGATGTGATTTTAGGGTGGTCACATGTACCTAAATACAGTGAAAAGCTTTGTTTGCAGATCTTAGTAAGCAAGGACATACAGAGCATAGGATACTTAGAGTGATTACAATACATAGGAGGTACGTAAAGCAAGATCAACATTATGTGAAGTTAGAGTCCATTCATCAATCTAATATGGCAGGGAAGAAGCTGTTATTGAACCTGTTGGTGTGTGTTCAAGCTTCTGTATCTTCTGCCTGACTGAAGATGTTGTAGGAGAGCATTACCGGGGTGGGAGGGGTCTTTGATGTTGGCAGCCTTTCCATAGTAACAAGAACCGTGGGTGGCACAGTGGTTAGCATTGCCTCACAGCACCAGAGACCTGGGTTCAATTCCCGCCTCAGGCGACTGTGATTGGAGTTTGCACATTCTCCTCATGTCTGTGTGGGTTTCTTCCGGGTGTTCTGGTTTCCTTTCACAATCCAAAAATGTGCAGGTTAGGTGAATTGGCCATGCTAAATTGCCCGTAGTGTTAGGTGAAGGGGTAAATGTAGGGGAATGGGTCTGGGTGGGTTGCAGGTCGGTGTGGACTTGTTGGGCTGAAGGGCCTGTTTCCACACTAAGTAATCTTTTTAAAAAGTATAAATGGAATCCATGGATGGAACGTTGGCTTCTGTGATGGTCTGGGCTGTGCACACAACCTTCTGTAGTTTTCTTATGGTCCTGGGTAGAATTGTTGCAGTACCAGTCTGTTACGCACCTGGATAGTATGCTTTCTGTGGTGCGTCTGTAAAAGTTGGTGAAGGTCCTCATGGAAATGTCGAATTTCCTAAGCCACCTGAGGAGGAAGAGGCATTGTTGTGCCTTCTTGACCATCACATCGATGTGGAAAGTGGTTGGTGATCATCACTCTTAGGAACTTGATGCTGTCAACCTTCTCAACCTCTGCTGCATTGATGTAGGTGGGGATGTGTTCTTCTATTTTCTTTCTCAATTATCAGTTCTTTGTTTTTACTGCCATTGAGAGAGGGGGAGTATCATTGCACCACCATGCCACGTCCTCTACCTCCTTTCTGTATTCTGGCTCATTGTTCTTTGATATTCATCCCACCACTGATGTCATCAGCAAGCTTGTAGATGTTTTGTTTTGAATTTGGCAAAACAGTTGATATACAGAGAGTACAGTTGAGGGTTGAGAATGCATCCTGGGGCGGAGGGGTGGGTGCTCCAGTGTTGATGTTTGTCATGGAGGAGGTGCAGTCATCTATCTTTACTGATTGCAGTCTATGGGTCATGAAGCTGAGGATCCAGTGGCAGAGGTCAGAGCTGAGACTGAGGTTTTGAGATCAGTCTGGAGGAGATTATGGTGTTGAAGGTAGAGTTATAGTTGACGAGTAGGGGTCTAATGTAGGTGTCCTCATTGTCAAGATGTTCCAGGGCTAGAGAAATGGCATCTGCTGTGAACCTGTTGCATTAGGCAAATTGCAGGGGATCAAGGTAGGCTAGAAGGCTAGAGTTGATGTGGCCTTGACCAGCCTCTTGAAGCACTTCATGATTATGGAGGTCAGAGCCACTGGGTGTAGTCATTAAGACATGTTGCATGTGGCTTCTTTGGTGGCAAGATGATGATGTTCTTCTTGAAGTAGGTAGGGACTTCATCTTGTAGGAGGGAGAGGTTGAAGATAACAGTGAATACCCTACTGAGACTTTCGCCTCTATTCCTCCAGTTTGTTTCACTTGCAGTTGCACTTTGTTTCTATCATGATATTTTGAGAGATTGGAGGAATGAAAAATGTCTTTTGATAGTAGGCTAGATAAGTTGAGATCATTGATAGAAGTTTGGGGTTACTGCTGGATCCTGATAAAATTGAATGAGATTCGATGAAATAGCCTTAATCATTTACGGATGCGATTTGACCAACATTAGCAGAAAACGAATAAGATTACTTTTGGAACAGAAAATAGATTTGAAATTTTGGAAAATGCAAACATTAAGTGATTGGTGTTGTTCTGAGTAAGTATTTATGAAGAAATCAGGAAATGTAAGGATGTGCTTTTTAAAATATAATTTGTTGTAATAATGTAATTCTCATCCATGTAGAATCCTGTTAGCATTCTGAGTACGCTGACTGAGGTGATGTCAGCAATTCATCTGAATTTCTAAACAGGATACGAGAGAGGATAAACTATGAAATAGAGCCTTTCATTAAAAATCATGAATAGTGCAGTCAATTTATATCTGTTTAGTTTGTGGCTTGGAGGTTTTGCAACCTCTTTAAATATTTGTCATCATCTATTTCCTAATTCTGAAGCTACGATGTTTGCCTTATTGTCTTTCAAGTATCATGTTGCAGTGAAACGTGATTGATAGATTCTTGTTGTTTCGGGGAATTAAGGACTACGGGGAGAATGCGGGTAAGTGGAGTTGAAATGCCCATCAGCCATGATTGAATGGCGGAGTGGTATCGATGGGCCAAATGGCCTTACTTCCACTCCTATGTCTTATGGTCTTATGGTGCAAGGCCGCTTTCTCAGAATTGTATTTGTTGTGTAGAGCTTGCAATGGTTTAACATTGCTGTGGTTATAGAACCAAGTTTTGAACAAATGGAATCAAGTAGAAAACATACCCACTGTAACAAGGTTTGATATGTCAAGGTTTGCACAGTTTTTAAAACAAAACTAAATTGCTGTGTTCAAAACAAGTGAAAATATACCACTGAAGATTTATCCAGTTTTCTGGTCCTTTATATATAGCATGTTCTAATAAAAGTTTATACCTGAAATATTAAAACAATACGGAGGGATTAAGTCAACACTGCTAGGCAAAAGTGAGGACTGCAGATGCTAGAAATCAGAGATTAGATTAGGGTGGTGCTGGAAAAGCACAGCAAGTCAGGCAGCATCCAAGGAGCAGTAAAATCGATATTTCGGGCAAAAGCCCTTCATCAGGAATGGCTAACCCTGTTAGGCTCACTGTTGCCAGCTTTAGTCAAGTTTATTCCAAGAGCTTTCAGCACATTTTTTGCCCCAAGTTGCAGCCATTAGTCAGCCAAAATATCGATCTTTGTGACACTCTGCTTTCCTGTGCCAACTAGAAAACAAAAGGGCCCCTTTTCCAATTGAATGATGTTTGTTTTCCAAAACAAAAACAGAAATTGCTGGGAAAACTCAGACAGCATCTGTGAAGAGAAAACAGTTAATGTTTCAGGTCTAGTGACCCTTCTTCAGAACTGAGGAAGATAGTGTGGTAGTTGGTGGTAAAGGAGAAAACAATGAAGCCAAGAGAGAGAGAACAACAGTTGGGCTGAAAAAAGGAATGTGTAAAGGGTCAGCCTGGGAGAATCAAAAGCTGCTAATTGGGATCATGGTTATGGTAGTAGCACGTGATGGCAAGGCCTGCTCTGTGGGAATTGAGGTAAGAGCATGAGAGAAGGTGCTTCGGCAAAAAAATTGTTGAACTTGATATTGAGTCCTGAAGGCTGAAGGTTCCCTAAACGGAAATTTAAATGTTGTTCTTCTAGCTTGCGCTGAGCTTCCTGGAGCACTGTAGCAAGCCCAAGGCAGAGAAGTTGGCCTAGGAATATGGTGACGTGCTGAAATGGCAGGGAACAAAAGTGCACGATCATTTTTTCTGGACAGAATTAGGTGAGAGGGTCATGTCCTCTCTCATTAGTATCCTTACATACAGGTAAGGAAGGACACCACTTCAACTGGGACAACACATCCATCCATCCAACACAAGCCAAACAGAGACATGCACGAGAAGCATGGCATTCTAACCGGAACTCTATCAACAAACACATTGAGTTAGACCCCATCTACCACCCCCTGAGAAAAACAGGAAATGACATCACCACAGGAAATGACACCACCAACCCAAACAAATCCAAACATAAATAGAAAGCAGGAATCAGCGGCAGTGCTTCACCCGCAGACCCACTGAAGATGTTACCTAGTAGGGTGATGAAATGTCTGGAAATGAACCTTGCAGCTGAGCGACATCCAGAACCTCAACCTGAGCTATAAATCTTCTCAAAACTCACATAGACAAAGTCTTTACCCTGGGGTGGGGGAGTCCAGATCTTGAGGGCATAGGTTTCGGGTGAGGGGGAAAGATATAAAAGGGACTGAAGGGGCAACTTTTTCACGCAGAGGGTTGTGCATCTATGGAATGAGCTGCCAGAGGAAGTAGTGGAGGCTGCTACCTCCACTATAGCATTTAAAAAGCACCTGGGTATATGAATGCGAAGAGTTTAGAGGGGTATGGACCAAGTGCTGGCAAATGGGACTAGATTAGGTTAGGATATCTGGTCGGCATGGATGAGTTGGACCAAAGGGTCTGTTCCCATGCTGCACATCTCCATGACTCTATGTATAGGCAAGGAAACTAGGAGTCAGTGGGTTTGCAGTAGATACCTAGGCCAGCTTGTGCCCAGAAATTTCAAGAAAGAGAATTCAAGAAAGAGAAGGACAGAGTAAGAGACTGACCCAGGTGAAGGTGAGAGCAGAGTGGCAATTGGAAAATGGATAAATGTTTTCAATTCCAGATGAGAGAGAGAAGCAGCACCACTGATGTCATCAATGTACCAGAGAAAGAATTGTGCGTGTGGGCAGAATAGGACTGGAACAAGGAATGTTCCACATACCCACAAAGAGGCAGGCATAACTGGGGCCCATGTGGGTACCCATGGCCACATGTTTGACCTGAAAATGTGAGCAGTGTTAAAGAAGTTGCTCAAAATGAGGAAAAGCCTGGCCAAGCAGAGGAGGATAGTTTGGATGGGGATGGTTCTGGCTTTTTCTTGGAAGAAGTGGAGAACACTGAGTCATCCTGATGGGGGATGCATGTGTAAAGAGATTGCACATTTATGGGGTAAAGGAGGTGGCTGGAACCCATGCACCAGAAATGTTGCGACTGATGTAAAATGTCAGAAAAATCAGATTTAAATGATTTGGAGATGCCGGTCTTGGACTGGGGTGTACAAAGTTAAAAATCACACAACACCAGGTTATAGTCCAACAGGTTTAATTGGAAGCACACTAGCATTCGGAGCGTCGCTCCTTCATCAGGTGATAGTGGAGGGCTCGATCGTAACACAGAATTTATAGCAAAACTTTACAGTGTGATGTAACTGAAATTAAACATTGAAAAATTGATTGTCTCTTAAGCCTTTCATCTGTTAGAATACAGTGATAGTTTCACTTCTTTCATGTGTAAATCACAAAACCCTTTTTTTTTAAGTTGTATTCTCGGGTTAGCTGTTAACAATGGTGATAGCTAGACAATATGTTGAAGGTGTTAGCCCCCTGTGTTCTCTGTCTATGACCTGATGTTTAGATTGATTCTAATCTAAAAAGTGAGATAACAGAGTTTTACATAAATTCATGCAGTTTTTGAGCTCAAAGTTCTACATAAATGTATGCAGTTTTTGAGCAAAGTGCAATGTAATTCTGCAAGTACAAATTCACCCCACAAAATATATGTGTGTATGTGGGTCTTTGTCTGTCTGGGGTGGGGGTTGTGAGTGTGAGAAAGTGTGTGTGTGTAGTGAGTGCAGAGTGTCTTAAGTCTGTGAGGGGGTGCATGTGTGGGAGTGTGTGTGTCTATAAGGGTGTGTGTGGGTGTCTGTGTGTGTGTCTGTATGTACCTGTGTCCGTGTGTATGTGTGTGTGTGTGTGTAGGAATATCTGTGTATGTGTGTAGTGCAATGGTGATCACCTGTAATGTGACATGAACCCAAGGTCCCGGTTGAGGCCCTCCCTATGGGTACCGAACTTAGCTATCAGCCTCTGCTCGGCCACTTTCCTCTGCTGCCTGTCCTGAAGTCCACCTTGGAGGATGGTCACCCGAAGGTCCGAGGCTGAATGTCCTGGACCACTGAAGCGTTCCCCAACTGGGAGGGAACCCTCCTGTCTGTTGATTGTTGTGTGGTGCCCATTCATCCGTTGTCGTAGCCTTTGCTCGGTTTCCCCAATGTACCATATCTCTGGGCATCCTTGCCTGCAACGTATAAGATAGACAACGTTGGCTGAGTCACATGAGTACCTGCCATGTACAAGGTGGGGGAGTTGTTCCCACGCGTAATTGTGGTATCTATGTCCACAATCTGACACGTCTTGCAGCGTCCACCATGACAGGGTTGTATGGAGTTGTCCTGAGAGCCAGGCAGTTTGCTACGAACAACAATCTGTTTGAGGTTTGGCAAGTAGAGGAGGTGTGGGGAAGGTCTTGGTGAGGTGCTCATCCTCATTGATAATGTGTTGCAGGTCACGAAGAACATGGTGTAATTTTTCAGCCCCTGGGAAGTACTGAACAACGGAGGGTACCCTGTCAGTTGCAGCACGTGTCTGTCTCCTGAGGAGGTCATTACGATTCCTTGCTGTGGCACATTGGAACTGGCGGTCGATGAGTTGAGCATCATACCCCGTTCTTGTGAGGGCGCCCTTGAGTACTTCCAGGTGTCCGTCACGTTCCTCCTCATCTAAGCAGATCCAGTGTATGCGGAGGGCTTGTCCATAGGGAATGGCTGTTTTAATATGTTTTGGGTGGAAGCTGGAGAAGTGTAGCATTGTGAGGTTGTCTGTGGGTTTGCGGTAGAGTGTGGTGCTGAGGTGTCCATCCTTGATGGAGACGCACGTGTCCAAGAATGAGACAGACAGTCGAGAGTAGTCCATGGTGAGTTTGATGGTGGGATGAAACTTGTTGATGTCACTGTGTAGTTTTATCAGTGACTCCTCACCATGGGTCCAGAGGAAGAAAATGTCATCAATGTACCTGGTGTACAATGTTGGTTGGAGATCCTGCATAGAGAAGAAATCTTGTTCGAACCTGTGCATAAAAATGTTGGCATATTGGGGTGCAAATTTGGTTCCCCATGGCTGTTCCGTGTGTCTGGATGAAGAATTGGTTGTCAAAGGTGAAGACGTTATGATTGAGGATAAAGTTGTAGGATGGTGTTTGGAGACTGGCAGTTGGTGTTGGTGTTGAGAACTGAGGCTGTTGCTGCGATGCCATCCTTGTGGGGGATGCTGGGGCAGAGTGAAGATTTAAATGGGAAGTGATGGGACTCAAATGCCCACCTACACCCTCAAATGTGGATGCCCACACTGTGGTTGATAGGGCCCTTAGCCATATCCAACCCAACTCCTGCACTTTGGCCCTCACCACTCCTCTACCCTCCCACAATAGCAATAATCAATCTTCGCTTACCAACCCATCAAAATCTGCATCCAAAGGATTGTTAGATACCATTTCTACCACCTCCACCAGGATACCACCAATTGACACACATTCCTCTCCCCTCCCTTGTCAGCCTTCCCTAGCTACCATTCCCTTCAGGACACTCTGGTCCACTCCCAACATCACCCCACAACCCCATGTTACCTTCCCCTGAAATTGCAGGTGAAACACACCTCCATTTACTTTCTCCTTCCTCACTATCTAAGCACCTTCCAGCTGAAGCAGCGATTTACCTGCACTTCACTTAATCTAGTCTACTGTATTCACTGTTCAAAACATGGTCCTTTACAGGGCAATCACTTTGCAGAACACCTATGTTCTGTCTGCAAAAATGACCCTGAGCTTCCCATTGCCTGCCATTTCAGCGCACCACCATGTTCCCTGGTCAACTTCTGTGTCTCAGCTTGCTGCAGTTCTCCAGCAAAGCTCAGTGCAAGCTGGAAAATTAGCATTTCATTTTGGCTTGGGAACTCTGCAACCTTCAGGACTCAATATTAAATTTAATAATATTAGGGTCTGAGTGCTTTCTTCCATGTCCATACCCTGATCCCCACACACTAGGCCTTCTCATCACACAGAGTGCTACCATAGCCATCCCATATTGAGCAACTAATCGTCCCAACTATTGATTCCTTCAGGCTGACGTTTACCCATTCCTTTGACCAACTGTTATTCTTTAGGGCTGCAGATGTCATATACATGAACGTTATTAAGGCGTTTGATAAGATTCCCCATGGAGAAAGAGAAGTCACATGGTGTGCAGGGTGTTCTAGCAGGTGGATAAAGAACTGGTTGAGCAACAGGAGATAGAGAGTAGCAGTTGAATGGAGTTTCTCGAAATTGAGAAAGGTGACCAGTGGTGTTCCACAGGGATCAGTGCTGGGACATTGTTGTTTTTAATATAAATAAATGATCTGGAAGAGGGCATTGTTGGTCTGATCAATAAGTTTGCTGATGACATGAAGGTTGGTGGAGTAGCAGAAAGCATGGGGACTGCAAAGAATACAGGAGAATATAGATACAGTGGAGAGTTGGGCGGAGAAGTGGAGTTCAGTCCAGGCAAATGTGAGGTGATGCATTTTGGGAAGTGTAATTCTAGAGTGAACTATACTGTAAATAGAAAAGCCTTGGGAAAAGTTGATGAGCAGAGAGATCTGGGAGTTCAGGTCCATTGTACCTTGAAGGTGGCTGCACAGGTGGATAGAGTGGTCAAGAAGGCATATGCAATGCTTGTCTTCATCGGACAGTGTATTGAGTATAAGAGCTAGCAGGTGCTTTATGTTAAAATTGTACAAGACTTTGGTTCAGCCGCGTTTAGGATACTGTGTACAGTTCTGGTCGCCACATTACCAAAAGCACGTGGACGCTTTGGAGAAAGTGCAGGGAAGGTTTACGAGGATGTTGCCTGGTATGGAAGGTGCTAGCTATAAAGAGAGGTTGAGTTGGTTAAGATTGTTTTCGTTCGAAAAAAGGAGATTGAGGGGTGACCTAATTGAGGTCTACAAAATCATGAAGGATAAAGGCAAGGTAGATAGAGATAAGCTTTTACCCAGGGTGAGGGATTTAATAACAAGAGGTCACACTTTCAAGGTGAGAGGTGAAAAGTTCAAGAGGGATATATGCGGCAAGTACTTTACACAGGGTGGTTGGTGCCTGGAACGCATTGCCAGCAGACGTGGTAGAGGCAGGCATGGTAGATTCATTTAAGGTGCATCTGGACAGATGCATGAGTAGGTGGGGAGCAGAGGGATACAGATGCTTAGGAATTGGGCAACAGGTTTAGACAGTGGATTTGGATCGGCTCAGGTTTGGAGGGCTGAAAGGTCTGTTCCTGGGTTGTAAATGTTCTTTATCTCTGGGCTTCTTCCCCACCTATTGTTTACTCCTCCCTCTCCTCCAACCCATCTTCAGCATATATTCCCTTTTTCTAGTTACAAAAAGTTTTGAAGAAGTATTACTGGACTGGAAATGTTAACGCTGCCTTCTCTCCACAGATGCTACTAGACCTACTTAGTTTTCCCAGGAATTTGTTTTTATTTCTGATTTCCAGCATCTGCAGTCCTTTAGATTTTCATTTTCCATTTTATTATTCATATCTATAACGTAAAGAGAAATATTTGAAGACAGTGATTTTTTTTATCCATTGTTGCACATCGCAGTATCCTGGAGGTCGATTGTCAGTTCCTGGAGACTCTAGGCCAAGCCTGGAGTCTGACAGCACTACTCACCACTTACCAGGGCCACATGCCTCAATCATAAATTATCAAGTTTCACAAACTGAGTACCCTCTTCTTTCATATTATGCTTCAACTATATTCCAAATTATTGCCAAGCAACAACTGGAGACAGTGGTATTTGTAGCAGTTTGTATCTATTTTGTGTCTATATGTACGTCTGGTGTGGGCAATATGAAAACATTTCAAATGGATAAAATTTTATACTGCTGTCTATTTTCAGGGTGCAAAAGCTTAAGGTCATGGCTGTTGTGTATCATGTCTCAAGAGTCTTTGAACTTAGCTGTAACATTTAAAATAATCAGTGATCATGTCACCAAACTCAGCAGAACGTTTTGTATAAATTTATAATGAAGTGAAAGCCACCTAAACTGCTGTTTCTAACACAATGGTGGAAATCCAGTTTCAACTGGGAATTGAGCCCAGTTACCATCACAGAGTTTCACTACTGAACCTAGATAAATGGGATGCATTAATGGGGGTTAGAAGCTGCAAGTCTGCTAATGAACTGGTTATGAAAAGCTGGGAGAAACATTTAAAGAGACTTGGGCTGAAGGAGGAAGCAACGAGAGGAAACCTTATCACCTGCTCTGTGTTTTTCTGCAAAGTAAGGCCCAAGACAACTGTAGCTATCAGGCTTATGTCAATAAACAGCTCTTGAAATTGGAAGCATCATCTGCAAGACTGCAAACTTTGCTTTATCAAAATTTAAACAGTAGAGGGTCTAAATGATTTGTTAGCTTTATAGCTCCACAGAGCTATCCATCCTTTATATAGATTATTGTCTACAATTAACAATCCCAAAAGGGTAATGACTTCTCCATAGTTGGATTTAGACCTTATTCTCAAATGAATAAATCTTAAGTTGTGCTTTAGAAACTCTGGTGATGAAAATCGCTTCTGAGTGAAGGCAGTAGCATTTTTAAAGCAATGCTTCCTCCATGAAACATAGATATATGAAATATATTCACTTCCCTTTTCCGAAGCGCAATAAAGATGGACACCAATTTGGGACTAGGACTTCCAGATGTGGGGCTCTGTCACCACTTTGGCTAAGATGTGGAGCCCTTTATCTTCATGAAAATTCAAGATTAACATTTCAAAACCGAATCACTTCAATTAATGGTACCATAGCATCACTAGCTGGGTCAGCATTTATTACCCTTCCCTAGATGATGTGGGTGATTGGAATTGAAACCTTGACAAAACAATCTTGAAACGATCATCGTTATAAAAAGGAATCTGGTTCATTTTAATGTACTTTAAGAAAATCTGTCATCCTTATCTGGTTTGGTCTACCACTGACACTGATCAACCACAGCATGTGGGTGATTCTTAACTGCCCTCTGAATGACATGAAAACCACTCCAAGGTTTCGAGCGGATATGATGAAATTATTTCTTTTTCAGAGGGTGATAGGAATCTGAAACTCACTGATAAGAGTGATAGAGACAGAAACCATCATAACACTTAAGGATTTAGATTTACACTTGCAATGCCAAGGTATACAGGACTATGGACCAAGCGCTGGAAAATGGGATTAGAATAGTTAGATGGTTATTTTTGACCAGCATATACTCAATGGGTGGAAGGACCTTTTTCTGTGCCGCTGACCTCTACGACTTCATTTTTTTCCCCATGTTTTGGAGTTATAATTAGATTTGGTTATAACTGGAATTCCTCATTAGTTCAACTAATTAAGACTATAAGGTGTAGGAGCAGAAATAGGCCATTCTGCCCATACAGTCTGCTTTTCCATTTAATGGGATCACAGCTGATCTAATTTTCCTAAACTCCATTTGCCTGCTGTTTCCCCATAACCTTGAATTCCCTGATTAAAAATCCGACTTTCTCAGCCATGAGTGCTTAATGACCCAGTCTCGACAGCCCTCTACAGTAAAGAATTCCACAGAATTCTTCCTCATGAAGAAATTCCTACTCATCTCTGTCCTAACTGGGTGACCCCTTACTCTAAGATTATGCCCATGGTTCTAAAGTCTCCCACAAGGGGGAACCACCTCTCAACATATACCCTGCCAAGCCTCCTAAGAATCTTATATATTTCAATAAAGTCTCCTCGCAATCTTCTAAACTCCACTGAGTACCGGCCCAAATTATGCAGTCTTCTCTGAACCCTCCATATCCAGGATTAACCTAGGGGACCTTCTCTGCCCCACCTCAAATGCTAATATATATATTTCCTTAAAAAGACAACCAAAATATCACAGTATTTCAAGCATACGTTCTAATTCGTTCCTTGCAGATATTTTTGATCAAGCTGTTATGACACACCTCTGGAGCAGGTGGGACTACAACTCAGGCCTTTTGGCACGGAGACTGGGACACTAGCACTGTGCCACAAGAGCCCATAACTAGTACCTTGTATAGTCTTAACAACACTTGCCTATTTTATAGTCCATTTCCTTTGAAATTCAAGCATGTGCAGTAGAATTTTTAATCCCTTCATGGTCTTTTACCCTCATCCCCATCATTGTAAACACTAACTGCCCCAGAACTCTGCATTTGACTAATTTGGTTTTCAAGTGTAATCTTCATTTTGTCAGTGGTCATACAAACTCCCATTTAGGTTTCAGAACTCCCTGGCTAACCTCTGCACTTTTCCTTTGACTCTCCTTAAAGGTGACACTTGCAACAAAGCTTTTATTCACTATTCCTAATGTTACATTTACTTGATCTGTTTTATTGATCTGATGAGCATCTATGAGGCATCTTGAGGTGTTTTTCCACATTTTATAAGATGCAAGATGTTATTGAGTTGTACACAGTTATGAAGAATTTCCCATTTGGTTATTAGCCAATCTGAAGCAAGATGGTGTAAAAACAGGAAGTGCTGGAGAAACCCAGCAATTGTGGTCAAAGAGAGAGAGTTAACATTTCAAATCCAGTGTGATTCTTCTTGAGAAGTAGGATAGCGATGGGTATGCAACGCTCAACCTCAAGATTAGGAACAGGGGTGGATTGTCTGGTTTCTATCTGATGGAAATCCTCCTGTCAATATTAATCAGAGGGCAGAAGCAATACCCAATTTGGCCAAATAGCCTAAGGCTCATATATAAAGAATCAGCACAAAAAAAAGGACAGAGAAAGATGTGACAAAGTACATTCACTATTTTACACATATGAGCTTTTATTCATAAAACAATAACTAATTAAAATAAATAGCATTCACAGTTTCAAATTGTAAGTGTTTTTCTGTTTCATGATCATTGCCTCTATGATGAAAAGTCACATGCTAAGTGCAAAGCCTAGAAAACAAAAGCTGGGAAGCTTTTGATAAACTTAAATGCTATATTACAAACATCAATAATTCAGTCTGAAAGCAAGTAAAGACACACTTGTTGGCTTCCCAGGCTAGATTTCAGAGCCATCAAGAGTACAAGCGAATTGGCAATTAATCAGTTGAATGGTTATACTAGAAGAGCTTTTAAAGGTTTTAATAGTCTGAAATTTAAATGGTTATAAAATACTCCTGAGTGTTGTACTAGATAAACAGCTTTGAACAGTGACTGTTCCTAATTAAGTGAAGTCACCTTTCACACGCAGATTAGTTCCATCAAAAGTGGATAGACTGAGCAATGGGAATATTTTTGTGACAAGACCCAAATGACACTTAAGACTTGCACTGCTATTTACAAAGAGCTAAGACCTCAAAGGCCCAAGCTGCTCAATATTTTCTGAAAAATATTTGTTTAATTTCTGCATCAGCTCTGATTTATATTAAATCTGACTCAGGAAGAGATTAAAATCATTTTCGAACATTGCATTTTGCCAATAAAAGTATGCTCAAGCAAAAAAAGATTCGAAGATGTTTCCAAAGGCATGACCCAAATGGCCCTTCCACGTTAAAATGATTCATACCAAATGAAACCTATCCTATTTTCAACTGCTTAGCAGCTAATTTAATCTAAAGTGATGTTTTGTGACACCTCGGGTCAATCAGAAGCAACTTGCCAAGGAATCTTTCCCCTACAGTATAAATTGTTGTGATCATCTGAGTGTTTGGCATTGTTCTGATAAGATCAAGATACAGTTTCATTAACTTGTCTCTCTTTTCAGTGATAAATTGGAGCTGTTAAATAGGCAACATTAAAACTCAACTAACATCTGCACTTTTGATCCCTGTTTTGCTCTGGGCCTTTGTAATGTATTCCCATTGCTAGAAGTAAGCAAGCAATCTACAACTGTGACCTATCCAGCCAACATTTTACCTCCCCAGTTTTAGCTGGCAAATTGTTCAGTAATGTGACAGGATGGAGCAGCCACATGCCAGAATGAAGGGTTGATAACATAGCATGTCTGCCTCCTGATCCTCTGATGTGGTCAGAAATCGCTTCCTGAAGTCAGAAATCTTTTTTAAAATATTCAGAGCGAGACAAACATGCACCCAGCATGTGAAGCCAATGATACTGGTTGGGTGAATAAAATTAAGCATTTTCAGCTTGATAGTCTTTAATTTGAGGGATTAAACAGCACAGCAGGAAATTTCAGATGAAGATGTTGGCTCTGTAATGAAAATGACCTCATACACTTTTTGAAAAGTTAGAGCTTGATTAAGTAAAAACAAACTTATAAAATTCATTACAAAAGCATAATTTATCATTAACCTTGTGTTCAGGAATGTTAACTGAAATCAGCTGTGTCCTCTAGATCTTTAAATTAAGAATATTAACATATTTTGCATCAATATTTAGATATCTACCAAAAAGGTTACCATTTCTATTCTGAAATCTCCAAGTATGTTAAATGTTGTTAAATCACATTGTTTCCTAAGTCTGTGCTCCCTTCCTTGATAGTATGCTAGCCTCCTAATTCACTCCTATTCCACAGCACTAATGTCAATCTTCTCTCTCTTGCAATCCCTGATCATCTTCTTTCCCAAGCTTCCAAACCCATTCCTCAATCTCTCTACCTGTTTTTCCCCTCCCTTCCAGATTAAAACAAAAAGTGAGGGAACAGCAGGGACAGTGAGAATCTGAGTCACATAAAACAAAGCAAAAGCCTTGTTACCTGATAATTAATGTGATCACCCAGCTCAAAAAATAAATTGGTGTTGCACAGCAATGTTAATTCCGAATATGGGAAGTGAGTGAGAAACTGAAAGCCATCAGGAAATAAAACCGATCTCTGCACTGCTCCAATATTTCTAGACTCTCAAGCTAAAGCTCACGTCCAGACTTTCAACAAAAATGAAAAGCCTTCAAATTCAAGACATTGTCATGAAATCTTTTGGTCCTATATAACTGGCCATTTGAATTTGGTGTTACAGCCAAGAACAAATTAGGCTGGTCTTGCATACATAAATTGATCAGGAAACATTATGGATTGAAGATTTTACTATCTGGTAATTTTTCTAAGCTGCCTGAACTCAAAATAAATGTTTCATATCTACCCCCTAGTCAACATTTTGTGCACTTTGCTTCCTGTTGAGTTGTGCCTCAGTTCCACACAATGAATCGTGTTAATTGGTCAAAACTAGATGAAATGTACTTGAAACACAGTTAGGAAGTTCTGCATTCTTCCCTCCTCCTGCTTTTTCACTTATTTGCTCGATGAACTAGACAAAATCTGAGTATTCTAGGTTTCTCCGTGATGCAAGTCTCAATTAAGACTGGGACTCCCTGGGTAAGACTCCGTTAACTAACTCTGCAATTAACATATTAAGTCCTTGAGATGATCTATCAGCAGAACTTTCAATTGTGATGTGGGACATAAATTGCAAAGCTATTGGAATACAGCAGATCTGAATCTCTCAGAATGTAGATTAAAGTAGTTGAGGATTATTTCTAGATCCTACACAATATGGATATCAGAATAACATGAATGTTGTCTACCAACCACCCAGAAACACCCATTACAGAACAAACTATCTTCCAGGCAACAAACAAGGGGTAAGTCCTGTGAACCATTTATATTTAATATGTACTAATCTCAGGCCAGCAATGTGTTGAGTTAGTGAGATCCTTAGAGATTTGATCACCTCTGTGGTTTAACATGTACTTCAGCCGAAACTTCTGAGTTAAGCCTCTTCTTTTCCTAAGTGTAAATTATCGACAACCAGATCTGTCAGATAAAGAGAATGAAAACTTGGCTCTGTCTGGTTACATTGAGAGAATCAAAGTAACAAGGATTTGATTCAGATACTCAATCCATTCCAAGGCAAGGCTCAGTTTTCACAAGCTGGTCTTATATTTCACAGCTTCTGAGCTATGTCCAGGCTATTCTTGGTCGGTGGAACATCTAATAAAATATAAAAAAAGAGCAATAAAAATCAGGCTTTCACTTTTTTAAAAGATAGGATAGCTTAGACTATCAGTATCTCAGTATCATAGAGTCATAGAGATATACAGCACAGAAACAGATCGTTCTGTCCAACCCGTCCATGCCGACCAGATATCCCAACCCAATCTACTCCCACTTGCCAGCACCTGGCCCATATCCCTCCAAACCCTTTCTATTCATATACCCATCCAGCCATGTATCTGTTGCTATGTGCTGTGACCTTTCCCAAACAGGTTCCTTCAAGATTAGTTGTAAATTTCACTTTGTTAATTTTCCCACACGCACTCCAATGTCCAATGATACATGAATTCAAACAGCAAGGCAGTGACTGTGCAGGTTCACTGCTCTGTCAGTTAGCAATGTGGGTTTCTTTCTCTCCCTCTCTCTTCTGCACTGACCTCACCATTGTCTGTTTGTCTGTTCCTCTCCCTTTTAGAAGTGCTGTTGTTTTGATTTTTTTTTCCAAAAGTTCCTAAACAATGCAACAGCATATAAAACAGCAATTGCTGTTCCTGGAATTTGAGGAAATCACCTCCAACATCTAAAATACCTCAAAAAAAAAGGCTGCTGTTACAGCCAGAAATTTTTCCCATCCTCCATCTTGGTTTACCCAAAATCCTCCTTAGACAGCATTTTGCCAACTGAGGCCTTGCAGTGCTCCAGGCATCCAGTTTCACTGTGTATAGTTACCTTCGGTTCATAGCCTCGCTGCCTCATCAGCTTGGCCTCATGTTGAAGCATCTCTTCATGCTGTCTTTCTTCAAGCCTTTCCTCGTTTTCCTCTTCCTGTTGGCGTTGTAACTCGTCCAGCTCCTGCCTCCTCCGCTCTTCAACCTATGTTAAAAATAAGAAAATATAGTTATTAAAAAGTCCTATGTTGTCCCGTATTTTCGTTAATTACTTATCGATAGCATGAAAGATCTTTGCATAGATTACAGCAGAGATTTCAAGATCTTGGTGGAATTTAAACAGAACTGTAGGACTTTATACTATAATATTACAGAGCTCTGATTGATCATTGACAATACTTCCGCCCTGATTCCTGTTCTCCTGAAGATGCACTGGAAGATGCAGCATTGGGTGGATGGGAGGTAGGCAGTGGAAATCCACTTGCAAATTTTCCTTTCTTTCCGCAAGTGTTGGCCTCTCCTCGTTGTTCCGTCAACTCATTGTGTGAAAAAAACAGGAGGGAACTTACATTTTACTGCCATTTGCACCACAGTGTGTTTCCCTGGTTGATTCACTGAAGCCAATTTTAGCATGATTGTGACAAAAATCAACTAATTTCATTGACCGTGTAAATAATCTTTGGCGTATGGCTGTGCTCAGTAAGTCTGAGGAACAATTCATCCTTGTACACTGACTCACTTAAATAAGATACAATGGTCAAAGTACATCCATCAGGACCATACTCAGACGATTAATGCTTGTTAATCAATAGATTTGAAGATGAAACCTGTGCTGCAAGTTCCTCCTTGCGAGCAGTTTTCAGCTCTTCCTCTTCCTCTTTCTCACGCTTTGTTGTTTCTTTCAGTTCCTCTAGCTCCCGGATCAAGTCCTCGCGACGCTGAACTGATTCCTCCTGAGCGCGTCGATTCATATCAAGCCGCTCCAAGATTTGCTGCTGTCGTCCTACAAATACCTAACAAGAGATGATCACATTAAATACTCTACTTAAAATAAACTGTACTGGACAGGTGCAAAACTTTTCAAGTTAGGTTTTAAGGTTAGGTAATACCCCTTTTAATCTGTCTGACAATTTATACCTTAAGCCTAATATCATTCCACATCCCAACAGCAGGACTGTGATATTTCTTCCATTTCTCACAGTAGTTAATTTATGAACTCTCTGAGCGACTTTACAGTCTAATACTATTTAGTTCCCTACAAACTCTGGGAAGTTTTAGCTCATCCCTGTTTTGTACCATTAGTAGACGTGTCTGATTATTTTCAGCCATCTATACAGTTTCTTCAGGACTTTCAGTAATCTCCTGGAAAAGCTGCTGAAGAACTTTCAGACCAAAATGCAAAGGCAAAATGGTACATGTCGGAACAGACTTAAGTATGACTATATAGAAAGTATTTGGAGATGCCAGTGTTGGACTGGGTGTACAAAGTTAAATATCACACAACACCAGGTTATAGTCCAACAGGTTTAATTAGAAGCACTAGCTTTTGGACCGCCGCTCGACAACCACCTGATGAAGGAGCGTCGCTCCGAAAGCTAATGCTTCCAATTAAACCTGTTGGACTATAACCTGGTGTTGTGTGATTTTTAACTATGTAGAAAGGGCATAGAGATACCAGCTGAGCTATAGCTTTGAGTAACATCTAGTAATCCTTCAAACAACTGTGGACAAGTAGAAAAGCGAACTGTCTCAATAGTCTGTCTTAGACACTTTCAAAATATCTTCCAACCTTGCAATTTATCATCTGGAAGAACAAGGGAAGCAGATACATCATCACATCTATGTTTGAAACAAAACAGAAATTGCTGGAGAAATTCAAGAGGTCTGGTAGCATCTGTGAAGAGAAAGCAACGTTAATGTTTTGGTTCCATGACTCTTCTTCAGAACTGATGGTAGCGAGTAAAAGGTAACTATATATGCTGAAGTTGGAGTGTGGAAGGGAGGGAGAGTAACAAATGTGGAGATGGAGCCCAGAATAATAGCTAGACAAAGGAATTAGTAAATGTCAGCCTGGGAGAATCAATAGCTGCTAATGGGGACTAAAATAAAGGGATGGCGATGGCCTAGTGGTATTGTCACTGGTATGTTAATCCAGAGACGCAGGTAATGTTCTGGGGACGCAGATTCGAATCCTGCATTGGCAGATGATGGAATTTAAATGAAACAAAAAAAATCTGGAATTAAGAGAGTGATGATGCCCATGAATCTGGTTCACTGATGTCCTTTAGGGATGGAAACTCCTTCCTCCATCCACTTACTCCACTCTCTACAACCTTCTCCCTAGCCCCACCCCCGAGGCTTCCAGTCTCATTCCTGATGAAGGGCTCCTGCCCGAAATGCCGATTTTCCTACTCCTCAGATGCTGCCTGACCTGCTGTGCTTTTCCAGCACCACTCTAATCTCGTCACCACATGGGCTGCTATGACAAACAACCCATTGTCAGCTACTAATGGTCCCCATTACTGAACTTCTTGTCTGCCCAACTGCTGCTCTCTCTCTCTCTCTGGGCTCTAACTGCACCTATCATTCACTCACCACTTTCTGCACATATATCAACGTTTTCTAAGCAACATTCAGTTCTGAATAAGAATCACTGAAACATTAACTCTGCTTTCTCTCCACAGATGCTGCAAGACCTGCTGAGTTTCTTCAGCAATTTCGGTTTTGTTATGAATTTCCTGCATTCGCACTTCTTTGGTTCATGAAGAAAGCTCACTACAACCTTCTCAAGGGAAACAGTGATAAACAGTAAAAGCTGGTGCATACAGCAGCATTCACATCCTCTGAATAATTTTTATTCAAAAGGGAACTGTGTAATTCTCTGTCAGCCAATGTTCCTTACAGCTTCAGATTGCACCCCCGCCCCCCCCCCCCAACCTCAAGGTACCCGAAACAAATAACCATTCTTCAAACAATTAGCATCGATAGTGTACTTCTATAAAAGATGAATGTAGCAATTGTAATGAGTTCCCTAATTGGACCAGATTAACAGCCCCAAAACAGGGAGCCCTGGCTGACAGATATAAACAGGAATGTCAGACTTGCTCTGAGGGAGCTGCATCAAGGTACATAAAGGGTGCCGAGATACTGTGGAATTATTTCAGTAGCAATAAGAGAAATTCGCTTGCAACAGTTGCCTTTGAGTTGGGGTAAACATTTCTGGCACCATGCTGTTATTTGGGAAGCTTGACTCGTTCAATCCTACCGTCAAAGACTGGGCTCGGTACATGAAAAGAATGTATTATTTTGTCTGGGCAAATGACACTGGGGCACATGAAAAGCAACAGCTTTTGAACTCTTGGTTTTTCAATTATTAGGAGCCTAATTTTCCCTGAAGTGCCAGATACTAAAACCTTTCAAGAGTTTATGAATTTGATTAAGGAATACCATGACCCCAAGCCTCCTGTAATTTTGAGTCATGATCGATTTTACTTGGCAATTCGAGAACCAGAGCAATCTGTATCAGGATTTTTGATTGGGTTAAGACAATTGGCAAAGGCGTGTGACTTTGGTCAGTATCTTGCTTATTGTGAACAGCTGTTATGCTGGATATGCAGTTTGATGTTTCACCAATTGCCCTGAAGTATTGATCAAAAGATATTTAGCAAACTCATTAGAACTGGTCATTTATTCTGAAGAGTTTAATGTTTGTAAATAAGGTGCCTTATTAAGAGGCCCACATTCAAAAATGCAAGGAGGAATGTACATCAACAACACATTGCATTTGTGAGGCTGGCTTAATCTGCCCCCCTGCTCCTGGTAGAACCAACAGCACAATTTCATTCAACATGACACTATCCCTCCGCATTCCAGCCAAACCCCAGCATGGTCCAAAGCCTGCCCACTCTGCCTCAACCCTGCTGGAATTTACACCACCCCCACTCAACCTAACCTACATACGCACTCATCCACTTACCTGTAGCCTTACCCCCTTACCTACTTGGCACCCTAACCACCTAGCACAGTACTCCCTCACTTATTAGATTAGATTAGATTAGATTACTTACAGTGTGGAAACAGGCCCTTCGGCCCAACAAGTCCACACCCACCCATTCCCCTACATTTACCCCTTTACCTAACACTACAGGCAATTTAGCATGGCCAATTCACCTGACCTGCACATCGGGAGGAAACCGGAGCACCCAGAGGAAACCCACGCAGACACGGGGAGAACGTGTAAACTCCACACAGTCAGTCACCTGAGTCGGGAATTGAACCCGGGTCCCTGGCGCTGTGAGGCAGCAGTGCTAACCACTGTGCCACCGTGCCACCCACTATTGTACACACTTCCTTTCTCACTCATTGTCAAATGGCCTTTCTGACTTCAACTCCTAAAACATGGCAACAATTGTTGCAAAAAGTCAGGTTCCTTGGCACGCAACCCTACTCCTGAGCTGAATTGATTTTTTTTCCCCTGGTTTCCTCTGCTGGATGCATCCAGGAGAGCTCAGACTTGAAGTCTTGGCCGATTAGTAAGTGGGTAATTTTAAAGCGGAACTTGGTTGAATCTGTTCTGATGATAATCGGAATATCTGAGCGAATATCTACATACGCAATAATTTGACATGTTCAAACAATTAATCTTCGCAAAGTCAAGCAAGGAACAGGACCTCCATACCTCCTGCATTAAACGCATTCTTGCTTGCCTCTCTCTTTCCCACTCCTCTTCTCGTTTTTGCCACATCCGTTGGGCCTCTTCCCTGGAATCAGAAGGATTTTGTTGCAAACTTAAAAGCCTGTTTATTCATCCTACACTTTAAGTGCTGCAATGAACTAATACATATTGTAGCTGCAACATGTTACATTGAAAATTGAGAAAATCACCTCCACAGCAGCGGTCCCCGCCCCACAGATTAATTCCTACAACACAACCACAGCCAAGTCACATTCTACTTATAAAGGTTCTCAAAAGTAAAGGAAATTAATGTTATTTCTAACCCAAAAAGGTTCTATTCTAATTTACACTGCACTATCATGGAAACGTGGCTTGTGTTTCCAATTAGATTTTTCCTTTCATTGAGTTGGAGAACATAAATATACAAATTTTATTAAATTTAAACAGAATATAGATTTTGATTGTGATGTACACTCTAGAGAATGGTCTTTTAATGGCTTTTAAGTATTTTGGAACAGGAATTGTTTCTTAAAGTCTGTTTACTCTGGAAGATTTGCCATCTTGCATTTCTGACTAGATTTGTGCTTTTGGTTGATAAAGATGGAACATGTGGAGGAAAGAAAAATAGTGTTCAAACTTAAACTCACTAAAAATTTCAAAGGCTCCTCAGAAAAATTGCAGAAAGTGCAGCGATTTGAGACACTAATCATAAAGTTTAAAAAATGTCTGGTTATAAACTGTCCTATTCTGTAACTTTACACTCATGATTATTTGCTAGCAAATAATTGATTATAACTAGAGCACTCTTTAGCCAGAAACTACCAACATCTGATAAAAATATCCAGTAGATATAATGCTCATCAATAAGTGGAAGGTTCAATTAATTCATGCGGCTATGATAGAGGGAAGGATGTAATAATCTCTTTATCCTTTTCCTTCCAATACAATTACTTGCCAACAAGTTACATCTGAAATGTCAACCTCTCCACCTCCTGATGTTGCCTGGCCTGCTGTGGTCTTCCAGCCTCCTGCTTGTCTACCAACAAAATAAGTGGAACATTTTTAACTCAAATGATCACGTCAGACCTGAAGACAGTGTCCAACTCCGCCTCACGCTCTCTCTCCAACTGAAGCTGTTCCTCAATGACTTTCTTCATCCATGCAGCATCGGCTATAGCCTGTTCACGCCTCGCTGACTGCAGTTGTTGATCTGCCTCGTCTTTTTCAATAAGAGATGCAAGAAATTGGCGATCCATCTCCTGCAGACAGAAAAATAATACAAGAGAACTGCACAGTGCAAAATGCACTAAAACCCATAAAAAGGTGGACTTGGTATTCCTGAAAAGGATCGTCAAATGAGAGTTAGATCCTCATTGGCAACAAAATCAACCAACAGTACAACAATAGGCACCAGTCTATAATCCAATAATGAAAAATGCACAGCACTGTGCAATTGGTTCCAAGAGCAATGTTCACATTTTCAGTTACTTCAGATTGCCATTTGAAACAGGGGGCCAGGGGGTTGAGGGGAAAAATACAGGCTGCTCCCCTACCCACTTGGTCCTTTTCTCCCCCACAGGATGTCTGTCAAGACATGATAGGTAACAATTGCCTTGAACAGCCATCAACCATCCAGTTGAGTTTAAGCTGGTCCCTAGTGAATCACAAGGGTGTCTGAAGAACTCTGCTTAAAAAACCCACAAATGCTGGCAGAGCACATTTGAGCTCCAAAGTGTTACAGCAGGGAAGGGCAGCTAGAAGATCTACCCTCCAGCAATTATCTGACTGTTCCACAGTACAGTTCAGGTAGTTATTTACATACATGATTATGGTTTATTTTATTTCTGTTGTCTCAAAGTATTATTTATCCAGCTGTGGCCTGACCAACGTCTGTACGACTCCAACATTACCTCCGTATTCTTATATTCAAAAGCAAGTGTCCTTTATGCCTTCTCAACTATCATGGTGCTCTGGTGACTTCAGGGATCTGTGAATAATTACCCCAAGATCCTTCTATTCCCCTAAGCTATCCTGTGTCCTGCCTTTCATTAAGTACTTGCTCATCTTGTTTTTTCTTCCAAAGTGCAATCCCCTTGCCCTTATCAGGGTTAAATTTGATCTATTACTAGTCTGCCCATTTGACCAACATATCAATATGTTCCTGTAACCTCCAACATGTTGGTGTCATCTGCAAATTTGCTCAACATTCCCCCATATTTTCATTTTTTAAATTATTTATATATATATATAAAATAAACAATAAGGGTTCCAGTACTGGTCTTTCTGGTACACTGCTCGACATGGCCTCCGGTCACTCAAATAGCTTTCTACCATTACTGTTTGTATCCTATTACTCCGCCAGTTTCTGATCCATCTTGCTAAATTTCCCTGAATTCCATGTGTGGCTAGTCACAGCTATAGGCCGTGGTATGCCTCCTGTGTCTACAAATGTGCTGTTCCTATTCAATCGTGCTGCGTATGAACTTGACCATTCTCAATAAAGTGTGCTTGAAAGCACGGAGTCATGGTGGAGCACATAAGGTGAACAGACATCTCCATTCTCATCTCACGACACAATGGTTCAGACTACTCCGACACGTGGACATACATTTCATGTTAACTCCTCACATGAGACATTCATTTTGTGACCCCTTAAATTCGAGGACAACATCCTGCAGACACAGGGAGAAACAAAGGGAGATAAGATGGAAAGTGAGGCAGATTAAAAGGGCATGAAGCAGAAGAGGTAGGGTGAGACAAGGTGGAGGAAGAGGATGATGGAAGGAGAGTAAGAACCATGGAATCAATCCTTTCACCAATGGAAGAGTTTCTCTCCACCTAGACCCCTCATGACTTTAAGTATCTTGATCAACCTTCTCCAAGAAGTTCTGGGATTTAGATAATTTAGGCATGATAGGGAGGAATATAAAAGAGATGGTGGAGTTGTGTTACTGATGAAGAAGAATACCACAATTGTTCTGTGGGAGGAAATCTTGGAGGGCTCATCCAGTGATGGGTAGAGCTCAGGAATAGGAAGGGTGCAAATCATGTTGATGGGATTGTACTACAGGCCTCCCAACAGACAGTGGCTAATGGAGAAGCAGATATGTGGGAAGTTTATGGAAAAATATAAAAACAACAGGGTTGTTGTGGTGGGTGATTTCGACTTCCCATTTACTGAGTGGGACTTGCTTAGTGGCAGAAGTTTGGAAGAGGGAATTTATCAGATATGTTCAGCATAGCATAGCTTTTGAAACAATGTGTAAATAGTCCAACTAGGGAAGGGCTCATACTAGACCTGATGCTGGGGAATGCAACCAGTTAGGTGCTCGAAGTTTCAGCCGGGAGCAATTTGGGAACAGCGATCATACTTTTCTGTAAGTTTTAAGTTACTTATGGATAAGGATAAGTGTAATCCCTGGGTGAAAGTACTAAACTGGGAGAGGGCTAACTACTATAATATTTGGCAGGAACTGGGGAATGTAGACTAGGCATGGCTGTTTGAGGGCAAATCTTTTAAAGGCCAGCTGATTAGAGTTCAGGACAAGCATGAACCTGTGAAAATGAAGGATGAGGATGGCCAGATTCAGGAACTTTAGATGACAAAGAGAAATTGAGAGCTTAGTCAAAAAGAGAAGGAAGGCATAGGTAAGGTTTATGAAAATGAAGACAGACAGTGTCATCAAAGAATAAAAAGTTAGCAAGAAAGAACTTAAATAAGGAATTAGGAGGGCTAAAATGGGCCATGAAACGCCTTTGGGAAACAGGATTAAGGAAAATCCCAAGGCATTTTATATACATGTAAGGAGTAAAGGCTAGCTTGGGAAAAGAGTATGCCCACTCAAGCACAAAGGAGGGAATTCATGGTTAGAGCCAGAGGAAGTGGGTGAGGTACTTAAGGAATACTTTGCATCTGAATTCACAAAGGAGAAGGACACAGGGGATGGTGAGCCTTGAGAGGGTATGTTGATATTTTGGGGCTGTCAACATAAATAAAAAAGTGGTGTTGGATGTTTTGAAAACCAGTGTGGTGCTGGAAAAGCACAACAGGTCAGGCAGCATCCAAGGAGCAAGAATCTGATCTCCAGCATCTGCAGTCCTCACTTGTTTTGAAAACCATTAAGGTAGACAAGTCCCCAGGATGTATCCCACATGCTGAGGGAGGAAATCCCTGGGGACTGTACAAAATCCTTGTATTTTCTTTAGTCACAGAAGAGGTACCAGAGGTCTGGAGAACAGCTTGCATTGCTCCTTTGTTTAGGAAGGGCAACAGGGATAATCCAAAAATTACAAGTTTGTAAGCTTTACATCAGTGGAAGGGAAATTATTGGAGAAGATTCTTAGCGATAGGATTTACTCAAATTTGGAAAAAATATGAACGGCATAGTTTTGTGGAGGGAAGGTTATGTTTCACAAACTTGATTGACTCTTTTGTGGAAGTGACAAATATGATTGACGGGGTAGCAGTAGCTGTTGTCTATATGGACTTTAGCATTGCCTTTGACAAGGTCCCTCATGGCAGACTGATATAAAAGGTGAAGTCATATGGGTTCTGCAGTGAGCTGGTAAGATAGTTACAGAACTGGCTTAGTCATAGGAGTCAGAGAGTGGTGGTGGAAGTGTGTTTTTCTGACGGGAGATAAGTGTAGTTCCGCAGGCAACAATGCTAGGACCCCTGTTGTTTGTAAATTACTCTGGACTCTTCCTGAATCTGCTCTATTTGTTTTCTCCACATCATGAATCCACAGTCAATTGTTCTTTACAATGCTCTACTTGGTATTTTCATTGAAATTTAAACTTTCAATTTTTTTTCCCCTCCTGTCCTCTTCTTGGTGAGTGTCAAGCCATTTAACAACTCTATGCATCACACACAAGCTTGAGCCAATATTTGCCTATTGGTGTAAGACTATTAATGAAATAGGATGTGAGCTATAGTGAGAGGCTGAACAGGCTGGGGCTGTTTTCCCTGGAGCGTCAGAGGCTGAGGGGTGACATTATAGAGGTTTACAAAATTATGAGAGGCATGGATATAATAAATAGACGAAGTCTTTTCCCTGGGGTCGGGGAGTCCAGAACTAGAGGGCATAGGTTTCGGGTGAGAGGGGAAAGCTATAAAAGAGACCTAAGGGGCAACCTTTTCATGCAGAGGGTGGTACGTGTATGGAATGAGCTGCCGGTGGAAGTGGTGGAGACTGGTACAATTGCAACATTTAAGAGGCATTTGGATGGGTATATGAATAGGAAGGGTTTGGAGGGATATGGGCTGGGTGCTGGCAGATGGGACTAGATTGGGTTGAGATATCTGGTCGGCATGGACAGGTTGGACCAAAGGTCTGTTTCCATGCTGTACATCTCTATGACTCTATTTGAACCTTCACATGCTGCAGCATAGGAACTCTTACCAATTCTTCTTGGATCTGCTGTGCACGTCTCCTCATCTGCGTCTTGTACTGACGATTCAGTATCCGGCTGCAAAGAGAAGATTAGATTAGATTACTTACAGTGTAGAAACAGGCCCTTCGGCCCAACAAGTCCACACCGCCCCGCCGAAGCGCAACCCACCCATACCCCTACATTTACCCCTTACCTAACACTACGGGCAATTTAGCATGGCCAATTCACCTGACTTTGGGAGGAAACCGGAGCACCCAGAGGAAACCCACGCAGACACGGGGAGAACATGCAAACTCCACACAGCAGTGCTAACCACTGTGCCACCGTGCCGCCCATAGGATGTGAGCAAATGCAATACTTATGGTCAAGGAAAGGAAGACAAAATATGAGAATTAATTCATTGAAGCAAAAATAGAAAACACAAAGTTAGTAATTAGAAAAGTCTGTATCAGAACCCACTATGTCACAAGCTGGAAGTCTCCCAAATCCAAGGAAGGGATGATTTTCCTTAGATTTTTACTACTATTACAAATCTTAAACCAGGGAAACATTGGAAAAGACAAATTATGCAGTTTCAAGAGACTGGTTCAAGAAAGTACACATGTAAGAACAAAATAATTAATTGATACAGTCAAGGAAAAGTATGATGGGTGGAAGGATCCTAAAGTGGGTCAGACTATAGTTGACAATTGGGTGAATGAAAAATGCAGTCAGGTCTTTTTTAAAACAGTACAATGTACCTTTAGTTTGTAAACCACAATGATCATGATGGTAATTTACTCAAGTGTCAGGCAAGAATGGTTAGCATAAACCTACTGACATTTGATAATAGTTTTTATCCAATTACCACTGCAACCACTTTATAAAAAGTTTGACTACATTACTTATCAAGAGACTATTTATTCAAGTAATGTAGAAAATAAAAACCATAATGGTGTCTCTCCTTCAATACTGAAGAAACTGAAGAGAGTGAATATTATTTAAACATGGTATATTAGAAAACATGAAATCTCAGGTTAATAGAAATGAAGAGGCAGAACTGAATAGAGGATTATTGGGACAAAAACAAAGTGCTGTAGAAACCATCAGATCAGGCAACAGCTGTGAAGAAAAAACACGTTTAATGTTACAAATCAAATAGGACTCTTGATGTTAACTTATTTTCTCTCCACACAAGTTACTAGCCCTGCTGAGTTCCTTCAGTACTTTGATTTTAAATTCAGATTTTTTGTTGCTGCAGTATTTTGCTTTTCTTGTCGAGGATTTTTGGGAATAGGTGTGGGTAGGAATCTCATGTTGCACATGTCCACACTGGAAATCCCCACATTTCTGAAATCGACTGCTTCACAATAAGGTTGTTAAACATAATTTGCAAATTTAAGAATGCATTTCATTATCCTCCCTCAAAATAGTTGTGACCTTTAAATGGCCACTTCAAGAGGTTGAGGAGTAAATGAAACATGCCACATTCACAGGTACTGGGGCAGGAGGGGAGAAGTGACATCTGGGAAGAAATCTTCAAAAATTACTAAAATCTTCAATACAGTCTGTAATAAGTAACAAGCCAACGAATTGATTGCAATCCTGGTTTAGTACTCACCCAAGCTCAGACTTCTTTCGTCGCTGTTCCAACTGTTTCCTTTCCTCTTCCAGATTCTCCAGCTCCCATCGTTGTTTCAACAGTTTTTCCTGTTCTGCCTTGAGATTTTTGGCCTGAGAAAAAAGCATATCTGGATGAAATCAGAGCTCAGCAAACACGCTCTAGCAATGCTAATGCCTGTTGATGGAGAGAGGTGATTTTGGCCCAACCTCTCTTCACACAAAGGTGCAACTTTTACATGAACCACAATGCTTCTGTTTCTCACAATGTCAGGGTTAGTCCATCTTGAAAAGTACTGGAATTTACTTGCAGAGATATAGACATTCCCAGCTACTGAAATGCAAAAGGAATGACACCAAATGTAAAAGGTCCACAAGATAAATTGGACTGAAATAGCTAAGCACAGAAGATGATCCACATTTACCAATTCATTTCTCAATTTATGTCCTGACCTCTCATGAAGATTCCAGTTACTGCTCGAGATCTTTTTTTCCTGTACTATCAACCTTCAGACCTTTATTTAAGACAAAAGACCGAACATGTCCAGGGAACTACCATATAGTTAATAGTAGGGCCCTGGGCAGTGTTGCCGAACAAAGAGACCTAAGGGTGCAGGTCCATAGTTCCTTGAAAGTGAAGTAGCAGGTAGACAGGGTGGTGAAGGTGGCTTTTGGCATGCTTGCCTTCATTGGTCAGAATCTTGAATATAGGAGTTGGGGCATCAAGTTTTGACTGTACTGGACATTAGTGAGGCCACTTTTAGAATACTGTGTGCAATTCTGGTAACTCTTCTGTAGGAAGGATGTTGTTAAATTTGACAGGGTGCAGAAAGGATTTGCAACGATGGTGCCAGAACTGGCGGGTTTGAACTACAGGAAGAGGATAAATAGGTTGGATCTTTTTTCCCTGCAGTATCAGAGGCTGAGGAGTGACCTTATTGAGATTTATAAAATCATGAGAGGCATAAATAGCCAAGGTTTATTTTGCAAGGTAGGGGGGGGTTCAAAACTAGAGGGCATAGATTTAAGGTGAGAGGTGAAAGATTTAAAAAGGACCTAAGGGATAACTTTTTCCACAGAGGGTGGTACGTGTATGGAATGAGCAATGAGAGGAAGTGGTGGAAGTTGCTACAATTAGAACATTTGAAAGGTATCTGTATGGGTATATAAATTGGAAGGGATATGGGCCAAATGCTGGCACATGGGCCAAATGCTGGCACATGGACTAGGTCAGATTGGGATGTCTGGTCAGTGTGGACAATTTGGACTGAAAGATTTGTTTCTGTGCTATATTACTGTTTGACCAGTCAGCTTAACACTGGTAACAGGAGAAATAATGAAATCCATAATAAAGGAGAAAACCAAAACACAACTACAAACCAAAACATATAATAAATGAAGAGGTAATGTGGATTTCAAAAGGAGAAGCTTTGTTTGGCCAACTTCAATCTGTTTTTCTGAAGAACCAATAGACAAGGGCAACAGAAAAGATGTAGCCTACCTAAATGTCTAAAAAGCTTTTGACAGAGCATTATTTAATTTGTTAATGCATTAAGTGAGTGCATGCAGAAGGACAGCAGAGTGGATAGCTGCTGGCTGTGAGAGAAAGCAGAGAGTAGATGTAAAGGTAGCTATCCAGAAAAACAGAGGGTGGAAAATATAATTCTCCAAGAATCATCTCTGGACCACTCTTGGTACCAATTATACAAACAATTTAGAGTTTGGAACCAAAAGCACAATTTCTGAATTTGCAGTCATCACATTGGAAGCGTCAGTCAAAATGAAGGAGGCATGCAGCAGATAACAACATCTAAAAACTTACAGAATGGGGATATCATTGGCAAACGAAATTCAATGGCGGTAAGAATGAAGTATTGCATTTTGTTAAGGAGAATAATGTGGTACTTATTACTTGAAAAATAAGATAGGTTAAAAAAAATAAATTAGGTAGACAGCAAGTCAATTTGGGAGTACAAATAACTGAAAATTGCAGAACAGAAAGGCAATAACCAAAGTAAATCCAGTCCCAAGGTTTATTTCTAAAAGGGCAGAATTTCAAAGTTGAGACAATATGCTCAATGTGTATTGAACATCAGTTAACCAGATACAGGAAAGGGTGTAAAAATTATTTATAAAGGACCAGACTAGAAGTGTAAGATGATACTTAACAGGAAAGGATTAATCGCTTGGTCTCTTTATTCCTGAAAGGCATAAGCAATTACCAAATAGAGGTGTTCAAAATTAGTCGATGTTTTTATAGTGTAGTGACAGAAAAAAATCTTTATACTTGTGAGGAAAAACAAAGTTAAAGCCTATCAATATTTAATCGCCACCAAAAATCCAACTGGGCATTCAGAAGAAGTTTCTTCACCTAACATCAAACTTGCTATCACATGACGTTGTTGAGGTAGAGTGTAGGTACATTTAAGGGGAAGTCTGATAGGAACATATGCAGAATGTGCATAAAGGGTTATGCTCACAGTTAAAGGAGGAACGATGGGAAGAATCTCAAGCATAATCTTTGGCATTAACTACTCGAAGATATAAACTACTTGGACCAAATGGGCTGTTCTTGTTTGGTATACTTTACATAATTCTGCTTAGCATATTTTGCCAAAGTACTACTTTTTTTGTATAGAAACTTACATTGTCAGTTATTTAGCCACTGAGGGCATCCAGAGATACTACTCTCTTCATGGTCTCCCATGAAATTGTAAACTAAAACTGTACATTTTGTCTTCCACAGCACATAAAAGACAATGTACATTAATACATCCTGTGATGATGCTGCGGCTTCCAAGAAGTTATTTTGTCCTTTTCTTCAAGAGAGTATGTAAAGCAGAGGCACTGAGCAGCTACTGAACATCACTTGAGTAAACAGCTTGAGAGACCTTGGGGTCCTTTTTTGAAAAGGGAGGATCAAGGAAACAGCGTGGGTGTGGCCAGCTCTCACAAACCAAGCTTTCTAGGTATTTTTAGTTTTTGGGTTTAGCTTTAAGCAGAAGCTGTTGGGGTGTCAAATGAGTTGGAAGCTTCAGTGAGTGTCTCTTGGCTGCTACACTCTCAGAATTTTGTCTTAATGTTTTTTTCCCTCCTGGATTGGAGAGCTGCATGTGTCTGAATTTGCCTTTTTGCCAAGGGGTGCATTTACGGGATGTGACTACATTGGTACAGTTAATTAGTAATGGGTATTGTATCTATTATTTTGTCAAGTTTCCAATAAAGTTTAAGCTTCCAGTAGAGTTAAGTTATTCTAAATTCCTCCTTCTTTGGTTGCATTTTAACTACAGTGTTTAAATAAATTGTGTTTTGCTTAACATTGTGTGGTTTGACCAGTCACATTGCATCAGGAACAGATACTTTATATTTCCGTTTAAAATAAGAAAATGTTAGGGCCTGGGCTACCTTCTTAAAATATTTTGAGGTGTGCTGTCTAATCCATAACAATTCTAAGCAACTATACAGTCACCAATCTAATGGTAAACAAGAGACCCATGCTGATCAACTAAAATAGAACGTTCCAGAAATAATTCCAGAGGGCTGCCGGGGAGGTAAGTTTCCCATTTAAATGATAGGGTCCACTACTATCTGCAGTTTCGGGTATTTGTGGTAGGTCTTGGAACATATTACCCAACGATACGAAGGTACACCTGTACTCATTATATTAATATGCAGGACTTGTCTTTCAGCAATGTCTTCAGGTCCATTAATCATTTTGTACTTTTTTACCCATAGATAAATAAAACAATTTAATTACTTCAGTTTATGCTATTGATTAAATAGATTGATAGCTTTAAGGATATTCTCTCCTTGTGTCTTTTTATTTCCCCATGGATCACTATGCTGTAGAGTCAGAGTAAATCATTTATAATTACAACACAGCAGACTGGCTGCCTGAACCAGCTGCTAAGAAGTAGGTATGTGCCAGCTCTACTTACAATCTATCTTCCTAGTGCCAACACATAGCAAAAGAATACTCAATTCATCATGTCACACATCGGCCTTGATTTATCCATCCATCATGATAATACAGGAGTGACAAAGTCACAATGTGCTGTTTGATTGGATCTGCTCATTGAACAAAAACCAGTGGATTTCTGACACAGCTCCAGCTTTTTGCATCAAAATCAGGCTGAAGCAGAATGGTTCTCACCTCAATCTCCCGTAGACGCAGCTCCTCCATTTGTTGTCGCAGAATTTCTGCCTGCTTCAGGTCTTCCTGTCTTCTCCGCTCCTCTTCCTGCTTCATTCGTTCCACGGCCTGCTTTCGTGCAATTTCATATTTGTTTTCTAACCTTTTCTTCTCTTCCATCTCTGCCTCTTCTTTCTAAATTTGCAAAACAAGAGAGCCAAATAAATTGGTCATTACTGTTTTGTCAACATCCATTTGAACCTAAATTTCTGTTCTTTCCTTCTCTACCCCAGCTTCTCTGCTAAATTCAGTTGGGAGCTTAAAGCTCTACTATTTGGGAACATGTAAATATAGAAATAACAATTGCTGTGTAAATATAGAAATAACAATTGCTGTATAAATATAGAAATAACAATTGCTGTATGCATTCATATTGTTTGAAATAAAGCATCTGAACTGTTCAACACAAATGTCAGTTCTGATTATGAGTGAATACTATTATGCATCAGGGTTATGTTACTACACTGTCAGACATTGGGCGGCATAGTCTTAAAACACACACCTCGAAAACAGAAGATATAAGGTTGCTTCTGGGAATGCTTAGCATCACAAAACTTGGGGAAAAAAAACTAAGGCAAGGCCCTAAACTTGGAATCAGATCCATAACCTCAACTTGCATATACAACTCTATAATGCTTGTTCAGACTTGTTAAGTTCAAATTTCAACAAATGGTTTAATTACCTGCTGTTTTTCTGTGATCTGTGAAGACCAACTGCCTGTCACATGCATCTTGTGTAATTCCGACTCGATCTGTATCCAAAATAGACAATAACCAAACAAATTGATCTTTGCATAACAATTCGATCATTTTGTGAAATCGCCCCGACTATAGTATGATACAATTTCAAAGAAGGCTCCTAAAAGTGGTAATTAAGACAATTACTTTAATGAGCTCCAGTGTTGAGCTAGCTCAGTTCTCTGATTATAGTCCCAACTACTATACTCTGTTCTGCTCCACATGCAACCATATCAGTTTTTCCAAGCTTATTTTCAGAGCACATAAGCACACATCTCAGACTTTCCAGAGTTCAAATAAATTCTTGCTTTTTCAATATTATTAATGGGATGAAAAATGTAAAAGTCCAGTATTCCAGAGACAAATCTTCACTGCAAACATTGCCTGAGTTTCACATTTTAAGACCTCACCTGGAGTTAGAACTATCAGCTGTATTGCTCTCTGTATCATAAGAACAAAAACTGGAGAAATTCAGCATTTGTGGAGAAAGACACAGAGTTAACATTTCAAGTTCAGTGTGACTCTTCTTCAGATATTTTTGCTTTTATTGCTGTCTGTGTCATTTGGTTTGTTGGTGTGAATTTTACAGAAGTCCAGTCCCAAAACTCTCAGTCCTATTCTTCATTATAAGCAAACTAGGGACCCAATTGAAACACAAAAAAGTTCATCTTGAACAGCAGGAGAATTAGGACGATGCAGCTGAGCCAAGATGAAACAAAAAAAAACCATAAAGCCTTTATGTGTCTAATTTATTTTTGACCAGTTCTTTTTGTAATGACTTCACACATTACTTCAGAAAGCCTAGACAGTATCAAAAGTTCTCACTCCTAATCACAATCCATTAACTCTTGCTGGAAAATATACTTGAGGAAACACTAGACAAAGAAAGGGTCTGGTTTCACTGTGCTGCATTATCCCAAGATTGAAAAAACAAGCAACACCCAATATCTTGGCACAGAAGTGTAGAATAATAAGTTTAATGAGATATTGGGTAGCAGTCAGTGTAAGTAGATCCATAACTCAACATGAATGTCTTTAGGAAAGGAGAAACACACCTGGGGGAAAACTCTTAGATATGAACCAGGATTGGATTAAGAGTTTCCAAAATTCTTCTCAGTGAGAATTGTTGCTTTTCAATTTTCACAGAAGATACACCACATCAGATCAAATGAGTTTGCACAAATGATTTGGACTAATGTTCTGATGCCGATCTCCTTGCAGTCACTTCCTATTTTTAACAAAAATGCACTCTATAGCTTGGTCCTGAATCTCTCACAAGGAGCAGGCGTTCTTTTGATTCTTGCTATGGAGCTTTGAACGAGAAAGGAAGACTCTTGGATCTAACTAATATATCTGTATTAGGACTTTGCAACTACAAGAAAAATCTTTTAAATGCCCTTTCACAGCATTTCCTTAAAGGACTGATGCTGTTATCCACCAAGACTACTAGCGCAGACATTAATAGATAATCGAGACAGATACAAGAGAGATAGCCTCACTACTCACCTTACGCAATTCTATATTGTTCTTTTTCCAGTGGTCATACAACAGTTGTTCAGCTACCTGAGAACAAAAGCATAGAAATGTTTTTTGCAAATTGCATATAAATTTCTACACACTTTTCCAAATATTATTGTCACGACAGTTAAAAAACTAAATTGCCAGAAAAGAAACTTTGGATGAAAGACAACAAAAGTTCACTAGACTGATTCCTGGGTTGAGGGGATTCTCCTATGAAAAGAGATTAAGTAGACAAAGCCAACATTTAGGAATTTAGAAAAATGAGGCATGTAAAATTATTTTATTTTCTTCATCAGATGATTTTGGAGTCACTGGCCTCAGTGGCTTGCTGGGCCATTGCAGAAGGCAATTAGAAGTCAACCACATTGCTAAGGGTTTGAAGTCACGTGTAGATCATGCCAGGTGAGGGTGGCAGATTTCTTTCCTTAAAAGATCATTACAAAACCAGATGGGCTTTTATGACAACGATACCTTCGTGATTACCAATACTGACATGAGATTTAGAGTCACAGAGACATACAGCACGGAAGCAGATCTTTTGGTCCATCTCGCCCATGCCGACCTGACTTCCCAAACTAACTAGTCCCACTTGCCTGCATTTGGCTCATATATCTCTAAACCTTTCCTATTTATGTATCTGCCAAAGTGCCTTTAAAATTTTGTAACTGTACTTGTAATTGTCACTTCCTCTGGCAGTTCATTCCACATACAAATCACCCTCTGTGTGAAAATGTTATCCCTCAGGTCCCTTTTAAATCTTTCCCCTCTCACCTTAAACCTGTGCCTTGAGTTTTGCACTCCCCTAATCTAAGGAAAAGACCTTTGTTAATTACCTTATCTATGCCCCTTATGATTTATAAACCTCTACAAGGTCACCCCTCAACATCCTATGCTCCAGGGGAAAAAAATCCCAGTCTATTGAGCTTCTCCTTATAACTCAAACATTCTAGTTCCAGCAATCATAAGTTTTGAGAAGATTTGTTGCTCAGGTTGAAGTTCTGGATGTAGATTTCTTTGCTGAGTTGGAACGTTCATTTTCATGAAAATGGAATCTTTCAGCTCAGCGAACAAACCTACATCCACAGTTCCATTAATATCCTTGTAAACCTTTTCTGCATCCATTGCAATGTAATAACATCTTTGTATAGCAGGGCAACCAGAACTATACACACTACCCCAAAAGTGACCTCACCAACATCCTATACAACCGCAATATGATGTCCCAACTCTTATATTCAATGCTCTGATCAATGAAGACAATTTATATTCAAGATTTATTAACTGAATTTAGGAATTCTGTCAGGAATCAACTGAAATGAATGAATATTACAATGATGTAGATATATGTTGGGGTTATGGGTCTGATTACAAGTCTACAGCTTTGCCTTAGCTATTTTTTTCAGGTTACAGTGGTGCTATTCATTTCCACAAGGCAACCTAATATTTTAAGGGTGTGTCTGTACTGCCCAGTATCTGACTGAATGTTAATATAGCTCTGGTGTGAAATAGTGTTCTCTCAAAATCAGAGCTGGATATTTTTACCTTCTACAATTTCTGAACTTTTACAAATGCAGATGAAGTAACTACTTAATGAGATAAGACCAGAAGTGAACGCTTAGAAGCTTTTCTTCACACCATGTGAATGTGCAGAGCAATAGTTATGATTATGTTTACATGTTCTGAATTAGCAGAGTTACTCCTAACTGAACTTAGCAGAGATGCTGGATAGAGAAAGAAGAATGGAAATTCTGGTTCAAATAGATTCTGACAGAACAGATAGAGCAAATTTATTTGGCTCTCTTGATTTTGCAAATTTATAAAGAAGAGGCAAAAGTGGAGAAGATTAAAAAATATGAAATTGCACAAAACCAAACTGTGAACTGAATTGACCTGGGCCTCAGGATTACTGACTTTACCACTAGATCACCATTTCTCCTCACCAAACCCCTTCAATTGTTGGATAGGAGGAGGTTCCCCCGATTGAGAAGTCTAGAACTAAGAGTTACAGCCTGAAAATAAGTGAGATAATTGATAAATAATGTAAAATCGAATAATATAGAACTATGGTGCAGGGAAATTTCTTCACTCAAGGTTGCAAAACATCAGAATTCAGTACCCAGAGATTTGTGGATCCTCAATCAGAGTACATTCAAAATTGGGATCATTAGATTTCGAGTACCAAGAGAATTAAATTATATGACAATATGAGGAAAACTGCAGTTGAGCTAGATCAGCAATTATCGTACTGAATGGTGCAGTGGGCACAAACAGCCAAATGGCCCACTGCTATTCCTATTTCTTATGTTCTTATATTTCACTCTAAGAAAGTCAAGAAGTGAGTATTTCTATGCGCAAAGCTTCATTATTCCAGTTGTACCAGAATTCTACATGAATTCATTTTAGATTAGATTACTTACAGTGTGGAAACAAGCCCTTCGGCCCAACAAGTCCACACCGATCTGCCGAAGCACAACCCGCCAAGTCCCATGCCCCTACATTTACTCCTTCACCTAACACTATGGACAATTTAGCATGGCCAATCCACCTAACCTGCACATTCTTGGATTGTGGGAGGAAACCAGAGCACCCGGAGGAAACCCATGCAGACATGGGGAGAATGTGCAAACGTCACACAGAGAGTCGCCTGAGGCAGGACTTGAACCCGGGTCAATGGCGCTGTGAGGCAGCAGTGCTAACCACCGTGCCACCCACAACAAACACCAGCAAGATAAACATGAAGGATTTATACTTTAATGTCCACCTTCTGAGTCAGCAGAAAAATTCACCATACAATGTGATACTTAGTAACATCCTTATAGCTTTAAGGTCTTATCCCTCATGTGTGTTGAGTTAGTTGGCCTTAGCAAGGTGCATGCTGGAAAATGTCTGTGCATCAGGCCTACTTGTTAGGACCTCCTAATTTATCACAGTGCCCCTGAAACTGAAAGAGGAATAGTCAGCTAAGATGCTACCAGACAGCTATAAAATAAATCTCTTTTTAGGAAATATTTTCAATTCCAACATTGGTTTATGGCTCATTTCTGGTAACATCTGTTTGACCTTGTGGGACCAAATTGTATTTGGATTTTGGAATTTTCCAGATTATTGAAATAATGTTAAAATACCTAACTAAAAACAGATTAAAAACACAGATATAAACATTTACCTGAAACATAAAATAGTGAAAAAATATAGATCAGTAATTAAAAATAGTTTACTTTTTAAAATACTGTATCTTCCATGTTTGTACTGCCTAGGTACTATACTAAAATGATGCCTCACGACATGAAGGAAACAGGTATCTCCATACACTGCTTTGTTTGAACCTCTGCAGAAGTAGAGGTAGTGGGGCAAGCTGACACTGAAGACAGAGAGAGAAGTTGAAGAAGTAGGAGGACAATGAGACAGCATAAACATAGATAGAGTGAATTTATAACCTCACAGTGTATTTTTTCATGCCACACAATCATCCCACTCCCCTATCAATTGGCATTTTTTTACATTCAGTCCAAATATCAAGTGAGATAATACTTCCCAATTTCTTGCAAGTGTCTGAACAGTTGCAGTGTCAGTCCACGGATCCACTCAAAAAAACATCCAGGCAGATAAAGTTTTCAGGCTTTAGATTTCTAGTTTGGGAAGTTAATGGAGTAACTACCTACCCAAGAATGGAATTACAAGAAATGCAGAGCTTTGAACTTTGACAGGTCACCAACTGTACAACAAAACTAGGATTGTTTTATTTTTGTTAATAAAGAAATTTTGACTCTCACTCCCTTAGCTCCCATTGAATGTAACTGAGTTGTTACATTCATTACAGAAGTAAATCATATAAAAGAAAAGCACGATAATTCAACCAGCTTCTAAATCCTCCCATAAATATCTGTAATCTGTTTATTTTATTTCAAGTGCAAGTTGAAATGTACCATGTGACACATTATAAAGCATCAAATTTTGTCTAACATCACTCCGATGATTGTCTTTGGGTTTTTTTTAAATCAAAGTAAATGTGTTATATAAATGCAAAGTATTGTTTTTTTTGAAGGGATATCATAAATCTACATTATCTATTAAATTTTAACCAGCAACTCATTCCTTGGCATCAATTATTCTATATATGAAAGCACTTTAAATGCATAGATTTGGTTACATGTTGTAACTTATGCCTAGGTATCCATTATTCTTTATTGATTAAATTACAGAGTGTAATCCATTCCTAGATATTCAAGCACTGCCATTTATAATCCTTGAATTGTAAGTCTTAACAATGAATGTCATCAGGATATTCCATCATGGAAGTATAACAACTAGGCCTGATGCAGGGAGACTTTCCAGCATGCACAACTGGATACGTGTAACAACCTGGCTAACCTACTTAACCTGCTCCTGCAAATTCCCAGCCTACTAATGCCAAATATAACTTCAGTGACTAACCCCTGTTTTATTGCAATCAGCCAACTTAATGCAGACCAGTGACTTTCCTGATCCATATGGCTCAGATCCAAACCATTTAATACATACACCTAGACCACCTGGGAACTCTAAGCTAACATTTTACCGTGAAATCTAATCCTACCTTTTTCCTTCGCTCCTCACGGGCAGATTTCAGTTCCTCGGCCTTCTCCTTTGCATCCTGGATAACAGACCTCGTGTCTATCTTTAGTTCACGAAGCTCAGCTTCAAGGAGATCTTGCTCCTCTTGCAGTAAGCACTGCAGTTTTTTCCGTCGTTGCTCCAGGTTACACAATTTTTCCTGCTGTTGGCGATTTCGGTGGTATGCTGACATACTGCCAAAGAAAGGAAGCTACTTAAACATTCCCTTGTCTTAACCATGAATAAATGATTCATATCACAAAGTTCTAGTCCAATCGCTCTGATAGCCTTGACCTTAATTACTATCTAATTAGTAATGACACAACCAATATCAATTGTGGTACGTGTATAAAATGAGCTGCCAGAGGAAGGGATGGAGACTGGTACAATTGCAACATTTTAGAGGCATTTGGATGGGTATATGAATACGAAGGGTTTGGAGGGATATGGGCCAGGTGCTGGCAGGTGGGACTAGGTTGGGTTGGGATATCTGGTCAGCATGGTGGGGTTAGACCAAAAGGTCAGTTTCCATGCTGTACATCTCTATGACTCTATATTTGAATCAGATGTGTAATTATTTTTTTAGAGTATTGTATGTGGTGGATAGCATAGCTGGTTTGAATGCTTTTTGGAATTCAAGATCAAATAAATCTTGATATTTACACTGGACCTAACATTTACACTTAAAAAAGGGTCTTTTTTTTGTATTGATCAAGGGAAGCTACAGAAATACGTATATGTCCTTTTTGTTTAACCTGTTCAATGTCATATGCTTGCAGAGCACACAGATTAAAATAGTTTAACCTACATAGACCTGTTTATTGCCTTTTTTAAAAAATTTCAATCTGTCAACAACTAGGTCCAGCCAGTATTCTCATAAGACTGGAAATTAAATGACATATTAGGTGTGGTTTTGTCCTGTTCCATCTCCACTACAAGGAAATTGCTTTTTCTGGCCTTCAGATATAAATGACAACAGCAATGCTTACATTTGATCTTGAATTTCAAAGAGCATTCAAACCAATTATGATACCTACCATATACAACACTATTTAATAAAATAACTGTGCATCTAACTCATAAATATGTGAAGTAGTCTGACACAAAGATATACAGGTCATATAAGTAACAGATTTGATCCTTACTCCACACTGACTTGGGCTGATCCTAGTTTGATCAGCAATAGCGATTCTACTGTTATACTAGAACCCTGGGCAATGATTTGTTTGGGTGGGGAAGTGGGGGAGAGTGAGAGACTAATAGAGACAGAGAAAAAGAGGAGTCACCATGATTCTGTTGGTCAGACATAATCATATCTGCATTCTCAGTCTTACTGCTTCAAGAAAATAAACTTAAAGCCATTGGTTCAAGATGCAATCAATCTTAAGTCAACTCAAAATTCTGCAGGTAGAGTCATAAAGATGTACAGCGTGGAAACAGACCCTTCGATCCAACTCGTCCACGTTGCCCAGGTATCCTAACCTAATCTAGTCCCATTTGCCAGCATTTGGCCCATATCCCGCTAAACCCTTCCTATTCATATTACCATCCAGGTGCCTTTTAAATGCTGTAATTGTACCAGCCTCCACACTTCCTCTGGCAGCTCATTCCATACATGCACCACCCTCTGTGTGAAAACGTTGTCCCTTAGGTCTCTTTTGCTTCTTTCCCCTCTCACCCTGAACCTATGCCCTCTAGTTCTGGACTCCCCCACCCGAGGGAAAAGACTTCGTCTGTTTATCCTATCCAGGGAAAATAGACCCAGCCTATTCAGCCTCTCCCTATAATTTAAATCCTCCAAACCTGGCAACATCCTTGTACATCTTTTCTGAACCCTTTCACGTTTCACAACAACCTTCTGATAGGAAGGAGACCAGAACTACATGCAATATTTCAAATGAGGCCTAACCATTGTCCTTTACAGTGATGAAAAGCAGTGAACCCAGAACCCATCCTTGTTGGAAATCTGAAACAAACTCACAGGATGCTGGAGAAACTCAGCAGATATGGCAGCATCTGCAGCAAGAGAAACAGTTAACATTTCGAGTCCAGAGTTCTGAAGAAGACTCACATTGGATTAAATGTTAACTCTGTTTCTCTCTTCACAGATGCTGCCAGAGCTACTGAATTTCTACAGCATTCTCTGTGTTTATTGCAATCAATCTTGGTTGTGTCATTACTGAGTTACAACAATCCATTCACCTCCTTGGTTTATCTATGAACAACTGTCATCATCTAGCATCTTTATAAATATATCCCAGCAACAGTTAACTCGTCTAGAAAAAGGGAAGTAAACTACAATACAGGCCAACTAACTAATATCCAACTATCTCTATCTTGCTAAACAAATAACTCTTCAACTTCCCATTCAAAGTGATCCCCAACTGCATATTCTAAAGAATAAGCAGTCTCCTAACAAAATCCTGATTTTTGCTTTCTACCTTTGCTGAAAAGACTGTCTTGAACTCCATTGTGCCTGTTTATTGCTTCGCACGTCTTGTTTTTGGAAGTATTGACGATGCATCTCCCACTGCCTACGAAGGCGCTCCTCCTGATCCCGCTGACGAATAATCTGCTGTTCCAGGACTCTATTTCGGCTACTCCACCTGGATGGCATTGTAGGTAAAGCCATCTCGGGATCTACAAAATCAAATTGAATTTAGTGGTACATGACGTTATGTGTTCTACAATTTGAATTTTCAAAAATAGCCCGATATTATATTTCCCCTACTTCCTTTCTTTGCATGTCTGTGAATACTTTCATTTGGAGCATGCTTCATTGATGACAAGACATTCTAGTAACCTGCTTAAATACCACCCTTTAATATTATATATATAGTTTGTGATATATGTAAATAACTTGGATGAAAATGTAGGTGGGTGGCTTAGTAGGTTTGCATACGATACAAAGATCGGTGGCGTTGTCGATAGTGAAGAAAGTTGTCAAAGGATACAGCGGGATATAGATCAGTTGTACATATGGGCAGAGAAATGGCAGATGTAGTTTAATCTGGGTAAGTGTGAGATCCTGCAACTTGGGAGATCAAATGTTAAGGTAAAGTATGCAGTTAAGGCATGACCCTGAACAGTATTAATGTACAGAGGGATCTTGGGGTTCAAGTCCATAGCTCCCTGAAAGGCACTGAATAGAAAACAGTAGTGACAACCCTGCTTCGTTCACCCTAATCCAGTCACTGAGATCTCGCCTAACATACCAATGACTGCTCTGGTCAGCATCATCAAAGATTTTTGTCATCTTTTTCTTTAATACCTCCATAATGTTAACCATTTATTCACTGAACTGTCGCACAGGGAAACATTAGTATTTATAACTGCAAATATTATCTAAACTATTGTCACATGAAAGTTGTGGTCAGGAAGCTCAGTACAAGGGTCAGGACATCATGTTGCAGCTTTATAAGACTTTGGTTAGGCCACACTTAACAGTACTGAATTCAATTTTGGTCGCCACATTAGGATGTGGAGGCTTTGGAGCGGATGCAGAAGAGGTTTACCAGGATGCTGCCTGGATTAGAAGGTATGTGCTATCAGGAGAGGCTAGAAAACCTTGGGTTGTTTTCTTTGGAGTGGTACAGGCTGAGGGGAGACTTGATAGAATCCTACAAAATTATGAGATGCATAGATAGGGTTGATGATCAGAATCTTTTTCCCAGAATTGAAATGTCTAATGCTAGGGTATTAAGATGAGAGGGGGCAAGTTCAAAGGAGATGCAAGGGGCAGGTTTTTTTCCCCAACAAGGGCTCACTGAATAGAAAACAGTAGTGACAACCCTGCTTCGTTCACCCTAATCCAGTCACTGAGATCTCGCCTAACATACCAATGACTGCTCTGGTCAGCATCATCAAAGATTTTTGTCATCTTTTTCTTTAATACCTCCATAATGTTAACCATTTATTCACTGAACTGTCGCACAGGGAAACATTAGTATTTATAACTGCAAATATTATCTAAACTATTGTCACATGAAAGTTGTAATGCAATGTTATTAACTGGCATTGTTATAAATAACAGATCTACAGGTGGCATGGTGGCTCAGTGGTTAGCACTGCTACCTCACAGTGCCAGGGTCCTAGCTTCAATTCTACCCTCAGGTGTGGTGTTTGCACAATCTCCACGTCAATGTTGATTTTTCTCCAGTTGCTCTGGTTTCCTCCCACAGTTGAAAGATGTGCAAGTTAGGTGGACTGGCCATGTTAAATTGTCCAGAGATGTGCAGGCTTGATGGATTACCCATGGGTAATGCAGAGTTACAGGGACAGGGTAGGTGGTGGCTTTGAGTGAAATGCTACTCTGAGGATTGCTGTGGATTTGATGGGCTGAATGGCCTGCTTCTACACTGTAGGGATTCTATGGTTCTACACACACAAATCCAGTTTTTGCAGGCATTGATCTAATCTCATACAGCACATAAATGCCTTTGTCATTTCATGTTACATGCTTACTTAACATAACCTCAATCAAATTGTGAAAGACTAATTTAGCTTGGTAACCTTCTGTTTTGTGATACAATGGTCTTCACTTTGATGATCAACACTGTTAAATATTGCCTGGTGTGGGTCAGTAGCCTCACTCCACCACTGCAGTTTCTGTTGCATTAGCTGTAGATGACGACAGTGGGCTGAGTAGATGCAGGATTTTCTGGCCTCTGTCTCCTCTGGGCTGCCTTTGACTGAGCCTTCTGTTGCTGATCACCTCTTCCTACATACCTCCAGTCAGCCAACCTCGAGAGGTCAAGCCCTCACACTTGCATGTCTCCCAGTTGTCATTATCTACCATTTTCATAATGATTAAATTGGTGTCTAAAGTGTGTTTCAGTCCTTGGTTTTTAAGCTACTCAAATAATTTACTGGCATTGCAGAGATGATTAACAATTGTTCATTGTCCAAATGTAGCACAAAATTACAAAAACTTTTCATTTGTATGTCAAAAATAGAAATATTGTACATTACTCTTTGCTTCCTATCATAAAATGCAGGAGCACAAGTAGGCCATTCAGCCTATCAAGTCTGCTCCACCACTCAATGAGATTCTCGTTGATTTGATAAACCTCGACTCCAGTTTCCTGCCTTTAGCTCATAACTTTTGATTCTGTTACAGATTGAAAACCTGAATCTCAGCCTGAAATGTACTTAACAACCTCTGTTACCCTTTGTGGTAAAGAATTCCACAGACAGACCATACTCGAAGGAAAAAAAAATTCCTCATCTCTACACTGACTGGGCAGTGTCTAAGTCTGAGGTTATGCCCTCCAGTTCTAGACTCTCCTACAAGGAGAAACAACTGCTCCAATGTACCGTCAAGCCCTCAAATAATCTATGTTTCAATAAGATTTTCTCTCATTTTCCCAAACTCTAAATACAAATTATTCAATCTCTCCTAAGGAAATCCATCCATATAGAACTAACCCACTGAGCCTTCTCTGGACTGCCCTCAAATGCCAATATATTTTTCCTTAAATAAGGGGCCCAAAACTGTTCACAATATTCCAAGCACAGTGTGGCATATTTTGTGTCCTGCCTATTTTTAGAAAGATCGCTTTGTTTTTCTGCTCCATTACTTTTCAAGTAAAAACAACTGTTATTTGCTTTCCCTATTACCTGGTGATTTGCTTTTTAATGATTTACGCAACAAGGATCCCCATAGCTCTAGGGAAACCATATCGACCAAAACTGAGTTACTGTAACTGGATAAAGAATCAGCAGGGCTCAATTTGAGTTTGAATGTATATTACTTTAAACTTATGTTGGTGTAGTACAGCCCTGTAGGAAACAGGCCATGGTCAGACTATTGGAGTCCAAAATAATATGACTGGCACAAACATGAGTTATTGTGCAGTAGTTAGGGATGTTGTGAAACCTTGAAAAAGTTCAGAAAAGATTTACAAGCATGTTGCCAGGGATTGAGCTACAGAGAAATGTTAAATAGGCTGGGGTTATTTTCCCTGGAGCGTCAGAGGCTAAGGGATTTATACAATCATGAAGGGCATGGATAGGGTAAATAGACAAGATCTTTTCCCTGGGGTGGGGGATTCCAGAACTAGAGGGCATAGGTTTAAGGTGAGAAAGAAAAGATTTAAAAGGGACCTAAGGAGCACTCTTTTCATGCAGAGGGTGGTATGTGTATGGAAATGAACTGCCAGAGGAAGTGATGGAGGCTCATACCATTACAACATTTAAAAGGCATCTGGATGGGTTTATAAACAGAAAGGGTTTAGAGGATTATGGGCCAAGTGCTGGCAAACGAGACTAGATTAATTTGGGATACCTGGTCAGCTCTGCATGAGTTGGACCAAAGAGTCTGTTTCCATGCTGTACATCTCTACAACTCTAACAGCATTCCTCTGAGCCAGGAGACCTGGGTTCAAGTCCCACCTGTTGCAAAGATGTATCATAACATTGCTGAACAGGTCGATGAGAATTTTAAAATGATTTCACACACAAAGTGATTATTGACACATGCAATGTCGATTTAGATTAATTTGCACCATCCAGCCACTATTTCTCCTGCTTTTTGAGACATAGAACAGTACAGCACAGGAACAAGACCTTGGGCCTGTGCAGGCCAGGATTCCATTCTAAACTAATGCCTACAACACGGTCCAAATCCCTCTAATACTGGATGAGTGGTGCTGGAAGAGCACAGCAGTTTAGGCAGCGCTCGTTGGATGCTGCATGAACTGCTGTGCTCTTCCAGCACCACTAATCCAGTATTTGGTTTCCAGCAACTGCAGTTACTGTTTTTTTTTACCAAATCCCTCTAATCCCCACCTGCTCATGTGTCTTAATGACTCTTAAACCTTGCTTTCAATCTCTGAAACACCAAAATGTTTCGTGAAATCAGGTTGTCTAGGACTGAGGTTTATACAAACACCACCTCAGTCAGTATCTTCATTCAGAGCAGGGCCCTGACGGTGGGGGGGGGGGGGGGGGGGGGGAATATTATCCTGGTTTTAATCCCAGGCCTCACCAGGCCGCGACTCTCGAGTTGTGATCTCGGGGAGGGGAGGGGAGTGTCCCCGGGTTCCTGGGCACAGCGGGAGGGCCGCTCGAAGACAGCAGACACCCACCAGCCGTTCGGCCGCCTTTCAATCCGAGCTCCCGGTTAAATCCGACCGTTTGGCTCCGATGTCTCCGTCGCTCATGGTAACCAGAACCGCTTCCGCCAAGACTACGGGCTCAGACATGTGTCTTAATGGTAGATATCACCCCCAATAGAGAAACGCGTTTTCAAAACATGGGGTCAGCGCCTCTCTCCTCCTCACAGGAGTTACAGTTCCATTCACTAATCTGTCTAGGCCTTGCTTTATTTTCCTGAACGGACCCGTTGGAGGAATGCGCTATTATTCTAAACATCTCTATATAGTTTAAACTGAATAAAACCAGTGCAGGTGCTGGAGATCTGAAACCCACAGTGACTGAAATTGCTGCAGAAACGCAGCAGGTCTGGCAGCAGTAGAAAGCACTATGTGGGGCAATCTAAACCAAGATGTTATAGATTCAGATAGCAGACTTAAAAGCCACACTATAGGAAGGATGTGGAAGCTTTGGAAAAGGTCCAAAGGAGATTTACTAGGATGTTGCCTGGTATGGAGGTGTGGGATATCAGTAGGATTAGTGTTACTTCTGCAATTCCATTTTACAAAGGAGGTGAACTCACACCAGTGGGTAATTGTTTTAGCCAAGTGCTGAGTCAACAAGAATGGAAACGATGTGGAGGAAATATATAATTGTTTTTGTATTAGCTAAAACTGTATGTCAGAAGGTAGACATTATGGGCAAGTAGATAAGATGTTGTGAGGGGATGAAGTTAAGCTAGATACGCCTGTACAAACAGTAGGTATAAACATGTGCTTCCCACTTTTACAAAAACACAGGAACAAACCCCAATTAAAAGGGTCATAGGGATCAGAACGGCCTCGGGAAAGGCACAGATGAAGGGGGTAGATAATGATGAAGAAGGGATATGCCTAACAATGACCTATAACAGGGTAAGGTCAAACAGCCTTGTGAGACCAGAAATAAGCATTTTATCACAGACAAGGCCGGATAAGGCAAGAGGCAAACAGGGGTAATGGGGGCCGGTCTTAGGGAAGTGGACGATGTAAACAGGGGAGGGAGCAGTGTAAAACAATAGACATCAAATCATATAAATGTTATGTATGAATTGAATTTAGTGTGTGTATGTCCCTTGCCTTGAGAAAGGGACATCACACACCCACTTGCAAGTGTAAAATAAATGGCACTACTGATTCAGATCTTGTCTTGGACTGAAATTATTGAAGTGAGTGGGCTTTGTTTCTCACAATTGGGGGCTCGTCCGGGATTTTCTTCCATCACCGGGGGGAGTGGCTGGCCTTGGACACTGGGAAGACGCGTCCCGTTCCCCATTGAGGAGCGGTCTCGTGTCCTGGTTTGGTCTGCTCCCTTTGGGCGACTGGTACGAATCCCACAAGAGAGACATCTGAATCAGACAGTGATAGGAGCTCGATAGACAATACGGCACAAAGGGGCCAGGCAACTCTGTGCACAGACCAAGGTAAGAAACCTGACTTTTAAGTATTGCCTTGGTGGCCGGGATTGAGTTTTAGTAGTTAATAAGGGACTAACGAAGGAACTCAATATGGGTTGTGCCGTGGGTAAGGAAAAAGCCTCCGGGAAAAACAAAAGAAGGAAAAAGCAATGGAATTGGAGGCGGGGTCCCTTACAACATACCTCCAGAAAGTTCTTTGGGGAGGATGTTGTGGAATTGGCAAAATAATACTTGTACAGGGGAAAAAGATGATTAAATATTGTTGCTTCATATGGACTAAGGAATCCATTCTTCGTCCCGCCTCTTTTGGCCAAAATTCAGGTCGGACAAAGACTGGGTTTGTAAATATCTGAATTTATTTGTCAATGAGTGAGAGAGAGAGAGAGAGAATGAAGAGAGCTGTACAGCTGGTCGAAAGTTTAACCCTTTGTGATTTGGTTTGAATACACATTTGTTTGTTGGTGATTGAATGTTTGCGTTTTATTCCCTGGAGCTTGAGTTCTGGGACTGTTTTGAATCTGATTCTTATTATGGAAACTTAACATGATTTCTTTTAAGGTTAAGGATTCTGTAGAGATTATGAAAAAAAAAGAATGATAACTCCTGTTCTTCTTACAGGTCATGACTGCCTTACTATCAGTTTCTAACTAATCTCTTCTATCTTTACATGAAAGCGATTTATGGAGGACAGTTGAAGTTTCAGTTCAACATTAGATTGTAGTAAAAACAAGATCCTATGGTTAATATCTGTGACCTTGGATTCGGCCATTGTTCATGCATTAGAAGTTTTTTTCTTTAAACTTGAATAGACAAATAATTTTAAGGCAGCTCTGATTATTTCAAGACCTATAGTATTGTAATTGAGCAATGATTGGTCAGCACTACTTAAGAAAACTAATTTTGGATTTAAATTAAGGGACTAAAACTGGGTGATTACAGTGGATTTCAAAATTGAGAACTGTATGCATTTTACATTTTGAATATTAAATACTGAATAAATGAACGTAAATATATAAATATATTTACAAATTTGGAACAGGCTTTAAAGTTAGTCAAGCATGAATTGATGAATTGGTGTTTGAAGTTATGGGGAGCTAGAAATATTGCAATATTTCATTAAAAAAAAAAGAAAGAGGGGAAGAACGTAATGACTTATCCCCTTCGGGAGGTACCAATAGGGGACAAAGATTGGGTTTGTAAGTGCCCCCCTCAGCAGTGGGGAGGTCAGGACATTTAAAAAAAAAGAAATGAAGGTCCTGGTTGAGGATCTGGTAGGGTTGTCTGAACAAACTGATCAATTTTTGGGGCCCAGTCTGTATACCTGGGCTGAGTTAATGTCTATTTTGAATATACTATTTACTGGGGAAGAAAGGGGACTTATATGGGGAGCAGCCATTAAAATATGGGACAGGGAACATCCGATTGGAGATGGGGATGCTGGACAGGGAGAGGTGAAGTTTCCCCTCAGAGACCCCCAGTGGGAAAATCAAAATCCGGAGCATAGAGAAGAAATGAGGGAATTGAAAGACCTGATTCTAAAAGGAATAAAAGAGGCAGTTCCGAAGTCACAGAATTTGACTAAAGTCTTTGAAGTTAGACAGGAGAAAGATGAGACTCCTTCAGCTTTTTTTTGCAGAGATTAAGAGACTCAATGTGGAAATATTCTGGAATGAACCCTGAGAACCCAGTGGCACAGGGTCTTTTGAATGTACATTTTTGTGACAAAGGAATGGCCAGACATACAGAGAAAGATACAGCAAATAGAAGGGTGGAGTGAAAAGCCATTAGATGAATTGTTAAGAGAGGCACAGAAAGTGTTTGTAAAGAGAGAGGATGAGAGACAGAAACAGAAGGTGAAAATGATGGTAGCTACGGTTGATGAGGTAGTTAAGAAAAGAATGGAACCAATATTGAGCAATCGGAGCGGTGGGTGGCAGCATGTAGGACAGAGAGGACAAGGGGGAGGGAGAGGACAAGGGGGAGCATTTGATAGAGGGTTCGAGCGACAGGGGCAGAGCTGGAAGACTCCACAGGCAGGATGTTATTATTGCGGAAAGATAGGGCATTTTAAGCGGGAATGTCCGGCTCTGAAAAGGGAAGAGAGGGCAATTCCACTTATGAATTTTGATGAAGAATAGGGGTGTCAGGGGTTCCTGCCCTCGGGGGCCCACCAGGAACCCTTGATAAACCTGAAGGTGGGACCCTATAAGGAAGAGGTAGTCTTCCTAGTAGATACGGGGGCAGCACGGTCATCGCTGAATTTTAAACCAAAGAAAGTAGGAATGTCAACACGGTCAATTACTGTTTCGGGGTTAAAAAGGGGAAGGATTTACTGTTCCAGTATTTGAACCTATGATGATAGAAGGTCCTAAGGATAGGGTCACAGGGGAACTGTTGTATATCCCTGATATAGGAAGTAACTTATTAAGGAGAGATTTAATTATCCTCTTAGGACTGGGGATTGGAATTCAGGAAAAAGAATTAGTTGTACAAAAGGCAATGTTGGCAGAGGATGTGGAGAGAGAGATAGACCCTATTGTATGGGCTAGGGAAGGGAATTGTGGAAAACTACAGATCCCCCCCCTTGAAATAAATTTAAAAAGGAAAGGGGATGTTGTCTGTGAGCGACAATATCCCATTTCCATTGAAGGTAAACGAGGACTGCAGCCAGTAATTGAAGGATTGATTAGAGATGGATTGTTGGAGCCATGTATGTCTCCTTATAATACCCCAATACTACCAGTGCGGAAATCCGATGGAAATTATCGATTGATGCAGGATTTGAGAACATTAAATCGAACAGTACAGATCAGGCACCCAGGGTGCCAAACCCCTCTACGTTATTAAGTGAGATCCCTCATGACCACAAATGGTTTAGTGTGATAGATTTAAAGGATGCCTTTTGGGCTTGTCCCTTGGCAGAGGAAGGTAGGAATTTGTTTGCCTTTGAGTGAGAAGACCCTAAGACAGGACAGCAACAGCAGTACCAGTGTACTGTGCTTCCCCAGGGGTTTACGGAATCCCCAAATTTATTTGGACAGATGTTAGAACAAGTATCAGAGAAATTTAGCAGCCCCAAGGGGACTACCCTGTTGCAGTATGTAGACGACCTCTTAGTAACAGGAAAAAGAAGAGAAAGAGTAGTAGAAGCCACTAACAAATTATTGAATTTCCTGGGCCAGCAGGGACTGCGGGTATCTAAAAACCAACTACAATATGTGGAGCAAGAAGTGAAATACTTGGGACATTTAGTTAGTGAGGGAAAGCGAAAGATAAGCCTGGAACGGATAGAGGGAATAGTGGGAATGCCGCTGCCCAGCACTAAAAGGGAGTTACGCAAATGTTTGGGTCTCACGGGTTATTGCAGATTGTGGATTGATTCCTATGCACTGAAGACTAAGAAATTATATCTCAAACTATTAGAGGGGGAACCAAAATGTCTAAGTTGGGATGATGAGGCAAAAGAGATCTGATCCATGCCCCCGTGTTAGCCTTACCTTCCCTCTTTGCTACCGTGGATAAGGGAGTGGTTTTGGGAGTATTAACCCAGAGGTGTGGGAAGGGATTAGTACATGAAGAATTGATTAAACGGGTCTTGGAGTCCCTATTACTTCCCCGAGAAATAGCAGTAGTGCATGTAAATGGTCATCAGAAAGGAAATGAACTAGAAGTTAGGGGGAATAGATTAGCCGATGAGGTGGCTAAGGAAGCAGCCCTGAACCCACAAGAAGTGGTGATTCATTCCCTAATACCTACTGTTCCAGGTCCTCGGGAAGCTCCTATATTTACTGAAAGCGAAGAAAATGAATTGAGAGATTTAGGAACTGTAAAAACAGCAGACGGGCATTGGAGGTTACCTGATGGAAGGGAAATGTTAAACAAAATGATGATGCGAGAGATTATGGCCGTCCTACACCAAGGCAGCCATTGGGGAGTACAAGCAATGTGTGATTTAGTTCTTAGGGAATATGGATGTAAAGGAATATATACAATTGCTAAACAAATATGTGAGGGATGTATCATATGCAAAAAGGTAAATAAGAAAGTCTTGAGAAAACAGACCCCGGGAGGAAGAGACCCAGGACTGAGACCTTTCCAGAGTATACAAGTAGATTATACTGAACTCCCCAGGGTAGGCAGACTAAAATATATGTTGGTCATAGTAGATCATTTATCTGGTTGGGTTGAGGCATACCCCCTAGCTACCGCCACTGCGAGTGGGGTGTCTAAAACAATATTGGAGCACATAATTCCCCGATATGGGCGCGTGAACCATATTGATTCCAACCAAGGAACTGACTTTACTTCTAAAATGTTACAGGGGGTAATGAAAGGGTTGGGAATTTCCTGGGAGTTCCATACTCAATGGCACCCGCCATTATCGGGAAGGGTTGAGAGAATGAACCAAACACTCAAACGATAGCTCTCTAAATTGATAATAGGAACCAGACTCCCTTGGATCAAATGTTTACCTATAGCTCTCTTGCGAGTACGAACAGCCCCAAGGAAAGATTTGGGACTATCCCCCTATGAAATCTTATTTGGATTACCTTACTTGGGAACGATTGGAGAATTGCCAAGTCCCGAAACTAAAGATTTGTTTTTAAAGAAGTATATACTGGGTTTGTCCTCCTCTTTGTCTTTCCTAAGGAAACAGGGTTTATTGGCACAGACTCCACCCCTTGAATTCACCGTTCATCCCATCCAGCCGGGCGATTGGATCTTAGTAAAATCATGGACAGAGATTAAATTGCAGCCGGACTGGGAAGGGCCGTACCAGGCTCTTTTGACTACCGAAACGGCAATAAGGACGGCGGAGAAAGGCTGGACTCACTACACTCGGATCAAAGGGCCAGTGGACCCTCCCGTTGAGGAAGAAGTCTGGACAGTCGAATCAACGCAAGATCCGCTGAAACTCAGACTAAAGAGACTTTGAGTAACTGATTATACAGTGGCGACGCGAGCGCGGGATTATTTCTGTAAGATTGTATATTAAGTCTTTTTGTGCTTCAGCATGATGTTTAGAATACTGGGAATGCTGCTAGAGTTATGATGCTAGCCCTCTTAGTATTGGCATTTCATCAAATATCATTTTCATATGTATTATTAACGGTCCCTAAGTCTGATAACCCACAAGTAATAGACGCTGATGTATGCAGCTTAGTAAATTGTGGGGATGTAGATAATCAGAGACAGTACCGCAGCTCAGAGATACATCTTAAGTCCTATGGGGATAGCCTTGGGGATGGTACTTAGTATAATGGTCTCGTCACAGTACACCAGACCCCCTTCCGACCAGCTCGTGATTGTCCTGATAAAAAGTGTAACCCAATATACCTAATGATAAGGAAAACCACATGGCACGAAACAATCCTGGTGGGAGGGGGGGGGGGGCACCTATGAGATACAATGAAATGAAATGCTTAGGATAGAAATGAAAGCAAATGGGAAGGATTTCTTGGGCTATTGTTTTTGAATTAGTGTAGGACAGGGAAAACTGGTAGAACTACTGGGTAATAAGATACAATCTTTCACCCCTCCCGATGATCCTAAAGTAGTAAAATTTATAGAGGTAAAGGACTTGAAACAGACCATTGAAATAGAAACTGGGTACGGGGATGCAAATGCCTGGGTTGAATGGGTAAAGTACACTGTGAAAAGTCTGAACAAAAGCAATTGCTATGCATGTGCCTCCGGTCGGCCAGTGACCCAGGGGGTTCCCTTTCCGCTCGGGTAGAAGCGAGACAGGATGGGCATGAAATGTATGATAGCCCTGTATCAGGATGAGACTGCATGGAATGATAGGAATTGTACCTCCCTATCTCTGATGTTCCCTCCCTTGGAGAAGAAAGATGTAAAAGTTCCCCCCCTGTTTTCTGCCGCAGTTGGAAATCACACCTCGTGTGTGCGTAGACGAGGTACAAGTCGGTCGAAAGATTTGGGGGAGCTGAAACTATGTACAGAGATTAAGAATGTCACCGAAACGGAGAAGGGAGGGAACTACTCAGCATTAAAGGTTCCCCGAGCGGATCTGTGGTGGTACTGTGGAGGCAAAATATTGAGACCCACGCTACCTCCGGATTGGAGAGGGATATGTGCAATTGTACAATTGGCAATTCCATTTACCCTGGCATTTGAGAAGGAAAACAAAGGAGGGAAAAAGGGAAGGGGTAAGAGATTACTGTTAGACACTTCTTTCGATGACAGGATTTATCTTGATTCGGTAGGAGTCCCTAGGGGAGTACCGGATGAATTCAAGGCTCGTAACCAGATTGCAGCAGGCTTTGTGTCAGCTCTCTTTTGGTGGGTAACAATTAATAAAAATGATCATACCCTGTATACGAGGACTCACCCAAAGGTTGATTGAAACAGCCTTAATGAAACAGATGCCCCTAAAAGGGAATCAGGTTGAAGGACTTTATCGACTAAATAATGAGCAGATGAGTGAGACCAAGATGGATGAAATCTCCGGGATGATGCTTGCAAATTTCGGGAGCGATGCTTAAAAATAAAATATTTGCAGAAGATAACAAATGGTAATTAAAAGAAAGAGGGGGAATTGTGGGATATCAGTAGGATTAGTGTTACTTCTGCAATTCCATTTTACAAAGGAGGTGAACTCACACCAGTGGGTAATTGTTTTAGCCAAGTGCTGAGTCAACAAGAATGGAAACGATGTGGAGGAAATATATAATTGTTTTTGTATTAGCTAAAACTGTATGTCAGAAGGTAGACATTATGGGCAAGTAGATAAGATGTTGTGAGGGGATGAAGTTAAGCTAGATACGCCTGTACAAACAGTAGGTATAAACATGTGCTTCCCACTTTTACAAAAACACAGGAACAAACCCCAATTAAAAGGGTCATAGGGATCAGAACGGCCTCGGGAAAGGCACAGATGAAGGGGGTAGATAATGATGAAGAAGGGATATGCCTAACAATGACCTATAACAGGGTAAGGTCAAACAGCCTTGTGAGACCAGAAATAAGCATTTTATCACAGACAAGGCCGGATAAGGCAAGAGGCAAACAGGGGTAATGGGGGCCGGTCTTAGGGAAGTGGACGATGTAAACAGGGGAGGGAGCAGTGTAAAACAATAGACATCAAATCATATAAATGTTATGTATGAATTGAATTTAGTGTGTGTATGTCCCTTGCCTTGAGAAAGGGACATCACACACCCACTTGCAAGTGTAAAATAAATGGCACTACTGATTCAGATCTTGTCTTGGACTGAAATTATTGAAGTGAGTGGGCTTTGTTTCTCACAGAGGGAAGGTTTTATGAGGAAAGGCTGAGGGACTTGAGGCTGTTTTTGTTAGAGAGAAGAAGGTTGAGAGGTGACCTAATAGAGACATTACAAGATGATCAGAGGATTAGTGAGGGTGGACAATGAGAGCCTTTATCCTCGGATGGTGATGGCTAGTATGAGGGTATATAGCTTTAAATTGAGGGTGATATATATAGGGCAGATGTCAGAGATAGGTTCTTTACTCAGAGAATAGTAAGGATGTGGAACGCTGTGCCTGCAACAGTAGTAGACTTGCCAATTTTAAGGGCATTTAAATGGTCATTGGATAAACATATGGATGAAAAATGGAATAGTGTGGGTTAGATGGGCTTCAGATTGGTTTCATAGCTTGGTGCAAGGATGAAGGGCCTATACTGCACTGTTATGTTCTATGTTCTACTTCTCTGAAAGTGTCCATTGAATTCATGGAATTCACTATTCTAGAGTTCAGTGGATGCTGGGACATTGAATAAATTTAAGGAGGAGATAGACAGATCTTGAATGAGTAAAGGATTAAAGGGTTGTGGAGAGCGGGTGGGAAAGTGAAATTGAGGCCAATATTAAATCAGCCATGATCGTATTAAGTGCTGGAACAGGCTCAAAAGGAATTAATTGCTTGCTCCTGCTTCAGGTTCTTAGTGGTGAAACAAAACAGAGTTAACGTTTGGTATCCAGAAATCCTTCTTCAGATTTAGTTGTTTTATTCAGTCTTGGGATGTAGGTACCAATGGTATAGGCTAGCATTTATTGCTTCTCTTAATTGCCCTGGGGAAGATGGGTGGTGATCTGCCTTCTTGAACATCTGCAATCCTTTTGGTGTCGGTAGAGCCACAATGCCATTAGAGAAGGAATTTTGGGGTTTTGACACATAAACATATGTTTATGAAATCAGACATTTTGAAAATAAAGAAATAATATTTGGCAAATGCATTAACTATGTTTCATTTTCACTGCTCCTTTCTGACCTAAGATCACACACCTGGAATGTTAACTCTGTTTCTCTCCCCCCACTTTTCATAACTTATGATATTTAATTTCACATAGTAGGGACAAATTGGCTAAAATTGGGGCGGCACGGTGGCACAGTGGTTAGCACTGCTGCCTCACAGCGCCAGAGACCCGGGTTCAATTCCAGCCTCAGGCAACTGACTGTGTGGAGTTTGCATGTTCTCCCTGTGTCTGCGTGGGTTTCCTCCGGGTGCTCCGGTTTCCTCCCACAGTCCAAAGATGTGCAGGTCAAGTGAATTGGGCCATGCTAAGGGGTAAGTGTTGGGGTATGGGTGGGTTGCGCTTCGGTGGGTCGGTGTGGACTTGTTGGGCCGAAGGGCCTGTTTCCACACTGTAATGTAATCTAATCTAAAAGTCTGTGGAAATAACTTGCTTTGATTTTGGTTAAATGATAAATGATTTTGGTTACTATCACTTATATACAAATGAAGATGCCTACAGTGTGGTTTGTGGGAATCTTAAAGGTACTTAGAGTCATAGAGATGTACAGTACAGAAACAGACCCTTTGGTCCAACTCATCCATGCCAACCAGATACCCTAACCTAATCTAGTCCCATTTGCCAGGACATAGCCATCCCTCTAAACCCTTCCTATTCATATACCCATCCAGATGCCTTTTAAATACTGTAATTGTACCAGCTTCCATCACTTCCTCTGGCAGCTCATTCCATACACACACCACCCTCTGCGTAAACAATTTGCCCTTAGGTCCCTTTTATATCTTTCCTCTCTCACCGTAAACCTATGCCCTCTAGTTCTGTAGCACCTCCCACACCACCCACCTCTCCGCCCCCCCCACACCAGGGAAAAGACCGTGTCTATTTACCCTAAACCCGCCCCTCATGATTTTATAAACCTCTATAAGGTTATCTCTCAGCTCCAGGGAAAACAACCCCAAGCTATTCAGCCTCTCCCTACAGCTCAGATCCTCCAACCCTGGCAACATCCTTGTACTATAAATCTGTTCTGAACCCTTTCAAGTTTCACAACATCCTTCTGAAAGGAGGGAGATGACAATATTCCAAAAGTGGCCTAACCAATGTCCTGTACAGCTACAAATGACCTGCAAACTCCTACAATCAATGCTCTGATTAATAAAGGAAAGCATACCAAACACCTTCTTCACTATCCTGTCTACCTGCGACTCCACGTTCAAGGAACTATGAACCTGCACTCCAAGGTCTCTTTGTTCAGCAACACTCCCAGGACCTTGCCTTTACCTTTCCAAAATGCAGCAACACATTTTTATCTAAATTAAGCTCCATCTGCCAGTCCTTGGCCTGTTGGCTTATCTGATCAAGAACCCATTGTACTCTGAGGTAAAGTTCTTCGCTGTCCACTACATCTCCAATTTTGGTGTCATGTGCAAACTTATAACTATACTTCCTATGTTCACATCCAAATCTTTTATATAAATGACAAAAAGCAGTGGATCCAGCACCAATCCTTGTGGCACACTTCTAATATTAGTGACTCAATTAAGACACTGAGTTAAACTGCTTTGGAGATGTTCCTGTTGCTGCTTTTTTTTTTGTTCTTTCGTGTTTTACACTTTCTTAAGCATTTTTGATGTTCTATTCATCTTTATTTGTGACATCTCATTTTTTGTCCAATTCATTTACCAAGTGATCAGTCGTGAAACTGAATGTGGTCTTGCACAATGTTTATCAGAGCTTTTGTAAATTTTAGGAGTTTTTTTTCAGAATCCTTAAACCCACACACAAAATGCATTTTTCAGTTCATATTCATTGTCAGCGTTTGCCCTATTTAAATTATTCAAATGACATAAATATTTAATCAGAGTAAATAATATGTGCTAATTATGGCATGCAGTATGTAAAGAAGACCTTTGATAAGTTATACTTATATTCACTCCCCTGAGCAAATGAAGGTCTCTCTGGATAAGTAAACGTAATTGCTTGTCCTGATTTCAATTATATTGTATTTGTGTCCTTTAATATTTAATTATTGTGTTAAACTTGGGTTATGTAGCACTGCTAAGTTGTCATGTATACCAGCCAAGGTTATGTGACCTGTCCTTGTAAGTTAATAGTAAAATCCTGGCACTACTCTGTGAACCTGTGCCTTGGTTCCAACGCAGACAAATATCTTTCCTGAGGTTTCAATTGTGATCATAAATTTGCAGGGCAGTCTCCCCTTTGCTCACTGTGCCACGCTTTTGAGGCCTATTGGGCATTTAATTAGATGGAATGCTAGTATGCCTGAACCCTTCTGCTTCTGTCTTTACCAGGGTTAAGTTCTAGGTGGATAGGCAAATGATCAGACCTCCCGCCCTAACGCCAATTGAGTCCCTTAAATGGGCAAATTAGTGACCACTTCAGGACTTCATTCTGAGGTATTAACCCGGCAGTGGGCAGTTTGTATGCATGGTAACTAAAATTGTGCAGCCACCTTCTCACCTCAGGAGGTTGGGCAGTGGTCCCTTGATCAAAGCATACAGAGCTCCCTGCTCCCATTCATTCAACACACTTGTGCTCTGAAATTAAAGCATCTGCTTCCTACTTCTTTGTCAGTGTAGTTAATATTTAGTGAAAGGCAAAAATCCAAGTACAATCCATGAGAAATACCACTTATAATACCAGCCCTCAGAGAAAAAATAGTTATCTCTAATGTCTTCCACATCAAAATAATTACCAACTAAATTATCATCAATTTCATGTCCTCTAATTTTTTTCTACTAGTCTCTTATGTGCAACTTGTGGAAATTCATATAGGCAACAGAGTTTGCACATTCTCCCCGTGTCTGCATGGGTTTCTCCCAGGTGCTCCGGTTTCCTCCCACAGTCCAAAGATATGCAGGTTAGGTGAATAGGCCATGCTAAATTGCCCGTAGTGTTAGGTGCATTAATCGAGGTAAATGTAGGGAAATGAATCTGGGTGGGTACTCTTCGGAGGGTCAGTGTGGACTTGTTGGGCTGAAGGACCTGTTTCCACTCTGTAGGGAATCTAATCTAATCAAAACTTACATGGCATCTTTAACTTCATTAAACATTGCAAGGTAGAAAGAAGCAGTATCAAACAATATTTGGCAATAAGCCAAGTAATGAGGTATTAGACCACAGGGTCAGAATTCAAACACAGACGTGGATTTTAAGGAAGATCTTAAGGAGGAAAGAAAGGTAAGAGGTCGGAAACATTTGGGAGTGAATTCTAGAATGTAGAACCTTGCTAGCTAAAAGGGCAGGGATGTCAGAGGCAGAGGCTGGGGAATGGAAGTGGGGGCTTAAAATCAAAGAAATGCAAAAGCTGAAAAATTCTCTGTCATGCATAAGTCATTAAAGGTGACATTACATAAAGTATACAGCGTCCCAGGCTTAGATTAAGGTTACAAGAATATTTGCAGAAATGAAAATTTTCAATTATAAGGAAAGATTGAAGAAATTAGGAATGGAAACAAAAATTGCTGTAAAATATCAACTGATCTGGCAGTATCTGTGGAGAGAAATCAAAGTATGCATTTCAGGTCCAGTGACCCTTCTTCAGTTGTTTGAAGGAATTAGGATTGTTTTGCTTGATGTGGAGAAAGCCAAGAGGTAATTTTATAAACTTTTTCAAAATCATAAGTATTCTGGATAGAGTAGATTGAGAGAAACTGTTCTCACTCCTAAAAGGACTGAGAATAGAAAGTTTTAAAGTAATTCCCAAAATATACAAATACAATGTGAAGCAAAACAAAACATTTCACACAATAAGTTATGACGGTCTGGAATGAATTGTTTGACAGTATGGTGGAGGCAGGGTCAAGCAAGTCTTTCAAAAGGGCTCTAAATGATTATTTAAATTGAAACAATATGTAGGCTTACGGGGATAGGTAAGGAGAACGGCATAACGCTATAATGTTCTTTTGGCATTCAGTGAGCCAGTGCAGACATGATGGACTGAATGGCTTGCAATCTCTTAAAAAAAATTTCTCTTCTAAATCAGAAATTTGTGAATTGAATCCCCACACCAAAGGTGTGAACACATAATCTGGGCCTTAGTACTGCACATTATTGAAGATTCTAAACCAAAAACGTTCTGTTTGAATGGATATAAAAAAAGGTTCATTGGACCATTCAAAGAAAAACGAGGGATTCTCCAGTGTCCTTGGCCAATATTCAAACACTATTCACCAAATCATACAACCATTTCAGCACAGAAGGAGGCTATTCAGCCCATTAGATCTGTGGTAGTCTTTTCTTCAGTTTGCAATTATTGATACTCACTGACGGAATCAGTATTCAGTCTTCTAATCAAATTTGTATCCACAAACCCATCACCTTTTTATTTCTGTTAAGGTCTTCAGTCTTGCTAATGCCTGTTTTGTGGCACTTTATTAGTTGTGTTCTGAAAATAAATATACACAATATCAATAGTGCTATTTTCAGCATTGCTTGTTTGTTGTTTGAGGCAATGATAACCATGATCATCATTTATGGTGCTTCATAGTGATATAGGTGAGTGATAAGGCCAAGTTGTGCCTGTCAGCTTCTATTGTAAATATGTTGGGATACTGCCACTTTGGATGACCTGTTTCCTTTGCTTAGGTTTCTCCCTGTGTCTGGTTTATGCTTGCTGTAAAGGAAACTGCACAGCGTTGCTGGGGAGCTTCACTCTGGATGTAGAGTCAATATCAAAAAAACCTAACTGAAGACTTCAGGATGATCTTCTAGCACTCCTTTTGACCATCATGAGAATGCATCAAAGACTCAAGTTCTCAATGGAAGAGTGTGACAATTTGGGTAAAAACCAAATGGGACAGGACTATTTAACTAGAAAAGCATATCACAAATACAGTCCATAGAATAGAATAATAAGGGAAAATAATTAAATTAAGGCCTTTTTTTTGTGAATGTGTGACACATTCATAATAAGGTTGATCAAGCAGTATAAATAGAGATAAATGACTAGATCTAATCACCATTACAGAGACATAGTTACAAGTTAAGTAAGGTTGAGTAATTTATTATTTCAGGGTACACACCATTTTGAAAAGGCTAACAGAAAGGAAAGGGGGAAAGAATTATCCTGATAGTAAAGAATGACATACAACAATAGTGGGAAAGGATCTTGGCTGAGATGATAAGGAAATAGAGTCAATACAAGCGGAGATTAGGAATGATATTGGTCAGAAAATGCTGGTGAGAATAGTTTGTAGGCTCCCTAACATCAATTATACAGTTTCAAGAAAAATTAGAGCTTTTAATAGTAGCAGGCTTAAATCTTCATATACACTGGAAAGAATCCAATTGTTAATGATGGTCTAAATGTTGAGTTTGTAAAATGCTTTTAGAACAATGGGTTAAATGCTAGCAAATGGGACTAGGTCAGATTGGGATGTCTAGTCAGTGAGGACGAGTTAGACTAAAGCATCTGTTTCCGTGCCGTATGACTCTATGACTCTATAACAGTCTGTTACCACAATATGGTGTGGATAAAACTTGATAGAGCTATTTCGAATCTAGTGTTGAGTATTGTAGCAAGCTTAATTAGTAAGAGATTCTCTGAGGAAAAGATGTAATTATAATACAATCCTTATCCATGTTAAATTTGAAAGTGACATACTCCAATCCCAAAACAAAAACCTTAAACAAGCTCAATTACAATAAGTTGGTAAAAGAAAAGGGCAGGCTAAAGTTGATTTGATAAAGAGATCAAAATGTATAGCAGTAAAGAAGCAGGAAAGATTAAAAGAAGCAATTCAAAATGTTCATTTCATGAAAACAAAATGAAAAAGATCCATCCATGTCTTGTTAGGGAGCTTGAGGATATTGTTATGTTAAAAGAAGAGACTTTTTTTTATTTTGAAAGCTATAAGACCAAAAATTGGGAGTGTTTTAGAAATCAACAAAGGGTAACCAAAGTGTTTACAAATGTAAAGTAGCTAAAGTAAACATAGGTCCCTTAATGCAGACAGGAGAATGAGAAATGGCAGAGATGTTGAATTCATGCTTTGTGTCTATCCTTGCGGTATGAGACAATAATTACATATTAAAAATAGAGAATAAACAAAAGTCAAATAACAATGAGGAATGTAAGTTAATTAATAACAGCAGAGAAAAAAGAACTGCTTAAACCAAAGGGACTAAATTCTGACAAATCCACAAAGCTCTAAAGGAATTAGCTCCAGGGATAATGGATGCACTGGTTATGATTATACGAAATCCCCTAGATTCTAGAATGTTCCCAGTGGATCAAACGTTCACAAATGTCACAAAATTATTCAAGAAAGGAGGAAAAACAAAGAACTATAGATCAATTAGCCTGACATCAGTCACCACAGAAAAATGGAATCTATTATTAGGAAAATTTGAACAAGGCACTTATATGATCTAACAAATTCAGCATGGTTTTATGAAAACAAAATCACATTCAACAAATTTATTAAGTTTTTTTGAGAATGTAACTAGTAAGATAAAAGGGAAATCTCAGCTGTAGTACACTTTATTTCCAATTTGTCTTGATAAGGTGTCACATAAAAGGTTAATAGACAAGATAAGCGGTCTTGGAATTGAGGGCAATATATTCTGGAGGGTGGAGTTAAGACAGGAAGCAGAGTGTAAAGAGGATATTTTCAAATTGATGGGCTATGCCAGTGGAGTGTCAGAAAGATCAGTGCTGGTCTTCAATTATTTACTATCTATATTAATAGCTATATTATGACAAAATACTCCTTACTGAAGGAGGAAGCACTACCAATATCTCCATCCTCAATGAGGAAGTAGGCCAGCACATTAGTACAAAAGATAAAGCTGATGCATTCGCAACAATCTTCAATCAGAAATGCCAAATGGATGATATGTCTCAGGCTCCTCCAGCGGTCCCCAGCATCACAGATACCATTCTCCAGCCAATTCAATTCACTCCACATGATATCAAGAAACAGCTGGAAGCACTGGATACTGCAAAAGAAATGAGCCCTGGTAACATTCCGGCAATAGTACTGAAGATGTGTGCTCCGGAACTTGCCGCTCCCCTAGCCAAGATCTTCCAGTATGGTTACAACACTGGCATCTCCACGACAATGTGGAAAGTTGCCCAGGTATGTCCTGTACACAAATCCAACCCAGCCAATTGCCGCCCAAGCAGTCTACTCTCCATCATCAGTAAAGTGATGGAAGGGATCATCAACAATGCTATCAAGCAGCACCTGCTCACAACAATCTGCTCAGTGACACCCAGTTTGGGTTTTGCCAGGCTCACTCAGCTCTTGATCTCATTACAGCCTTGGTTCAAACATGGACAAAAGAGTTGAATTCCAGAAGTGAGGTGACCGTGACAGCTCTTGACATCAAGGCTGCATTTGACTGAGTATGGCATCAAGGAGCTCTGGCAAAACTGGAATCAATGTGTATCGGGGCAAACACTCCTCTGGTTAGTGTCATAACTGGCACAAAAGATTTTGATTATGATTGTGGAGGATCAGTCACCTCAGCTCCAGGACATATCTGCAAGAGTCCCTCAGGGTAGTGTTCCAGGCCCAACAACCTTGCTTCATCACCTCTTGACATCGCAGAGTCTATCCACCATCTTCAAGGCACAAGTCAGGAGTGTGATGGAATGCTCCCCACTTGCCTGGATGGGTGCAGTTCCAACAACACTCAAGAAGCTTGACACAGTCCAGGACAAAGCAACCCGTTTGATTGGCACCACATACACAAACATCCACTCTCTCCACCACCAGCGCTCAGTAGCAACAGTGTGAACTATCTACAAGATGCACTGCAAATATTCACCAAAGATCCTTAGACAGCACCTTTCAAACCCATCTAGAAGGACAATGGCAGCAGGTACTTGGGGAACACCACAACTTGCAAGTTCCCCTCCAAGCCACTCACCACCTTGACTTGGAAATATCCCTCCATTCTTTCACAGTCACTGGGTCAAAATCCTGGAATTCCCTCCCTACCTTCATTGTGGCTCAACCCACAGCAAGTGGACTACAGCGATTCAAGAAGGTAGCTCACTATGACCTTCTCAAGGGCAAATAGGGATGGGTTATCAATGCTGGCCAGCCAGCAATGCCCAAGTCCCACAAATGAATTTTAAAAAATTGTTGTGTCAAAGCTTTTCTACAACCTCTACCTGTACTGAAGCCTGAACACATGCACCAGCCAGTTTTTAAACAGTTTCTACCCTACTGTTGTTAGAATACTGAATGGACTCACAAACTGTTAGCATTTGCCTGTACCTGTGTTTTGGTTTTTGCTGCTGTTTACCTATTATTTACTTATCTATGCTATTTAACTCTGTGATCTGCCTTTATGCTCGCAAGACAAAGCTGTTCACTGTGTCTCGGTACATGTGACAATAAATTCAATTCAATTCGGTTCAATTCAATACCAGCTTTTGGGGAAGTTAATCCTTGAAGAGAACACAAAGAGGCTGCATAGAAGAGTAGATAGTTTATTTGACTGAGCAACAAATATGGTATAAGGTAGGTAAGAGAAAGACCTAAGTTTTTAAAAAATGTGAACTTTTAAAATATTAATATTCAGAATGACTTGGGTATAATTGTGCAAGGAATACAGAAAATTACATTCAGTTATTGCAAGTAATTAGAAAGGCAAAGAGCATGTCGGTCTTTATTGCAAGGGGTTAGAGAACAAGAATAAGATAGTGTTACCATAATTATATAATATTGTGTGAGGTCATGTATGTAGTTTTGGTCTCCATATCTAAAGAAGGATATATATCCAACACAAAAGATCCTTCATTCGATATGGAGACAGTACAAGTAAAGATTCTGCAATGGAATGCTTGTCCTGTGATAGGATGTTGAAGAAATTGCATCTATACTGGACATTAGAGAAATGAGAGGTGATTTCATTAAGATCAACAAGATTCTGAAGGGGTCTGAGACGGTAGATACTTAGAGATTATTTCTCCTGGCTTAGGGATCTGAAACGAGGGTACAGACTCAGGGTAGCGGATTGATAATGAGGAGCACATTGTGAATCTTTGGAATTGTCTGCCCAGGAGGTTGTGGATTTCCTGTCATTGGGTATATTTAAGACTGTGATCAATATTTTATCTCTCAGGGAATTAAAGAATAAGGGTGGGAAGGTAGAGTTGAAAGAGAAGATTAGTCTTTGAATGGCAGAGCAGATTCTAAGACTGAATAGTTTAGATTAGATTCCCTACAGTGTGGAAACAGGCCCTTCGGCCCAACAAGTCCACACCGACCCTCTGAAGAGTAACCCACCTAGTCCCATTTCCCTCTGACTAATGTACCTCACACTATGGGCAATCTACCATGGCCAATTCACCTAGCAAAAACACAGGAAGAATGTGCAAACTCCACACAGGCAGTCATCCAAGGCTGGAATTGAACCTGAGACCCTGGTGCTGTGAGGCAGCAGTGCTAACCACATGAGTCACCGTGCCACCCTTTTTACTTCTACTTCTATATCTTATGTTATTTCTCCTTCATGGGAATGTGCTAGTCTGTACCTCAAGTATCTCTTCTTCAAAGGTCTCTGCACCTGAACCTGAGGGGCACCAGTATCCTTGGGGGGAGGTTTGCTAGTGCTCTTGGGGGGGGGTTTAAACTAACTCTGCAGGGGCATGGGAACCCAGACTGTAGCTTTAGGGTGCAGGACCTGGAGTGTAGGGAGGTTAGGAATATGGCATCAATCTTAAAGGATGGTACCTGTAAACAGAAGAGTGGCTTGAAGTGTGTATACTTTAATGCCAGAAGTATACGAAATAAGGTGTGTGAACTCGCAGCGTGGGTTGGTACCTGGGACTTCGATGTTGTGGCTATTACGGAGACATGGCTAGATCAGGGACAGGATTGGCTGTTGCAGGTTCCAGGGTTTAAATGTTTTAGTAGGGTCAGAGGTGGGGGTAAAAGAGGGGGGGGTGTGGCTTTGCTTGTCAAAGATAGTATTACAGCGGTGGAAAGGAAGATGGATGAAGATTTGCCATCTGAGGTAGTTTGGGTTGAGGTTAGGAATAGGAGAGGTGAGGTCACCCTGTTAGGAGTCTTTTACAGGCCTCCTAATAGTCCTAGAATCGTTGAAGAAAGGATTGCGAAGATGATTCAGGAGAAGAGTGACAGTAATAGGGTGATTGTTATGGGAGACTTTAACTTTCCTGATATTGATTGGGAAAGCTATAGCTCAAGTTCGTTAGATGGGTCAGTGTTTGTGCAATGTGTGCAGGAGAGTTTCCTGACACAATATGTAGATAAGCCAACAAGAGGTGAGGCCATACTGGATTTGGTTCTGGGTAACGAACCAGGCCAGGTATTAGAACTAGAGGTAGGTGAGCACTTTGGGGACAGTGACCACAATTCGGTGATTTTTACTCTAGTGATGGAGAGGGATAAGTGTGTACTACAGGGCAAGAGTTATAGCTGGGGGCAGGGAAATTATGATGCGTTGAGGCATGACTTAGGATGTGTGGATTGGAAAAGTAGATTCCAAGGCAAGAGCATAATTGATATGTGGAACTTGTTCAAGGAGCAACTATTGAGTGTCCTTGATAAGTACGTACCTATCAGGCAGGGAGGAAAGGGTCGTGTGAGGGAGCCGTGGTTTAATAAGGAGTTGGAATCCCTTGTTAAATGGAAGAGGGCGGCCTTTGTAAAGATGAGGCGTGAAGGTTCAATAGGGGCGATTGAGAGTTATAAGGTAGCCCGGAAGGACCTGAAGAGAGAGCTAAGAGCAGCAAGGAGGGGACATGAAAGGTCCTTAGTTGGTAGGATTAGGGAAAACCCTAAGGCTTTCTATAGGTATGTTAGGAATAAAAGAATGACTAGGGAAGGAATAGGTCCAATCAAGGATAGTAATGGGAAGTTGCGTGTGGAGGCTGAAGAGATTGGGGAGGCGCTGAATGAATACTTTTCGTCAGTATTCACTCAGGAACAGGACATTGTTGTCGATATGAATACTGAGGCACGAATAAGTAGAATGGATGGCTTTGAGATATGTAGAGAAGAGGTGTTGGAAATTCTGGCAAGGGTGAAAATAGATAAGTCCCCTGGGCCTGATGGCATTTATCCTGGGATTCTCTGGGAAGCAAGGGAGGAGATTGCAGAGCCATTGGCCTTGATTTTTGTGTCCTCTTTGTCGACAGGAGTAGTGCCAGAGGACTGGAGGCTAGCAAATGTGGTTCCCTTGTTCAAGAAGGGGAGTAGGGATAATCCTAGTAACTATAGGCCAGTGAGTCTCACTTCTGTTGTGGGCAAAGTCTTAGAGAGAATTGTAAGGGATAGGATTTATGCACATCTGGATAAGAATGATGTGATCAAGGATAGTCAGCATGGTTTTGTGAAGGGCAGGTCGTGCCTCACAAACCTTATTGAATTCTTTGAGAAGGTGACGAAGGAGGTAGATGAGGGGAAAGCGGTAGATGTGGTATATATGGATTTTAGTAAGGCGTTTGATAAGGTCTCCCATGGTAGGCTACTGCAGAAAATACAGAGATATGGCATTGAGGGTGAGTTGGAGGTTTGGATTAGGAATTGGCTCTCTGGAAGAAGACAGAGGGTAGTAGTTGATGGCAAAGGTTCATCTTGGAGTGCCGTCACTAGCGGTGTTCCGCAAGGATCTGTTTTGGGACCATTGCTGTTTGACATTTTTATAAATGACCTGGAGGAAGGGTTAGAAGGTTGGGTGAGCAAGTTTGCGGATGATACGAAAGTCGGAGGAGTTGTAGACAGTGAGGAAGGATATGGCAGGTTACAGCGGGATATAGAGAAGCTGCAGAGCTGGGCAGAAAGGTGGCAAATGGAGTTCAATGTAGCTAAGTGTGAAGTGATTCACTTTGGTAAGAGTAATAAAAAGATGGATTACTGGGCTAATGGTAGACTACTTGGTAGTGTGGAAGAGCAGAGGGATCTTGGTGTCCATGTACACAGATCTCTGAAAGTTGCCACCCAGGTAAATAGTGCAGTGAAGAAGGCATATGGCGTACTGGCTTTTATTGGTAGAGGAATTGAGTTCCGGAGTCCTGAGGTCATGCTGCAGTTGTATAAGATTCTGGTGCGGCCGCATCTGGAATATTGTGTGCAGTTTTGGTCGCCATATTATAGGAAGGATGTGGAGGCACTGGAACGGGTGCAGAGGAAGTTTACCAGGATGTTGCCTGGTATGGTCAGGAAGATCCTATGAGGAAAGGCTGAGGCACTTGGAGTTGTTTTCTTTGGAGAAAAGAAGGTTTAGGGGTGATTTGATAGAGGTGTACAAGATGATTAGGGGGTTAGATAGGGTTGACAGTGAGAACCTTTTTCCACGTATGGAGTCAGCTATTACAAGGGGGCATAGCTTTAAATTAAGGGGGGGTAGATATAGGACTGATGTTAGGGGTAGGTTCTTCACTCAGCGAGTCGTAAGTTCATGGAATGCCCTGCCAGTAGCAGTAGTGGACTCTCCCTCTTTATGGGTATTTAAGCGGGCATTGGATAGGTATATGGAGGATAGTGGGTTAGTGTAGGTTAGGTGGGCTTTGATCGGCGCAACATCGAGGGCCGAAGGGCCTGTACTGCGCTGTATTCTTCTATGTTCTATGTTCTATGTTTGCACATTTACTGTTTTACACAATAATCTTTATTTCCATCCCACTTGAGCCAAATATCATTTTTAACTTGCTGAAATTCTCCCTTTTCCAGTTGAGTATCTTGTATTATTTTTTCTTCCATATATGCACTAAAGCTAATGAATTTTAATCACAGTTTTCAAAATGGTTCTAAAACAAAACACATTCCACTTGCCCCACTTCACATTCTACATTGGATCTAGCATTGCTTCCTTCCTTGTTTGTTTGTCTAAGGGGACTTATTTCAAAAATTTCTCCCTTTCTTACCCATTACATTGTTCTTTCATTACCTCCTTTGGTCTTTCATTCTTGCAATCTTCAGACCTTGAAACCAAAGATAGTCTTTGCTGAATCTTTGTTTCCTAATACAATTAATCTTTTTTAATCTTGGTGCTGCTTCGCATTATGAGTTTCATTTAGATTTCTTGAAAATAAACTCAATATACATTAACAAGGTGATGTATAATGTATGGAAACTAAAGCAAGAAAGATGTTCATTTATATAGCATCTATCATAGCCTTGCAAAAAGATTTCCAACTAAATAAGTTTAGAACTGTAGCCTGGACTCTGTCCCTCTCATTGGCAACAGCCTGAAATTGAACCAGTCAGTTTGCAACCCTGGTGGCACATTTGATCCTAAGATAAGCAATCTCAAACCTGTGCCATCACGAAGGCCACCTATTTCCACCTCCTTCCTCTGACTTTGTCTCTATCTGTGTTCATCTGCTGCTGAAACCGTCATTCATGCCTTTGCTTTCTTTTGACTTGACAATGGCAGCATAATCTCACAGTCTAAAGATATTCAGGTTAGGTGGATTGGCCATGCTAAATTGCCTGTAATGTGCAGGGATGCGCTGGATAGGTGGGTTAGCCAAACTAAATGTGGGGGGGTGGAGGGGGGGAGGTCAGTGTTTGGATGGGATGCTGTTTGAAGGGTTGGTGCAGAGTTAATGGGCTGAATGGCCTCTTTCTGCACTACAGAGATTCCGTGAATCTAATTCCAATTAACTGCAGGCTGGTCTCTCACATTCCATACTCTCTAAACTGGAGGTCATTCAAAATATGGCTGCCCATGCCAACTTGCACAAGTCCTGTTTCCCTATAACTCCTGTGTTCACTGACTTATATTGACTTCAGGGACAAAACAGAAACTGCAGATGCTGGAATCCAAGGTAGACAAGCAGGAGGCTGGAAAAACACACCAAGCTAAGCAGCATTAGGAGGTGGAGAAGTCAATTTTTTGGGTGTAACTTCACCCCCTGGTGCTGCCTGGCTTGCTGTGTTCTTCCAGCCTTCTGCTTGTATTGACTTCAGGGCAAGCACATCTTGATGTAAAAGTTCTTATCTCTTCAAAATACTTCCATGGCCATGCCTGTCTCTATCTCTGTCAAGTCCTTCAAACCTACTACACTCCAAGATATTGGTGTTCTTCTAATTTTGGTCTCATGTACCTTCTAAATTACAATTGCTCCACCATTTGTGGCTCAATCTTCAGTTGTCTAAGCCTGAGCTCTGAAATGTCCTCCCTAATCTCTAAATCTCTCTACATTTCCTTTTTCAACTTACTCCATAAAAAACGTATTTGTTTGATCAAGTGTTTAGTGATCTGCTATAATATCTTAATTTAAAAATTTGTTTAACAATAGCCCTGAATTGAACCTTGCAAGCACCTTGCATCACATTAAAGACACTACATACATATACATTGTTGTTGTCATTGTCATAATGCAAGGCAGCTAAATTTCAGACAACAAGCTCCCACAAATATCAATCAGAAAATAATCAGACCTTGAGGAAAGGGACTGACCTTATCCCTCCACAAATGTTGCTAAATGTGCTGAACATTTCCAACATTTTTTGTTTTTATTGTAGGTTGACATCATCTGCATTAACTTGTTTTTATAATAACCAGAAAACCTGTTTGTAATGAATTTCTTCAGGGATAATGTCCAGGACACAGGGGAGAATGCCCCCGAAGTCTTCAATGGGTGTCATGGGATCTCTTGCACTCGCTTGACAGGGCAGAGAAGACCTGTTAGTGTAAACACTGCAATTAGCATACCACGTTAAGAAGAGATTTGGTAGAGCTATTCAAAATGAAGAGGAGAATGGACAGAGTAGATATTAACAAAAAACTTGCCATTGATAGAAGGGTTGACAACGAGAGGGCACAGATTTACAGTGATTGGCAACAGAAGCATTGATAATGAGAGGAAAATTGTTTTTGTGTAGCAATTCATCTCTATCGGCTGTCCCTCAATTTGAGGGTGATGAAGTCATGGGTTTTTCCTGCGCTTCTTCGTGTGACTAAACAGACCAAATTTTGACCCATTTTAAACAACTGGAAGAAAGTTCCTCTCAGTCATTACTGTCTATCTTGCCACACTTAGAGTCATAGAGATGTACAGTGAATGCCCAGGGTCTGGAAAGCACTCGTGCCTGGCAATACATTGGAGGCAGGGATCAAGTTATTCAAATGGGAGTTAGATCATTATCTGAAAAGATAGATGCAAAATGATTCTTAATGTAAGTACCTTGTGTTACGTTAAAGACAGTACATAAATATACGTTGTTGTTGCTGTCATAATGTAAAACACACAGCAAGCTTCCAAAATTAGCAGTTCGGAGGAGGGGGTCACTCAATCTGAAGCATTAATTCTGATTTCTCTCACAGATACTCCCAAACCTGCTGAACTTTTCCTGCAATTTCTATTTTGTCCCAAAATTAGCAATCAGATAATAAACACACCCTGAAGAAACTGCACAGATCTGATCCATCCAGAGATGCTGCAGAATATTTACTGTTTTTATTTCAGATGGCTATCATCTGCACTAACTTGCTTTTATAATAACTAGATAAGCTATTTTGGTGATGTCTCATCACGGTTAATGTCCAGGATGTTGGGGAGAATTCCTCTGCACTTCTTGATAGGATAAAAACTTGAAGGCTAGGAGAGAAGTTGAGGATTTTTTTTCCACTTTGTGAGAAACAAAGCCCACTCACTTCAATAATTTCAGTCCGAGACAAGATCTGAATCAGTAGTGCCATTTATTTTACCCTTGCAAGTGGGTGTGATGTCCAGTGCCTATAAGGTAGAGGACATACACACACCAAATTCAATTCATATACAACATTTATATGATTTAATGTCTATTGTTTTACACTGCTCCCTCCCCTGTTTACATCGTCCACTTCCCTAAGACCGGCCCCCATTACCCCTGTTTATCTCTTGCCTTATCCGGCCTTGTCTGTGACAAAATGCTTGTTCCTGGCCTCACAAGGCTGTTTGACCTCATCCTGCTGTAGGTCATTGTTAGGCATATTCTTTCTTCATCATTATCTACCCCCTTCATCTGTGCCTTTCCCGAGGCCGTTCTGATCCCTATGACCCTTTTAATTGGGGTTTGTTCCTGTGTTTTTGTAAAAGTGGGAAGCACATGTTTATACCTACTGTTTGTACAGGCGTATCTAGCTTAACTTCATCCCCTCACAACATCTTATCTACTTGCCCATAATGTCTACCTTCTGACATACAGTTTTAGCTAATACAAAAACAATTATATATTTCCTCCACATCGTTTCCATTCTTGTTGACTCAGCTCTTGGCTAAAACAATTACACACTGGTGTGAGTTCATTTTACTTTGTAAGATGGAATTGCAGAATTGCAGAAGTAACATTAATTTACCTATATCCCACAATTTCCCCCTTTTCTTTAATTATCATTTGTTATCTTCTGCATTTTTCTTTTAGGGGCACCTGTTTCATCAAGGCTGTTTCAATCAGTCTTTGGGTGAGCCCTCGTATACAGGGTATGATCATTTTTATTAATTGTTACCCACCAAAAGAGAGCTGGCACAAAGCCTGCTGCAATCTGGTTACAAGCCTTGAATTCATCAGGTACCCCCCTAGGGACTCCTACCGAATCGAGATAAATCCTGTCATTGAAAGAAGTGTCTAACAGTAATCTCTTACCCCTTCCCTTTTTCCCTACTATCTTTTCCTTCTCAAATGCCAGGGTAAATGGAATTGCCAATTGTACAATTGCACATATCCTTCTCCAATCTGGAGGGAGGGTGGGTCTCTATATTTTGCCCCCACAGTCCCACCACAGATCCGCTCGGGGAACCTTTAGTGCTGAGTAGATCCCTCCCTTCTCCATTTCGGTTACATTCTTAATCTCTGTACATAATTTCAGCTCCCCCAAATCTTTCAACCGACTTGTACCTTGTCTACACACACGAGGTGTGATTTCCAACTGCGGCAGAAAACAGGGGGGGAACTTTTACATCTTTCTTCTCCAAGGGAGGGAACATCAGTGATAGGGAGGTACAATTCCTATCATTCCACGCAGTCTCATCCTGGTACAGGGCTATCATACATTTCATGCCCTTCCTGTCTCGCTTCCACCCGAGCAGAAAGGGAACCACCTGGGCCACTGGCCGACCGGAGGCACATGCATCGCAATTGGTCTTGTTCAGACTTTTCACAGTATACTTTACCCATTTAACCCAGGCATTTGCATCCCCGTACCCAGTTTCTATTTCAATGGTCTGTTTCAAGTCCTTTACCTCTATAAATTTTACTACTTTAGGATCAGCGGGAGGGGTGAAAGATTGTATCTTATTACCCAGTAGTTCTACCCGTTTTCCCTGTCCTACACTAATTCAAAAACAATAGCCCAAGAAATCCTTCCCATTTGCTTTCATTTCTATCCCAAACATTTCATTTCATTGTATCTCATAGGTGCCCCCCCCCCCCTCACCAGGATTGTTTCGTGCCATGTGGTTTTCCTTATCGTTAGGTATATTGGGTTACACTCTTTATCAGGACAATCACGAGCTGGTCGGAAGGGGGCCTGGTGTACTGTGACGAGACCATTATACTAAGTACCATCCCCAAGGCTATCCCCATAGGACTTAAGATGTATCTCAGAGCTGCAGTACTGACTCTGATTATCTACATCCCCATAATTTACTAAGCTGCATACATCAGCGTCTATTACTTGTGGATTATCAGACTTGGGGACCGTTAATAATACATATGAAAATGATATTTGACAAAATCCCAATACTAAAAGGGCTAGCATCATATCTCTAGCAGCATTCCCAGTATTCTAACCATCATGCTAAATATACAATCTTACAGAAATAATCCCGCGCTCATGTCGCCACTGTATAATCAGTTACTCAAAGTCTCTTTAGTCTGAGTTTCAGCGAATCTTGCGTTGATTCGGCTGTCCAGACTTCTTCCTCAACTGGAGGGTCCACTGGCCCTTTGATCCGAGTGTAGTGAGTCCAGCCTTTCTCTGCTGTCCTTATCGCTGTTTCAGGGGTCAAAAGAGCCTGGTACGGCCCTTCCCAGTCCGGCTGCAATTTAGTCTCTGTCCATGATTTTACTAAGATTCAATCGCCCGGCTGGATGGGATGAACGGTGAATTCAAGGGGTGGAGTCTGTGCCAATAAACCCTATTTCCTGAGGAAAAACAAAGAGGAGGACAAGCCCAGTATGTACTTCTTTAAAAACAAATCTTTAGTTTCGGGACTTGGCAATTCTCCATTTGTTCCCAAGTAAGGTAATCCAAATAAGATTTCATAGGGGGATAGTCCCAAATCTTTCCTTGGGGCTGTTCGTACTCGCAAGAGAGCTATAGGTAAACATTTGATCCAAGGGCGTCCGGTTCCTATTATCAGTTTAGAGAGCTGTCATTTGAGTGTTTGGTTCATTCTCTCAACTCTTCCCGATGATGGTGGGTGCCATTGAGTATGGAACTCCCAGGAAATTCCCAACCCTTTCATTACCCCCTTAACACTTTAGAGGTAAAGTGAGTTCCTTGGTCGGAATCAATATGGTTCACTAGTCCATATCGGGGAATTATGTGGTCCAATATTGTTTTAGACACTCCACTCACAGTGGCGGTAGCTAGGGGGTATGCCTCAACCCAACCAGATAAATGATCTACTATGACCAGCATATATTTTAGTCTCCCTACCCTGGGGAGTTCAGTATAATCTACTTGTATACTCTGGAAAGATCTCAATTCTGGGTCTCTTCCTCCCGGGGTCTGTTTTCTCAAGACTTTCTTATTTACCTTTCTGCATATGATACATCCCTCACATATTTGTTTAGCAATTGTATATATTCCTTTACATCCATATTCCCTAAGAACCAAATCACACATTGCTTGTACTCCCCAATGGCTGCCTTGGTGTAGGACAGCCATAATGTCTCGCATCATTTAGGGCAGCACGGTGGCACAGTGGTTAGCACTGCTGCCTCACAGCGCCAGAGACCTGGGTTCAATTCCCGCCTCAGTCGACTGACTGTGTGGAGTTTGCACATTCTCCCCGTGTCTGCGTGGGTTTCCTCCGGGTGCTCCGGTTTCCTCCCACAGTCCAAAGATGTGCAGGTTAGGTGAATTGGCCATGCTAAATTGCCCGCAGTGTTAGGTAAGGGGTAAATGTAGGGGTATGGGTGGGTTGTGCTTCGGCGGGTTGGTGTGGACTTGTTGGGCCGAAGGGCCTGTTTCCACACTGTAATGTAATCTAATCTAATCTAATGTATATAATCTAATCATCATTTTGTTCAACATTCTCCTTCCATCAGGTAACATCCAATGCCCGTCTGCTGTTTTTACAGGCCCTAAATCTCTCAATTCTTTTTCTTTGCTTTCAGTAAATATAGGAGCTTCCCGGGGACCTGGGACAGTAGGTATTAGGGAATGAATCACCACTTCTTGTGGGTTCAGGGCTGCTTCCTTAACCACTTCATCGGCTAATCTATTTCCCCTAACTTCTAGTTCATTTCCTTTCTGATGACCATTTACATGCACTACTGCTATTTCTCGGGGAAGTAATAGGGACTCCAAGACTCGTTTAATCAATTCTTCATGTACTAAGTCCTTCCCCCACCTCTGGGCCAATACTCCCAAAACCGCTCCCTTATCCACGGTAGCAAAGAGGTGGAAAGGTTTATCTAGGGAAGGTAAGACTAACACGGGGGCATGGATCAGATCTCTTTTGCCTCATCATCCCAACTTAGACATTTTGGTTCCCCCTCTAATAGTTTGAGATATAATTTCTTAGTCTTCTGTCCATAGGAATCAATCCACAATCTGCAATAACCCGTGAGACCCAAAAATTTGTGTAACTCCCGTTTAGTGCTGGGCAGCGGCATTCCCACTATTCCCTCTATCCATTCCGGGCTTATCTTTCGCTTTCCCTCACTAACTAAATGTCCCAAGTACTTCACTTCTCGCTCCACATATTGTATTTTGTTTTTAGATACCCTCAGTCCCTGCTGGCCCAGGAAATTCAATAATTTGTTAGTGGCTTCTACTACTCTTTCTCTTCTTTTTCCTGTTACTAAGAGGTCGTCTACATACTGCAACAAGGTAGTCCCCTTGGGGCTGCTAAATTTCTCCAATATTTGTTCTAACATCTGTCCAAATAAATTCGGGGATTCCGTAAACCCCTGGGGAAGCACAGTACACCGGTATTGCTGTTGCTGTCCTGTCTTAGGGTCTTCCCACTCAAAGGCAAACAAATTCCTACCGTCCTCTGCCAAGGGACAAGCCCAAAAGGCATCCTTTAAATCTATCACACTAAACCATTTGTGGTCATGAGGGATCTCACTTAATAAGGTATAGGGGTTTGGCACCCTGGGTGCCTGATCTGTACTATTCGATTTAATATTCTCAAAACCTGCACCAATCGATAAGTTCCAAACTTGTAAATATATTTATATATTTACATTCATTTATTCAGTATTTAATATTCAAAATGTAAAATACATACAGTTCTCAATTTTGAAATCCACTGTAATCACCCAGTTTTAGTCCCTTAATTTAAATCCAAAATTCGTTTTCTTAAGTAGTGCTGACCAATCATTGCTCAATTACAATACTATAGGTCTTGAAATAATCAGAGCTGCCTTAAAATTATTTGTCTATTCAAGTTTAAAAAAAAACTTCTAATGCATGAACAATGGCCGAATCCAAGGTCACAGATATTAACCATAGGATCTTGTTTTTACTACAATCTAATGTTGAACTGAAACTTCAACTGTCCTCCATAAATCGCTTTCATGTAAAGATAAAAGAGATTAGTTAGAAACTGATAGTAAGGCAGTCATGACCTGTAAGAAGAACAGGAGTTATCATTCTTTTTTTTCATAATCTCTACAGAATCCTTAACCTTAAAAGAAATCATGTTAAGTTTCCATAATAAAAATCAGATTCAAAACAGTCCCGGAACTCAAGCTCCAGGGAATAAAACGCAAACATTCAATCACCAACAAACAAATGTGCATTCAAACCAAATCACAAAGGGTTAAACTTTCTACCAGCTGTACAGCTCTCTTCATTCTCTCTCTCTCTCTCTCACTCATTGACAAATAAATTCAGATATTTACAAACCCAGTCTTTGTCCGACCTGAATTTTGGCCAAAAGAGGCGGGACGAAGAATGGATTCCTTAGTCCATATGAAGCAACAATATTTAATCATCTTTTTCCCCTGTACAAGTATTATTTTGCCAATTCCACAACATCCTCCCCAAAGGACTTTCTGGAGGTATGTTGTAAGGGACCCCGCCTCCAATTCCATTGCTTTTTCCTTCTTTTGTTTTCCTGCAGGCTTTTTCCTTACCCACGGCACAACCCATATTGAGTTCCTTCGTTAGTCCCTTATTAACTACTAAAACTCAATCCCGGCCACCAAGGCAATACTTAAAAGTCAGGTTTCTTACCTTGGTCTGTGCACAGAGTTGCCTGGCCCCTTTGTGCCGTATTGTCTATCGAGCTCCTATCACTGTCTGATTCAGATGTCTCTCTTGTGGGATTCGTACCAGTCGCCCAAGGGAGCAGACCAAACCAGGACACGAGACCGCTCCTCAATGGGGAACAGGACGCGTCTTCCCAGTGTCCAAGGCCAGCCACTCCCCCCGGTGATGGAAGAAAATCCCGGACAGCCCCCAATTGTGAGAAACAAAGCCCACTCACTTCAATAATTTCAGTCCGAGACAAGATCTGAATCAGTAGTGCCATTTATTTTACACTTGCAAGTGGGTGTGATGTCCAGTGCCTATAAGGTAGAGGACATACACACACCAAATTCAATTCATACACAACATTTATATGATTTGATGTCTATTGTTTTACACTGCTCCCTCCCCTGTTTACATCGTCCACTTCCCTAAGACCGGCCCCCATTACCCCTGTTTATCTCTTGCCTTATCCGGCCTTGTCTGTGACAAAATGCTTGTTCCTGGCCTCACAAGGCTGTTTGACCTCATCCTGCTGTAGGTCATTGTTAGGCATATTCTTTCTTCATCATTATCTACCCCCTTCATCTGTGCCTTTCCCGAGGCCGTTCTGATCCCTATGACCCTTTTAATTGGGGTTTGTTCCTGTGTTTTTGTAAAAGTGGGAAGCACATGTTTATACCTACTGTTTGTACAGGCGTATCTAGCTTAACTTCATCCCCTCACAACATCTTATCTACTTGCCCATAATGTCTACCTTCTGACATACAGTTTTAGCTAATATAAAAACAATTATATATTTCCTCCAAACCTTTTCATTCTTGTTGACTCAGCTCTTGGCTAAAACAATTACACACTGGTGTGAGTTCATTTTACTTTGTAAGATGGAATTGCAGAATTGCAGAAGTAACATTAATTTACCTATATACCACAACTTTGAGTGTGGTGAAGGTCAGGAACTCAATGCCTGAATGTGTGGTATAGTCAGAAAATCTTGGAAGATTAAAGTAGTATTTAGCTATTCACTTGCATTTCCGAAGCTTCTTTTTTAAACTCATTCATAGGATGAGGGCATCGCTGGCCAGGCCAGCATTCATTACCCATTTTTAACTGCCCAAAGGGCAGCTAAGAGCTGTCCACATTACTGTGGGCCTGGAGCCACATGTAGGCCAGGTAAGGATAGCTGTTTCCTTTGCTAAGGAACTAGATGGATTTTCCTGACAATGATCTTGTGATCATTATTAGAAGCCCAATTCTACCAGCTGCCATGGGGAGATTCAAACTAAAGACCCCAAAACAATAACTGGATGTCAGGATTAACAGTCCAGAAATAAAGCCACTAGCCCATCACCTCCCCATTTGTCAGTAGATTAGAAGCTGGAAATGGGATTAATTTAGTCAGACAGTTATTGACTGTTTGGTAAAAACAATGAGTACAGATGCTAGAAACCAGATTCTGGATTAGTGGTGCTGGAAAAGCACAGCAGTTCACGCAGCATCCGAGGAGCAGTAAAATCGACGTTTCGGGCAAAAGCCCTTCATCAGGAATTCCTGAATGTATTCCTGATGAAGGGCTTTTGCCTGAAACATCGATTTTACTGCTCCTCGGATGCTGCCTTAACTACTGTGCTTTTCCAGCACCACTAATCCAGTTATTGACTGTTGCAGATACAGTTGGTCAAATAGCATTGTTCTGTGCTGAAAATGCCTGTGAGTCGAAAGGTTTCAGAAGGTGAGGGATTGGTAGTAGGTGAATTATTGCTTTGTGAGGCCAACACAGACATTATGGCCTGAACAGTTTCTTACACAGTAACTGTTCTGTTCTTCTGAGGACATTTCCAAGAAGTATAATATCAATATTTATTGTCCTGTAAATATTAATCAATTTAAATACTGTATAAAACAAATTATTTTAAAGTAGGTCCATGTACACTTTATCAATAGAGGTCATCTGGGCTAGTTGATGCCATTGGTCCAAAGGTCAGAGGCCCTACATTGTATTTGTTAGTTGTATGACCAGGCCCTCCTGTTTGATTGGTTAATAACACCATAGCTACTAGTGATTGGTCTGTCTTTCCTACACCGTGATTGGATGGTGTATGTCGTTGAGCTGTACCTGATTGGTCGACCTGTCCCCCGGACCAGTTGCTATGACGCGGGTGGGTGTTACGCTGTTAGGGTCCGGGTTGCCCGCAGTCCGAGAGGGTTGTGCTGTTTCGTTCCGAGAGCGGTGCTAGTTTGTCTCCTCCTCGGGAGGTTTTGTGTCGGTTGGCCATGGCGATGTTAGCCGAGCATCAGTTCAAGCAGCTGCCGGCGGACAAGCAGATCGACACCCGGGCTTTCCTGGACAGCGTCTCTTACCTGCCGCCCTTTTTCGGTGAGTGGGGTGGGGAATCCGAGGTGAACCGGCTGGGCTCAGCTCACTGGGGGCAAGCCTCGAGGGGAGGGGAAGAAAGCAAAACCCTTTAAAGTGTTGAGCTGAGGGACTGGAAGATCCCCCAGATAAGATCGAAATTCTGTCCCCCCCCCCCCCGGTGGGTGTCAGGGTTTTCCTCCAGTTGTTACTCGCCTTTCCTCAGGATTATCTCTCCACGCTTCAGGCTCTCTGCCTTTATTCCTGATGAAGGGCTTTTGCCCGAATCGTCGATTTTACTGCCTCCTCCCAAATCCTCTACCTCTCGTTCCCCATTCCCTGCCTCCAAACAAATCCTGGAATATATCCAGACCCGCCCCCCCTCCCCCCCTCCCCACCTCCCCACCTCCCCATCAACACTACCATAATCCCTCCATTCCAGGATACCCCTCCCCCCCCCCCCCCCCCCATCCCAGGGCATTTTACCCCATTCCTCTTCTCCTTCACTCCCTGCCCACCACAAACCGTCCAATAAAAATTATTCGGTTGCGAATTTGCTGTGATTCTATTACCTCTCAGATATCTGGTCTGCATACCTCTTGGGTGAGGTACAATGCTGGAAGGTGACTGGTTATAATCAGTGTTGCAATCCAAATAGGATTCTGAACGCCTTCAAAGGAGCATTGGTGAGGGAAGAATAAGTTTTGTTTGTACTTGTTGGGAAGGAGGAGAAGAAAGAGGGAAGCCCATTTTGCACTGTATCAAAGTTAGCCTGTGCATTCACCTGTTGAGTGACTAGCAAAGGCTTTCAGGACAGTTGGGGTTGAACTTGCAAGATTTTGCTCTTTGTAAAGAAGGATACAAATATCTCCTGTTCTGGAGCTTGCTATCCCACTTGGGGTCCTGATTTGCACTTTGGAATGTCCTGCTTAGAGGTTGAGGCAACAGTTCAATTGGGGAGCCTTTTATACCATAACAAGTTGTTTGAATATCTTTATGCGTTACTCATTTTGGCTAAATATGTCATTCAGGATTTAGAATTGTCACTTCCAAATGACATACAGATATAAAGCCAAGAATTGCGGATACTGAAAAATCTGAAAGAAAAACAGAAATTATTGGCAGATCTCGTGGATGCTGTTTTTGTTTTGTGACACAGCAGATGCAACTGGAACTAAGCTGACAACTTGCGTTTATGTAGTCATTTTATCATGTGGTTTCAAAATACATTAGAAGTGCAGGGGTGATTATGTGATAACTAGGCCTAAACTAAAAACAAATAGCTGATTGTTTTTCATAATGTATGCATCCTTTGAACAAAATGTCAGGAAGCAGCACAGTGGCTAGCATCGCTACCTCACAGCGCTAGGGACCTGGTTCAATTCCACTCACTGGTGACTCTGTGGCATTTGCACATTCTCCCATGTCTGCATGGGTTTCCTCTGGGTGCTCTGGTTTCCTCCTGCAATCCAAAGGTGTGCAGGTTACGTGTTTTGGACATTGTAAATGCAAGGCTATAGGGATGGAACGTGTTTGGGTGTGACCTTTGGCAGATCAGTGTCGACTCAATGGGCCAAATGGTCTGCTTCCTTGCTGTAAGAATTCTATGATTCTATGAAGATGGTAGGATGGGGAGAAGAGTGACCAAAAGCTTGGTCAGAGACTGGTTTCAAGGAGGACATTAAGTTTTGAAACACAAGAGTTTGAGAGAATTGCAGAGTAAAGGGTCTTGCTGACTGAAGGCACAATCTCTGGTTAAAACAGCAAAGATGCAAAAGAGGCCTGAATAAAGAATGGAGTATTTGGTCAGAAAAGGCTTACAGTGCTGCAAGAACTTATAGATATTAGGATAGAAGATTGAAGCAAAATGGTAAGTTGAGCTCCTGGGAGATTATAAGCCAATTCATATGTTAGGGAGGGGTGATGAATAAGCAAAAATAGATGCTATCACTAGTGGGTAAAGATAGGGCTTAAGATTAGCTCATTGATACCATCGAGAAAGAACACTGGGCTTGGACTTGATGGGCTGAATGGCAGAAAGGTATTCTGATCACATCCAAAAAGGTAAGTGGTAAACTCCCCAGCAGCTATCCCATTGTGTTTGACAGAGAGAAGCAACGGATGCAGATATTGGGATCACTGTATTAAATAATGCCCTATGACTCTGGTTTTATCCTGGAACATTAACTGTTTGTTATTAAATATTATAATTCTAATCAGGCAATATGTTGTCTGCCTGACTTTTTAAAATTTATCACAAAATAATTTGTCTCACGATTTCAAATAAATAGCATTCTGCATGTTGTACCCTGTTGTGCTCAATCTCTCGTTTTTTCCATCACAGTGATCAGTCTGCTGTGAGTTTCTATTTAGGTGCACTCTTTAGCAAAAAAAATGCTTTCTGATGCTTCACTTGATAAATACAATGTGCTGTGAGGGATGGGGGTGGGGAGACACTATCACAAGAACCCAGGCTTTGTTTCTAACCTGTAGAATTTATTTCATGGCAGCAAAAGATAAGCTCATGAAGGCAATTGTCTGGTATGCTATTGTGTGCTGCATTGAAACACTGCCATCGATCTGAGAAGGGAAAATCGCCAAGAGTTTGAGTTCTTGTGGGCAAGCAAAAGAGATCACTAACTTTTCCTGACAAAAATGTTCGTGTCTAGAGGGGAGAAGTTTGGCTAAAAAGCCTTTCATGTTAAATAGTCTGCAGGTGTGCTTCCAAAACCCATGAGTAAAGTCTGCCCAAAGGGGATCAAGTTCTGAGACTGACACATCTGTGGAAATGTGCCTAAGAAAAATTTAATGATTTGCTAAGAGAAAATTGGTGGATGGGGGATGAGATTCACTATTTAATATACTTACCTGATATAACAAATATTTAAAAAAAGGCAGTGAGTTTCAGACAGAAACTCCATCTATAGCAGAGCTGATTTGTTAACCACTCAAGCTCAACTTTCTTAGCTTTTGCTGCCACCAAAATTGTTTGATTTGAATTACTGCTTGACAGCACTAGCTCATCCATTATCTTTTATTAATTATTCAAGGTGAATTGCAGCACTGTGACATTGCAGATTTCCCAATTGTTCAGTGTTGGGTGTACAATCCAGTCAACAAGAGTAAGGGGTGAATTTTAACAAATCTTGACGGCATATTAAGAATTTATTTTTGGTTAAGTTTCAATTTGTTAATGATGACATTGGACCTGTTATGAGAGGTATTTCAAGCGAGGAGTAAAAGTTGCCACCCTTGCTGGGAAGTGTGTGCATATCCATATTTTTGAGAACAGAATTGTAATGGAATGCACTTGTTAGGGACTAGCATATCAGTGCTCAGTATTGTCTCAAAAATGCTACATGGTGAAAATGCTACAGGATAGCCAGCATTTGTAAGTTGTAAAAATGTGGCTCCAGGATGTGAAATGATAGGATCTTTGCAAGTTGAGAATGAGCTCTTCTGGAATTTTGACCAGCACCCAATTTCAAAATGAAGTTTAGATGTGCAAACCGATAGCAACGTTGAGACAAAGGTCACTAGTGCTTTTGAACATTATGCAATGTTTTGGTTTTGTGCCTTTTTTTCCTCAAGTTATCACTTCCCTTTTATGCATTTAAACTACATGACACATTTGACAATAGAAGTAAGTGTATAATTAGAAAGTAATTGCATAGATACATTTTGCAACTTATTTACTGGTAGGTAAGTAAAGGTTTGTCTGAACTGTTTCCACACCCCCATTGCTTTACCTTTAGAAACAAGTTCGCTGTGCCCTCCTCCCTCAATTACTGTTACCTCATTTGGGATATGAGACTAATGCATGTAGTTTCACAGGTCACAACCAAAACCTAACCATTCTTCATGAATGAGCTAAGTGATATGAGTAGCATCAGAGATGGGTTAGATGTTTTTTTCGACCTCAATCCTTTATCGCTTTGACTTTTTGAAACGATCAAAATAATAATGTCATCTATAATTTAGAAAAATTCTTATCATGTAAGTAATGGATGAGATCTAAGCTCTGCACCTTTGTTACATTCAGTTGTCAATTGTGATGGATAATTAAACAACTGACTGGAGGAGGAGTCTCTACAAATGTTCCCATCCTCTCTGATGGAAGAGCCCAAAACATCAGTGCAAAAGATAAGGCTGTATTATTCGCAGCAAACTTCAGCCAAAAGTGCTGAGTAAGTGATTCAGCTTGACTTCTTCCAGTTGTTTACAGCATCATAGATACCAATATCTAACCAATCTGATTCATTCCATATCATTTCAAGAAATAGTTGGAGGCACTGAGTACTGCAAAGGCTGTGAGCCTAATTCAGCAATAGTACTGAAGACTTGTTGCTGCTCCCCTAGCCAAGTTCCTCTAGTACAGTTACAACATTGGCATCTACCCAACAATGTGGAAAAATTTGCTCAGATGTATTCTGTATACAAAAAGCAGGACAACTCCAACCCAGCCAACTACTGGCCCATCAGCCTATTCTTAATCATCAATAAGGTGATGGAAGGTGTAATCAGTAGTGTTATCAAGTATTACCTGCTCAGTGTGGATTCTGCCAGGGTTACTTAGCTCCCGACCTTATTACAGCTTTGATTAAAATGTGGACAAAAGAGCCGAATTCCAAAGGTGAAATGAGTGACTACCTTGAGTAACTCACCTCCTGACTGCCCAAAGCCCATTCATCATCTGCAAGGATCGATGCTGGGTCCACTACTTTTCATCATTTTATATAAATGATTTGGATGTGAGCCTAAGAGGTATAGTTAGTAAGTTTGCAGTTGACACCAAAATTGGAGGTGTAGTGGACAGCAAAGAAGGTTATCTCAGATTACAACGGGATCTTGATCAGATGGGCCAATGGGCCGAGAAGTGGCAGATGGAGTTTAATTTTTAGATAAATGTGAGGTGCCGCATTTTGGGAAAGCAAATCTAAGCAGGACTTATGCACTTTAATCGTAAGGTCCTAGGGATTGTTGCTGAACAAAGAGACCTTGGAGTGCAGATTCATGGCTCCTTGAAAGTAGAGTCACAGGTAGATAGGATAGTGAAGAAGGCGTTTGGTATGCTTTCCTTTATTGGTCAGAGTATTGAGTACAGGAGTTGGACTGTACAAAATATTGGTTTAGGCCACTGTTGGAATATTGCGTGCAATTCTGGTCTCCTTCCTAACGGAAAGCTGTTGTGAAACTTGAAAGGGTTCAGAAAAGATTTACAAGGATGTTGCTAAGGTAGGAGGATTTGAGCTACAGGGAGAGGTTGAATAGGCTAGGGCTGTATTCCCTGGAGTGTCTGAGGCTGAGGGGTGACCTTATAGAGGTTTATAAAATCATGAGGGGCATGGATAGGCTAACAGGCAAAGTCTTTTCCCTGGGATGGGGGAGTCCAGAACTAGAGGGCATAGGTTTAGGGTGAGAGGGGAAATATATAAAAGAGACCTACGGGGCAACTTTTTCACAGAGAGGATGGTGTGTGTGTAGAATAGGCTGCCAGAAGGAGTGGTGGAGGCTGGTACGATTGCAACATTTAAAGGGCATCTGGAAGGGTATATGAATAGGAAGAGTTTGGAGGGATATGGGCCAGGTGCTGGCAGGTGGGTCTAGATTAGGTTGGGATATCTGATAGGCATGGACGAGTTGGACTGAAGGTTCTGTTTCCGTGCTGTACGTTTCTATGACTCTATGATAAGTTAGGAGTGTGATAGAATATTCCCTGCTTGCCTGGATGTGTGTAGTTCCAACAACATTCAAGAAGCTTGACACTGTCGAGGTCAAAGCAGCCTGCTTGATTGGCACCACATTCACAAACATCCACATGCTCAGCAAAAGTAGTGTGTATGATCTACAAGACACACTGCAGCCATTCACCAAAAATCCATAGACAGCACTTTCCAAATCCATGGCCATTTCCATCGAGATGCAACCACCTGTAAGTTACACATGCCACTCAACTGGAAATGTATGAATGTTCCCTCACTGTCATTTGGTCCAAATCCTGGAATTCCCTCTTTAAGAACATTGTCGTTCAGTCTACAACACATGGACTGCAGCGATTCAAGATGGAAACTTGCCACTATCTTCTCAAGGGCAACTCGGGACAGGCAATAGCTGCTGACCAGCCAGTGACGTTCACGTCCCATGAATGAATAAAAAAAAACGACTCCGATATTTTACTTCACACATACAACAAAGATGATACCAGTAATCACCAGACATTTTGTAAGAGCATCTCAAATGACATCAAGACAAAGATGAATGTTTTCACAGTTATACAGAATGAGTTTTAATTTTTCTCAAGGGCTGTGCCACACAGTTTGCATCTATTTCACTTTACACCTTCCATGTTGTACAATTATTTGGACATTAAGAAATGTGTTTTGTGTGAGAACTATTATATGTTGGAAACTGGTTAGACTTATTCCTGATGAAGGGCTTTTGCCTGAAACGTCGATTTCGCTGCTCGTTGGATGCTGCCGGAACTGCTGTGCTCTTCCAGCACCACTAATCCAGTATTTGGTTTTCAGCATCTGCAGTCATTGTTTTTACCTTGTCAGCATCTACAGTACAATGTTTTATCCCTTAGGTCGTCAACAACAAATGCATGCACTACTTTAGGAGTATCCTTTTGGATGTCTAGATTAACCGATGACTTACAGCATTTGTTTCTGAAGCATAAAGCTCTGTAGGACCGGTAACCAACAACAGGTGCTCTAGTGGTCAGTGAAATTGCTGCAACCCATTCTTTCACAGCTGTGGATTTGATATAAGGAAGGAGTGCATTCCTTGAACAACTTTGACAAAATGCTGAATATTTGTATACACAGGCACCAGCTGTGGAGGAAAATACAAGTATTGGCTCTTAGATGAACTGAACAGCTCATTCAGTCTTACTCGCTCTCTTCATTGCCATGCAAATCACTTCTTTTCAAATATACACAGATAATTTGATTTTAGGGTTGGAAATGAGCAACAGCAGCCAGCTCCATTGAGCTTATTCCAAGCTGGTGGATAGGACCTAGCCAGAAATAGAGTAGAAAAGTCTCCCTGGAACAGGGCACAGGTGGTACGATGAGACCATTTATATGAATAATTTAAAATTCTAATAAAGTCAGGGCAATTCACTTCTGACTTCACTGTCTGCAGTTGTCCAAGTAAACGGAAGTTGTTTTATGGATTTGACCTTCCATTAGCAAAGGCCAGACTCTTTGAATTAACTACATTACGGTGAGACAATTTTTAAAATTCAACAACCCATACGAATTTACTCTTCAAAAAACTAAAGGTTTCCCCTCAAATACTAATGCGAACCATGAAACTAACAATTTTCTTATCTGCAACCTGGGTCTATCCTGCCTAAACCAACTGCTGAAGTGACATTTTGCTCCACTAATCAATTCTAATGCTCGGATTCTAATTAAATTGAGTGCAGGGTATTTTTCTGCTATTTGGTGAATTCAAAAAAAAAGCAGCTCAAATTATTTTCTTCTGGGTTAATGACAACCGAAACAACAGCAGAGATACTTTGTGAAGCACTGGTACAGAAATTATCTTCCTGATACATATGAAATGGTTTCTGTTATAGTATCATGGTTAGCTCCTGAATGCGGTTCTACGCTGACGCCAACTTCCCTCAATCCAACATCAAGAGGTCCTTTCTTCACTCCATGCTTCCCACTGATGTGTCTTTGCAGCGTGCAGACATCGATGAGTGAGACAGTGGTTTTCTGAAGTAATCCCTCAATCCTGGTGGAGGGCTTTTGCCTTAAACGTTGATTCTCCTGCTCCTCGGTTGCTGCCTGACCAGCTGTGCTTTTCCAGCACCCCACACTCAATTCTGAAATAATCCACTGACTACCTAGTTTGGAAAGGAATTGATGAACTATGGTGTAGCATTCGTGCTTCTGGTGCAGCTGTTCATTTGACTTCCTAATCCTTAGTCATCTGCTTTACAGTTTACATTTCTCCAAAGATATGCAAGTCCTGTGTCTCCTCCAATGCCAAATTCAAGCCACCCAACAACAGCCTTCATCTTTCGCCTTGGGTCCCTTCGACAACACTAAACTGCAGTTTAGTTTGCCAAACGGGGAGGTACAATGAGTGGAAGATGTAATGGCTGCAAAAAAAAGTTAATCTTTTTTAAAAATGAAAAAGTGGAGAGTGAGCCTTGCATTTACATTGGTCCCTTGCTGTCAGCATTAAACCTGGGTTCTGATATACCAATGCCATTTTGTAGCCTTCAATTTTTGATATTTATACAAGTTGGGATTTGGGTTTTGGCAGAATGACATTTGTTTGAAAATTTAAATTTCTTATGTATGCCTGTAACTATTGTGGGTAAATGAGTCAGCATGCACTGAAGTACTATTGACTACAGAGTCCAGTTTATTTCTGTTAAATTTGTCAATACTTGTTCCAGAATTCAGGCCACAAAAACACTTTTATCTGGTTGCTGTCACTTGCAGTTGTACCCAGGTGGGGCTAATCTGTGTTTTTTTTTTGTGCACTGACTTTGGTTGTTTTGTGCTTTGGAATGTTGGATCTTTCTTTCCCATTCACTCTTTTTGAATCCCATTGATGACCTCTTTTGTACATTTTGGTTCTTCATGTTTACTTAATCAGTGGCAAAAGGTACATTTCTTCTTAAGTAAAACAAAATGGCCGATGCTGGAGATCCGAATTAAAAACAGAACTTGCTCAAGAATCTCAGCAGGTCTGACAGTATCTGTGAGAAGGTAGCGTTCATACTTTTGAGTCTGGTGACTCTGCATCAGAATAGTTTTCTTTTGTCTAAAGTGCATTAACTTCCTACACTTCTGCCATCTTCAACTCCTCCCATTTCTCCAAAGATATGCAAGTCCTGGGTCTCCTCCAGTGCCAAATTCAAGCGACCCAACAACAGTCTTCATCTTCTGCCTTGGGTCCCTTCGACCACACAGCATAGACTTCGCCAGTATCCAAATCTCTGTTCCTCCCTTCATTGTTCCTGATCCAACTCTCCAACTCGGCATTGCCTTCTTGACCTGTCCTACCAGTCCATCTTCCTTCCCACCTATCCACTCCATCCTCCCCACTGACCTATCACAATTACTCCCAACCTGCATCCACCTATCGTCTTCGCAGCCATCTTCGTCCCTCTCCAGCCCCACCCCATCCCCATATTTATCTGTCAGCCCCTTCCACCCCGACATTCCTAATGGAGTGCTTATGCCCAAAACGTTGACTCTACTGCTCCTCAAATGCTGCCTGACCACCTGTGCTTTTCCAGTGCCACACTTTTCGACTCTTGACTCTCCAGCATCTGCAGTCCTTACTTTCTCCCAGCGATGTGGATAAGTTCCCATAATGTATTCTGGGTTTTGCCTAGCCACCCCCCCTTCCTAATTTCTACTTTCATTTTTCTTGGATTTTATGTGCTATCTGGTTTCCATTTAATGGCTAACTTTGTGTGGCTTAATAGTAAGCATCAATCTATCCTTTGCACAGTTCATGTTTCACACTTGCTTCACAATTAAGGAGGGGAGCTAGTCAATAATGATTAAAAATCACAGCCTGAAATTTCAAAGTTTATTTCTAAGCACAAGAGTCCTGAATCTGTTTGGAGTGCTGAGCACATTGACCCAGTGCCTGGAGATAATCCTTCCTGAGGATTGTATAATTCAGTAGATGTACTTTTTATTTCTTGTTGTCTCTGGAGACACTGGAAAACTTTAAGTGACTTTGGAAAATTGGACCTGATGGCATATTAAATCAATTAACAGATGCTACAATATCAGTTTATTGATTTGTGACATTTATTATCATGGAAATCTGTGATGTATTTGTGGTAATATGACAGTAACATTCAGAGCTTGTTTAAAAACCAGAAATAAAGTCTTTCCATTGGCAAAATGCAGTTGTAGGATATGCATTTAGTGGATTAGTGTAGGATAGAAAACTTAAAGGGATGTTTAACTTACTGAATTACCCTGCACAGTTGTCCCTCACTCAAGTCTTTTATTGTTTAATTGTTCTAATGCTCTGAAGCTGCCTGTTGTTTCCCCTGTAACTGAATGTAAGCTGAGCTTCTAGATTTGATCACTGGCCTATATCATATAGAGCATTATAGTGCGGAATTCCTGCAATTGACTCGGCTACAGGAAAGATATTATTACATTGGAGAGGGTTCCAAAAAGATTTACCAGAATGTTGCCAGGAAAGAGGGTTTGAGTTATGAGGAGAGGTTGGGATTCTTTTTCACTGGAGTGTAGAAGTTTGAGGGGTGACCTTATCGAGGTTTGTAAAATCATGAGGGACAAAGATAAGGTGAATAGCAAAATTTTTTTTCCTAGGATGGGAAACTAAGGGGTGATAGGGGAAAGATTTAAAAAGGACCTGATGGGCAACTTCACACAATGGTTCGTATGTGAAATGAACTGCCACAAGAATTGGTAGATACAGGTACAGTTACAGCATTTAAAAGACACTTGCATAGGTAAACAAATAGGAAAGGTTCAGAGGGATATGGGCCAAATGCAGGCAAATTGGACTCGTTTGGTTTGGGAAACCTGGTCAGCATGGACAATTTGGCCTGAAGGGTGTATTTTCATGTTGTATGACTGTGACTCTATGCTGTCATAAGTTTTTGACTGGGAGGTAGCACCTGGAAAGAGCCCACCCACACGGCAACCTTTGTGGAGAATGCATGTTAAAAGCCATTAGGTAAGACCAAAGTTGAACTTGGCCTATTGTAGCTTATTGGCCAGATGACTGAACTTGCAACTGCAAAGATACCAGAGAGGACCTGTGAAGTGATTCAGCAATGTAAGTCATGTCTATCAGAGGAGGAGAGAAACAAACAAAAAATTAACAGGTTGCAAAACATGACACTTTTTAATATGAGGAACAATTGATAGGTAAGGTACTTCCAGCCGAACGTGTTAATTATTTTTGGTTAGTTAGTTGTACCTTTCTTCACCCTTGCGTACAAAATGTATAAACAAAAGTGTGAGAAATGGATGTATAGTAGTACAGTTTGCTGCTTCTGCCTACCTTGTTTGAATAGCATACCAGGAGTTTAAAAAAATTAGATGTAAATGTATGAATTATACGGTGATGAACTGAACTGTTTGGTTGCTGAACACTTTAAAAAACCCCAAATCACAATGTTGAGTCAATGTATGTTTTGGCACAAGATGTTTCTGGTTATTTATTACATCAGATTTGTTGACAACTATTGATATACTTCCAGCATATGATATAAAGCTTTCCATCTCAATCAATTAATTATCATTTGCAGAATCTTCCAGTACTGAGACCTGTGAATCTATAAAGAATAACCAGACAGACTTTTCCATGTCACTCGGGCTGGGATTACACTCTCTTGACTTTCTAGTAACACGAGACCTCTATTCATACAATGCACTGTTGTATTTTATTGGTCAGCAGCTACAATGTACTTTAAAAGGAGAATCAGCCTTTTGTTGTTTAAATAAAGACCGCATTATTAACTGCTCTTTTTTTTTGTTCTTTTCATTTTTAAACTTGAATCTTCAGGAATTTTATTATAGCTTTCCATAACCAGGCTGTTACTGGTTGGAGAGAAAGGAATGGGATTTTTTTTCATGGGTTTCAACATCAGCTGATGCAAAACTATGTTCTGCCCACTATAATGGAAAAATACTTAGAAATGATTGGCCAAAGTGAAATGTGTGGTGTGTTAACTTTCAAAACAAAAGTACAATTGTTTGAATAGTAACCATAGTAATAATTAAGCTGCACCAATTGCAGAAGTTACAAGTTCAATTTTCATAGTCTGCACTAAGATTTTAGGTAGTAATGGAATGCTACAGCCTCGGATAGTGCTGTGAAAATAAGGTCCAGATTCTAACTCTTGAGGGCCCTCAAAAGGTAGAGTTGATTTTCATTAATGAACTATAGTTTCTAGGCATCTATAGGTGCTTCAATCAGTTTTGAAATCTATACCAGACTGCTTATAGAACAATAGAATGAGGCACTTAGGCCCTCGCCAAGGCCTCCTTTCCTGAACGTGCTAGTCTCTCTCTCACATTTTTTTTTGCTTAGCATGCAAGATCTTCAGTGGCACTACTAAATCAAATATTTTTCTTTCTTCTTTTCTCTTTTCCTGAATCTGTTATGTAACCGTATAGAATACTCATTTTGCTGAAGCTTTTTGTGTTCCACTCAGGATAATTTGTAAAAGGTAATGTAAAAGGCAACCAACAATTATGCTGTATTAGAGAAGTGCGCTAACTGGTAGGCAAGTAGATATTGCACCAGTTATATGAAGCTTGACAGTTAACTGCCAACTTTGTATATATATAAAGCAAAGCAGGTTGATTTCTCAAGGCAATGCCTTGACCAAAGTCAAAGAACTAGCGAATGATTAAAACAGAAAAATGTGTGTATATCCTTCTCTGTCTGCATAGGATTGAGTCAGTAGAGGATCCGTTAACATGTGTAAGGAAATTCGTCCATGCAGCTACAAACAAATGTGTCATGTATGTATTGGAAATAGGAGGTTAGGTGTCAATCTATTGAAGACATGTTTCTCATGGAATCCAACAAAGATTTTTGCCAATGATGCAACTGGCAACAGTCCACTGGTGGTGCCATCTATTTAGGTATATCTGTATCTTCATATGTGAATCTGTACTCATTGGGAACCCAGGAACATGCACAGTTATATTGAGTTTTAACAAGACTTTGGAGGAAGTGGTGTGGAAGATATTATTGTAATGTTTTAGGAAGCTGAGATATTTTATAGGCCGGTGTAAAAATTCACAATTGAATAGAATGTACTGGAGCTTTCAAAACTTGAAACCAACACAAAAGGCCAAGCCCAAGCTCAAATCTATCAATAGTTAGTTGAATCAAAGCCCAGATAAGATGTTGGGATTGGTTTTTAAAATTTTACATATTTATAGTTCTGAACTATTTGTATTTCTCCACTGTATATAAAGGTGATGATACCACTAGCTAGCTTTTTTTAAACCTTTTTTTAATAAGAGACTTTGATCAGTGGCATTCAGCTATATCTACTGTTGTTTGACATTTTATATAAACGATTTGGATAAGAATTTAGGAAGCACGGTTAGTTAGTTTGCAGATGACACTGAGTGGTGGTTTAGTGGACAGTTAAGAAGATTATCTAAGATTACAAAGAGGCCTAGGTCTCCGTTTAGAGATAGGTTTGTTTGAAATTATGGTGTTGAAGGCAGATCAGTGGTCAATAACTAGGAACCTGACATTAGTGTCCTCGTTATCCAGATGTCCCGCAGTGATTGTAGTGATCGGGAGATGGTGTCTTCTGTGGACTTGTTGCACTGACCAGGAATTTGGTAGGCCTGAGTTGGTGTGAGCCATGGCTAACCCTCTCACTACTTTGTGATCAGGTGGTAGTCATTTAGGCACACTGCATGATTTTTCTTTGGCACTGGATGATGATGGTCTTTTTGGAGCAGGTGGGAATTTCCGATTTGTAGCAAGGAGATGTTAAAGATGTCTGCAAATACACCTGCCAGCTGGTCCACACAGGATCTGAGTGCATGGTCAAGGACTCCATCCAGGTCTGTTACTTTCCGTGGTTTCACTCTTAAGAAGGCTGATCGAACATCTGCAGTGCTGACTGTGGGTATAAGTGCATCTGAGGCAGTTGGGATAGGTGACATTATTTCATTGACCATCTGCTCAAAGCGAGCTGAGAATGCATTGAGCTTGACGTGTAGGGATGTATAGCTGCCCATGATTCTATTCGACTTTGCTTTGTAGCTCATTATGTCATGTAAGCCTTGTCACAAATGATGGGTGTCCTGTATGGTTGGTCTGGATCACAAACTTAGTTTTGTTTTGCCTCTGTGTCTCTGGCCTTACGAAGATTAAAACTAGACTTCCAGTATATGCCAGTGTTGCCGGACTAAGGGACTGAATCTCCCAGTTCATCCGTGGCTTCTGGTTGAGGAACATTCGATTAACTTCTTTGGCACGCAGTCTTCTGCACGCTGATGAAATCTGTGACACTGTTGGTATGCTCATTTAGCTTGGCCACTGAGTTCTTGAATATGTACCAGACCACAGACTCTCAGCAGTTCCATAGAAGCCCTTCCTCAGACCAACATCACTCTACTTTCTGTATTGAGTCATCATACTTCAATTTTTGCTTGAAAGCTGGGAGGAAGAGCACAGAGTTGTGATTGGATTTTCCAAAATGCGGAAGGGGAATGGAGCAGTAGGCATCTTTGGTCGTATTGCAATGTTCAAAGATGTTTGGACCTGTGATGGGACAGGAGATATGTTAATGGTATTTTGATAGCATGTTCTTGATGTTGGTCTGGTTGAAGTCACCAGCTACAATGAACAAGGCCTTTTGAGTATTGTGTCTCAAGACTGTTAGCGGTGTTGTATATTTTGTGAAGTACATTTACTTTTGCATGTGGTGGGATGTAGACCGCTGTCAGGATAAGGGGTGAACTCACATGGCAGGTCGGAAGGATAGCAGTTTTACAGTAAGATATTCTTACTATAAGATTTCTTAGTGGATAAATAAGAGAGGACAAATTTGCATTTGAGTCTACCCATGATTATCAGCCATGATTGAATGGTGGAGCAGGCTTGATGGGCTGAATAGCCTAACTTCAGCTCCTATGTCTAATGGTCTTACACAAGCTGGTTCCACTGTGATCAACCATAGAGGACAAAGTTGAGAAGGTGATAGTGTCAAAAGTTATTAAAGGTCAAAGAGGTTAGTGAGGATGAGATGGAGGAGAGACTGGCTCAAGCATGATTTTAAAGAACTCATTGGAAAGGAGGGGACGTCACCCCATGTGGATGTTTTCAATCTTAATAAAACCATTGCTCCTTGAGATAAGGTATGATTTTGTTTGTGGTGATGAAGTTGGGGAAATATTAACACATACCTAACAATGGTCAGCTAGTCCAGCACGTTGCAGGGGCTGCAAGGTTCTTTGAACTGGGCTGCTCCACACTATACATTCTAACTTGTCCGATTTCAATATTAGATTATCATCTTCATGTCCCAAGGGTAGTTTTCCATGCAGAGCTCTACTTATAATTGTTGTTAGCTTGTGAACATAAAAGACTTCATTACAATTTTTGTACGATCTCCAGAAAATGAATTATTCAGTTCTGGAAACACAACCCTGCCAACTTGGGCCTGAAGAACTATTAGCTTCAATTATTGATGCTTTCCATTCACTGACTGACTGAGTTTTTATTCCATTTTTACATATTTTTCTTTATTTATAATGCAATTAGTAACAAACCATAAGACCATATGTTGACTTAAAAATGACTGCAATATGCATTAATTTCCTTTTTATTTGGTGGATTTTCTCCTGAAAGTAAAACAGTTTAGATCCCTACATCATTAACCTAACTCATAAATTTTAATCTTGATAGCTCACTTAGAAAATGCACTGATCATTGTTGATAAGTGCACTATCCATCAAAAAAAAACATACTGTTATTCATCACTGGGCATTCAAATCTACAAAGTCCCATGTTTGACTTTTCCTATTCTGGGTTATTTCTAAGTAGAGTAGTGGTGCTGACAAAACACTTGCAATGTTTTTGATTATTTTCTAGTCCTGATTTGATGAAGTTAACTGCTTTTCAATTTTTTATGAGAGAGCTATGTACCGGAATATAGAGTATAATCTCAACCATAGAGTCCTGAAGAAGAAAAGGAATTTGACTTATTTGGTTACTGTAAACCAGTGGCCCTGTATGTTGTGATTGGGTGGTACGCTGGGGACGAGTAGCATCTGTTGAATGCTACCCCTTCCATTCTCAGGGGATGAGGGAAATCATGTAGAGCAAAATAATGTTTACTCTAAATTTAAAACAGAATATCTCCACCTGTACTTCAGTATTTTAGAAAATGTGGTGAGGATCTAGTGGCCATATGCATTAGCCATCAACACAGAGATGATCTTGATATTGTTGAATATTATTCATTTTGTATCCTCTCATTGGGTAAGTATACATCTTGACAATCTAAACTAGTACATGTAAACATCTGCAATAGTGCCTGACTAGAGCATGGTGCAAATGATCTGTATTCATTCTCTCCCCAAAGCCCACTCATTAGAACACTCATTGTGCACTCTTAGCAAAGATTCTCATGTGAGTATGAGTATCATCCCTCCAAGTGGAGTGTAAACACTGACACAGGTGATCAGTATTGTAAATACTGCAGAATTCTGTCAAAGCTGAGTTGTCTAATGGAGTGCAGCAGTATGGTAAAAATGGCTTCAGCTCGATACTTTTTTACTACATTCAGGTTGTGTGTATTTTAAGTCTTAAAATGTTAATGCACATATTATAAATTCTAGTATTTTAAGTGTAGCTCAAATTTTTTAAGCTGTTGAGGAATATCTCAATCAAAAGATTCAGTTGTTTCAAATGGACAAACTTTTTGCATTAGTTCCCTGTATTCACAGACAGATACTAAACTGCATAATGTTCAATCAAAGTGCACTTCCCTAAAAATGCATTTATTTATTTATAGATTGCCTTGGGTCAACAGTGTTTTCACCAATCAAAGCAGATGTGACTGGTAACATCACTGTAAGTAGTCTGGACTGTTGTAAGTAGTGATATGTCGATTGCTCATTTTTATAGCTGGCTTAATTGAGAATATTGCAGTATAAATAGGATGTACAATTAATCTCAACACCTCATTATCCGTGATAGTTCCTATTTCTGATTGTTGACTAAGAACCATTGCTGCCAGTTCACTTGTAGTGATCTCCCCAGTGATAGCTTGCTCATGTTCATGTGTGACAGACACCCTGCCATTGAGGCGATGGCAGGCTGCCCATTCTCACAGAAGCATATTCCATTAAGAGCGTACACCTTCAGGAAAGACTATAGTATTCTGATAAGGGAGATTTAACAATAAGACTGACTGCAGTTTGCCGGTAAAATGTACTATCCAGATCGTTCTGGCATAACTCATGTTTCGTCAATGCAAATTGGCTATAACATTGAATTATGGATGCTGTTTGGATAACGTGAACTTTCTACTGAATGGATATAGCTGTTTTCTATAGCATGATTTTTTTTATAGCAAGAGGTTGCAGAGGAATATACCAGAACATTCTGTAAATTGTTTGGCTACAATAAACTGTGTACCGAGTAACATATTGTCTTCTCCTTTCATTCAGTTGTATTGTCATTGATTCAGATTATCTCTTTTTTCTTAAAATAAATTGTTGCTTAATTCTCAAGATCGCATTTACTTGATCAAATAATTCTACCAACTAAGCTAAATAGTAATGTTGAAAATTAGTTATAATTTGAATTAAGTCATTGTGTAAAATGCTTTATTCCATTTTTAAAAAAAATAAAGTCCCAGTAGGAGGTTCCACTTAATTGAGTTATAGCATACATACTTCTAAACTAAGAGTCTGCATTTGAGTCCAGTTCTACGACTTACTTCTATGCATTATCGAAGTTGGTACTCTCTACAGCCCTGGAGGAACACTGTGATATTGTAAGTGAAGGGTGAAGCCATCCAGGTTGTTGAGATTGTTAAAAGGGGAGAAAGGGGAAAAAAGAGCCAATATTTATTGGGAATGTTTCATGAACTCACTGTCCTGAAGTGTTTTATAGTGAATGATAAATGTTTAAACTGGTTACCACTGGAAGCTGATAGCCTGCCTGATGTAGATTTTTGAAGTTGAAAATTGGCAAAACCTATTAGTTGCTTATTATTAATTGCAAGACAGCACCATTACACATCTTTGGTGTCTTGTGAATTGAGAGAGTGTGAGGAAACTAAACTGGAAACCATGGATTAACCACGTGCATTCTGAAAGGCAGAGCAGGCTTGAGGGGTATATGGTTGTCTCGTTTGTTATTTTATGTGCACACATGGCCTTGGTTTAATACCTAACCTGAAAGATATCTGTTTCAATAATGCATGACTCCCCAAGAATTAGACTGAAATGTTAACATAGACTATGGTGCAGTTCTAATGCAGAGCCTGAATCCATAATGTTCTGAATCAGTGGTAGGAGGTTTGGATTATGAAGGAATAGAAGAAATTTTAGCTAGTTAAATCTGAAATGCAAAGGAATAGTGTTTCTTTGCTTGTTTGCTAAATGTTGATTGCATTTATAACTTTTCTTAACAGTAAAAAAACATATATTTATGTTGTTGTTCAGTAGTCCAGATCTCTAGTATTGCTGGGGAAAAAAATGATTTTGTTTATGTTATTTGCTTTGCATTCAAGACAACTTGCAAGGAAAATCAAAGTAGCATTTTTGTATGTGTGCACTGATTTGGTTAGCAATGGACTCCGATAGAGACATTGCCATGGAGAATACACCAATTAGATGATGATTGCCAGTTAACCGCCAGATAGATCTCAAATTTTAACCCAGGTAAGTTTATGATGATCAGTCAAGGTATTGCCCTGAGAAGTAAACCAAAGAATGGCTGTCACTATTCGGTTGAAACAGGTATATTGTGTGTACATGTTCTTTCTGTCTACAAAGAACGGGGTTCTGAATGTTAATATATAGGTAGTTTCCAGTATGATATAAATCTGCCACATCACAAATCTGACTGACTATCCTAAATTACTTATCAGTGTTATTTATGGTTCAAATGGCACCCCTTTTCACAATCTCATGTTTCAATCTATTTTGCATTTTATAGTGATCTATGCAGAAAAGCTCCAATGATTAAAGAAGTAATTTTTAACTAAAACCTTTCATTCCAAAGGAAATTATGGCTAACTAAAGGATTGAATTTTGTTTCTCCTAATAAGAATAATTGTATGTGCAACATTTGTCTTTTTTGAACAGAAAATCAAGAATGTGTATGAAACAAATCCCACAAAATTCAAAACATTGCAACTAATTCTGGAAGGAGAGAAGGAACAATATGGCACTGAATGGCCAAATGTTGGAGCTACATTGGCGCTGATGTGGTTAAAAAGGTAAATTTTTAGTTTCTTTCTTAGTGTTATCTCTGCAATTTTGCTGCTGTCCTCCAAGTGGCTGTTCTATGTATGTCAGCTTGAGCTGTAAAGCTGTTCAGTTGTGGAGTGCGTCATATTCTATATTTTAGAAATTCATGGACTTTTTGAAGCAAGCCTGGGAGTGGAGTTCTTGCCTGACCTTCAACTAGTTTATTGGAGTTGGGTTTCTTTCTTTTGAAAAAATATCATGTGCAAGGTTTAAAGGAGAACCAGTTGATATACTGTACTTAGATTTCTAGTGGCATTTGATGAGGTGCTGCATAAAATCTTTTTGCAGAAAAGGTTCATGGTATGGGGGGGAAACATATTAGTATGGTTAGAAAATTGCTATCTAACAAAATACGGTAGGCATCTGGGTATTTGTTTTCTTAATGACACGATGTTTTGAGTGATGCTGAAGCCTCAACCCTTTATAATGAAAGGGCACAAGATATGATGGTAAATTTGCTGATGCCACAAAGATGAGTCAGAAGGTAAGTTGTGCAGAAGACATGAGGAAACAAAGGGATTTGGTAGGTTGAGGTGGACAAAGATCTGGCAAGTGGTGTATATCCCTCCAAACCCTTCCTATTCATATACCCATCCAAATGCCTTCTAAATGTTGCAATTGTACCAGCCTCCACCACTTCCTCTGGCAGCTCATCCCACACACCCTCTGTGTGAAAATGTTATCCCTTAGGTCTCTCTTATATTTTATCCCTCTCACCCTAAACCTATGCCCTCTAGTTCTAGACGCCCCATGCCAGGAGAAAGAGATTGTCTGTCTATTTATCCTATCCATGCCCCTCATGATTTTATAAATCTCTATCAGGTCACCCCTCCGCTTCCGTGCTCCAGGAAAAACAGCCCCAGCCTATTCAATGTCTCCCTATAGCTCAAATCCTCTAACAACATGCTTGTAAATCTTTTCTGAACCCTTTCAAGTTTCACAACATCCTTCTGATAGGAAGGAAACCAGAATTGCATACAATATTCTAAAAATGGCCTAAGCCAATGTCCTGTACAGTTGCAACATGACCTTCTAACTCCAATACTCTGACCAATAAAGGAAAACATACCAAACACCGCCTTCACTATATTATCTACCTGTGACACTACTTTCAAGGAACTTTGAACCTGCACTACAAGGTCTCTTTGTCAGCAACACTCCCTAGCACCTCACCATTAATTGTACAAATCCTGCTAAGATTTGCTTTCTCAAAATGCAGCACCTCCATTTATCTAAATTAAACCCATCTTCCACTTCTCAGCCCATTGGCCCATCTGATCAAGATTTCGTTGTAATCTGAGGTAACCTCCTTTATTGTCCACTACCTCTCCAATTTTGGTGTCATCTGCAAACTTACTAACTCTTCTGCTCACATCCAAATCATTTATATAAATGATGAAAAGTAGCGGACCCAGCACCAATCCTTGTGCAGGCAGGAATACGCTGAGGCTTGATACATTGGCGAGATCAAGCAGACGCACAATCAAAGGATGAATGGACATCGCTCAACGATCACCATACAGGAGTTTTCCCTCCCAGTTGGGGTACACTTCAGCAGTCCGGAACTTTCAGCCTCAGATCTTCGGGTATCCATCCTCCAAGGCATACTTTGGGATAAGCAACAAAGCAAAGTGGCTGGCAATAGTGTTTGACACCTGTGGGGATGGCCTCAATTGGAGTCTTAGGTTCATGCAACACGACAGGTGATCTCTCACGCTCTCTCCTTTTTTCTTTCTTTTTTTCTCTCTTTCTATCTCTCATTCTCACTCTTGCTCTCTCGCTATTGCGCTCTCTCTCTCTCTCTCTCTCTCTCTCTCTCTGTCTGTCTGTCTGTGTCTCTCTCTCTGTCTGTGTCTCTCTCTCTCTGTCTGTGTCTCTCTCTCTCTCTGTCTGTGTCTCTCTCTCTCTCTGTCTGTGTCTCTCTCTCTCTGTCTGTGTCTCTCTCTCTCTGTCTGTGTCTCTCTCTCTCTGTCTGTGTCTCTCTCTCTCTCTCTCTCTCTCTCTCTTTCTCTTTTTCTCTCTTGCTCGCGATCTCTCTCTCGCGCTCTCTCTCTCTCTCTCTCTCTCTCTCGTGCTCTCTCGCGCTCGCTCTTGCACTCTCTCCAGCCAGGTGGCTGACGTTTCAGTAGGGGATAAATTTGGGAATAGTTATCACAATTTTATAGTCCTAAGGGAAGAGTGCTAATTTTGGGGAACGCCAAGTATACCAAAATTCGGCAGGACCTGCGGAATGTAGATTGGGTGCAGCTGTTTGTAGGGAAATCTGCATTCCATATGTTGGAGGCTTTTACAGAGAGGTTGATTTAGAGTTCAGGAGAGAAATGTTCTAGAATGGAATGTCACAGAACATTACTGAACGTTTCAAGGTATTTTGTAAATTACATTAGTTTTGCTTGTTGTCTGTATAGGGTCTTTCACGTTCATTAGCTGCTGTTTTAGTGTGTTGGTGGGTTTGTGCCAAGAGGTCTGAGTAGTCTGGCAGCCATTTCCAAGATGTTCTTTGATGTAGGGGAGCGTGGCTAAGGTATCTGGACGTGTTTTGTCTGCGTGTTTGGTTTATTGCTGAGAAATCGGCGGACTGTGTTCATTGGGTACCTGTTCTTTTTGAATACGTATAGGTGATTTTTCTCTGTTCTTTGTAGTTCCTCTTTGCAGCAGTGTGTGGTGGCTTGTTGAAATACTGTTCAAATGCAGCTCCTTTTGTGGGCATTGGGCTGATTGCCTCTGCCTCTGTAGTTCAGGATTTGGTCTGCAAGTGTTTTCCTGTCAACACTGGTTTGAAGTTCCCCATTTATTCTTCGCTCTACTGTGACATCTAGGAATGGCAGTTTGTTGTTGTTTTCCTCCACTTTTTAGTGAATTTTATACCAGTAAGGGTATTATTGATGGTCTTGAAGGTTTCCGCTAACCTTTTTCATTTAGTGATGACAAAGATGTCATCCACGTAGTGGACCCAAAATTTGGGTTAGATGTTTGGCAGGGCTATTTGTTAGAGTCTCTGCGTTACTGTCTCTGCTAAGCACCCTGATATCGGAGATCCCGTGGGTGTTCCTTTGGTTAGTCTGTAGGTTTTGTTGTCGAAGGTGAAGTGGGTGGTAAGGCATATTGTCCTTGCTTTTGTATTTGTCTTTGGTTCTTCCAATAGTATAGTCAGTATTTCCTTGGCCAGGTTGATATTCTTAAATAGGTCTGTTACATCCTCTTCTATCTGGTGTCTTTGGTCTTCAGGGTAGCGAGACTGAGTCTGAGGGGGGCTCAGAATTTTGGGTAATCCATAGAAGCATGGTGTGTTGGACCTGTCTGGTTTCAGTTTCTGGAAGTCAGTCTTTCTTACTGAAGTTTTTTAGAGTAGGCTGTGTATTCGATTCCCTAGTTGTGGAGTCAGGTCTGTCGCCACTTGTTGGTATCTACAAGCAATGCATTTGCTTTCTCAAAGTAGTCTCTTTTGATTTAAAATGATTGTCAAGCGTCCTTTGCCTGCAGGTAAGATAACAATATTTTTATTTTTTTTAGTCCTTCTCGTGTTTTCCTTTTGTGTATTGAACGCGCTACCTTCCTTTTTTCCTGCTTAATGTTGGTGCGACTATCTCTGATGGTTTGCTGGGTTTCGTCTTGTGAGCTCATTGTCTTTCAGTGTTTCTAATGCAGCGAATAAATCTTTCTTGTCCGCATCCTGGAAGTTGTAATTTAATCCTCTTTCTAAGACTGCTTTTTCTGTGTCTGTTAAGGGTCAGTCAGATAGGTTTTTTTTATCCATGCTTCTGTGTGGATAAAGGACACCACTTCAACTAGGACAACACATCCATCCTAGGACAAGCTAAGTAGAGACACATGCCAAAATTCCTAGGAGTTTGGCATTCCAACCAGAGTTCTATCAATAAACACATTGACTTGGATCTCATTTACCACCCCCCCCGAGAAAAAGAACAGAAAATGGCATCACCATAGGAAATGACATCACTAACCCAAAGAAACCTAAACCCATAAATAAGATGTGGGCCATACCACCAGTGACTTACTGGAGGTTTGCTGATGATGTTACCTAGTATGGTGACCAAATGTCTGAAAACCAACCTTTTTAGCTCAGCGAGCAAACTTACATCCATATTGTCTCTTATTGGCGATGGTCATTGACTGGTGTTTGTGTGGGACAAACGTTACTTGCTATTTGTCAGCCCAAGCCTGAATATTGTCCAGATCTTGTTGCATTTGAACATGGACTACCTCAATATCTGAGGAGTTGCAAATTGTGCTGAGCATTGTACAGTCATATAATGTAACTGACAACTAGATTCACATTTAAAAATAGGTGATCTTTTGACTTCCATAGAGATTTAGAGGGGCACTGGTTTCGCTTTGTGAATTGTTTTCTATCTATTTTTGCAGGGGTTTGAAGTTCATACAAGTTATGCTGCAAAGCATCGCAGATGGGGAGCGGGATGAATCAAACCCAAACTTCATTCGAGTCAATGCCACAAAAGCATATGAGTTGACCTTGAAGAAGTACCACAGCTGGTTTGTACAAAGACTTTTTACTGTGAGTGTTTTTTGCATTCACTTTTCGTTTTTTTGCAAGTGCTTACACATGCTGCAACTATATTTGACCACCATTTCCAGGAAGTGAGAATGCATAAATTGGCTTTTGGATTAATCTTGTGTTGATTCATGCATACAGACTGACCGTTTTTCTGCTGGCTTCTAGGTAGATCTAAGGGATCACCCTTTTATCTCTGCACCTTTTCAAGGTGGACGGGACAATCAGGAAATTCTGTTCCATAGTAATTGTTTCAAGTAGCAGGTTTTCAACAGAGTTGCAATAGTCCTGGTTCAAACATACAGTTTGAAATAACTGCCTAAACTTTTTAAATTTTTCCCTTAACTAATGAGTATGGAATTACTAATGCAATTCATGGCTAGCCCTACCCAATGCGGATGACCATTTGGAGTCAAGGGCAATTGGGATATGCTAAGATTTTGAAGTATTGACTGCAGCATGTGGCCTAACCATTTCTTTTCCTTTTGCAGGTTGCAGTTTATGCAGCTCCATCTAAATCAGACTTTATGAAGGCCCTGTCAAAGGGCAGAGAGGTGAAAGAAGAAGAATGTGTAGAGAAAATCAGGCAATTTTTAGTCAACTTCACTGTGACTATTGACGCAATCTATGAGATGTACACCAAAATGAATGCAGAGTTGGATTATAAGGTCTAACACTTACACTGTCTGCCTTTCTTGCACTCTTCTCAGCAATAAATTAGCTAATCACTGTGATTTTGATAACTTTTTAGGTTGCTGTTTCTACAGGGTAATGATCATTAACCAGCAGTAATTGGTGTGGGATCCAGGCAGAAGAGATACTAAAATGGTCTGTTCTCCTGAACTTTAACACTGTAATCATATTCATTTAAATCAAAATAGATTAGATCCATCCATTCCCTACATTCTACCAGCTATTGGTTTCTTTGATTTGATGGTATAGGATGTATGATTTTCTAATGTGAATTTCCTTTGCTTGTATTAACAGATCATAGGGTTTTTATAAGTTTACTCCCAAAAACATTTGTAATTTTTGGTCAGGAGCTGTGTGGCCTTTGATTTACAAAGGAAACTTTGAGGTCCATGCGAAAGCTCAGCTTATAAATGTTTAACTTTAAAAAAAAAATTCAGGAGAAAAGGCTGACATCCAGTAATTTAAACCAACTGTTCATGCTGATTAAATAAAACCATGTCCTTTTTTCCTGAAATCCTAATTGGATGAACGGCCACTCAAATGTAAAATTCCAGCACACTAATCCATTTATTGTCTCTCCTTTTTTCCCCTCTATTGGAGCTGATCTCTGCCAGGATATGGTACAAGTGGCAGTATCTTGCCCAGGTTGTGCTGCCTTGTATGCATCTAGATAGTAACTACTGGCTGGGCTCTGGAGGGATGTTGCAAGTAGCACATGCTCAGATGTAATTTCCACTTAGCTCAAGTTGCCAAGTAGTAATTCAGCATAGAACCTCTGCCTGTTTTTTCTCTTCCTCAGCTCTCTCACATCCTCAAAACAATGGAAGCTGAATCCCAAAAAAATGCCTGTCAAAGGTTAACTAATTTGGCACAGACCTGGCATGCTGCCTATGATAATCCATTATGACTGGTTCAATTCTGTTAAATCATCGCACAGTTCTTGTCCTTTTTCTAATTAAATAAAATGATGAAAAATGAGTTGCAGTATGTGCAATTCAGAAAATTCAGTCTGGATCAATTCAGAAATCCTCCAGCAAGTAGAGCATTTCTTGGCTTTGTGAGCAAGGGGTTGTTAGGGACTTGATCATTGAGATTAAAATTGTTGCTTTTTTTATTCTGCCTGTCTTATTTGGTCTGGTCATTCCCCTTTTATTTATTAAACTGCATGGGATCTCCAAAATCAGCCACTGATTTTTAATTTGAAATGGCTCTAACATTTAGTCAGAGGCATGGGGGCTGTGGGTCCTGTAGATGAGGACACTTTTTTTTGATCTGTACCAGTAAAGCGAAAACAAAATGTGGATAAGTAAGTTTAAACCAGGTCTGAAGTGTTTTTTGTTTAAGGAAGCAGTAAGCTGAATCCAACAGTTTTTAATAAATTCAAATTGTCCTCTTCTAATTTTGAACTTAAACCATTTTAAATACTTTATCACCATGTGAAGTGAGAGCCTTGCTATTTGTTTGTGTGCTGATTGTATGTGATTCGGTGTTGCTAATCTGTATTCCTCTTGCTGAGTTCTCCCATCTTGCAATGCAAAATGTATATTTCAGTTCCAGGTTTTACTAGCTCCCTATGGTAGCCGGTTCACACTCTGCTCTGTGTGGTAATGTAGTTTTGATTAACTGGAGAAATTCTGTGCAAGGTAACGAACTAACTAACTGGTCCAGTTTTTAAATATGTTGCAAGATTTTTCACCATCCAATTATTTTTGATTAATCAAGAATATGGTCCCTCAATGACTCTTTCCAACCTGAGCCTAGCAGTCAGACTTAGACAAAAGCAGTGATTACGTTTGAAACTTCCTGTTCTGTTTTTAGTTTGACAACAGATGGTTCCTTTACCCATTCAGCATTAGGAGAACTGTGAATTTGTGTGTATGTTGTCTTAACTTTTATATTCTTCAAGCTGTAACTATTAAGATGAATTACCACTCAGGAGTGTTGCTCATGGCAAAAATCTATTGAATGCTCCTGTCTCACTCACATAAAAGAGGTAGATAATTCAGCTTTAACCTGATCACATTTTTGAGGCAGATAATGAAGGAGTGGTTCTCTTGGTGAAATGTAAAATTAGTGCAATAAAAAAGTTTTTGAGATGGAAAAATAACTTGAGTAGAGGAAGCTTTGTATCTAGCAGTTGTATCTATAATTGTTTGATTGTGAAGACTTTGAAAAGTCTTGCATTCCTGAAAACCAATATTGCTCATTTTGAGCACAAAGTTTACAGAATATATATGAAAGGAAAGAAAGAACAATAGTACCTTTTTGTTCCTGCAACTGTCAGATTTGGGGAAAAATATAAATTTCTGGCAAATTATGTGTAACATTACCTGAATTGAGCACAACTGTGTTTTGTTTTGATATCCGTTGCAGTCCATCCTTCTGGTCCTTCACAGTGGTATATACTCAGGATTGTGGCTCATGACACGGTGGCTCAGTGGTTAGCACTGCTGCCTCTCAGCACCAGGGACCTGGGTTCGATTCCAGACTTGGGTGACTTGTCTGTGTGGAGTTTGCACATTCTCCACGTGTCTGCGTGAGTTCCCTCCGGGTGCTCTGGTTTCCTATCAAGGTCCAAAGATGTGCAGGTTAAGTGAATTGGCCATACTAAATTGCCCGTAGTGTTCAGGGATGTGTAGGTTAGGTGCATTAGTCAGGGGTAAATGTAAAGTAGTAGGGTAGCAGAATGGATCTGCGAGGGTTACTCTTCAGAGGGTCGGTGTGGACTTGTTGGACCAAATGGCCTGTTTCCACACTGTAGGGATTCTATGATAGTAGTAACTGAAACTTTGGTGCCATCTCATTGCTGCTTGTTTTAATGATTTTTTTAATTTTAAACCTGGGAAAATCTGAGACCATATTTTAAATTATACAGAGACAATTAGCTGCAATTGTTTGAAGTTAATGAAATATTCAAAGATAAATGAAGCTTTATTTGATTTTGGGGTAAGGAAAGAGGGTTTCTGCTCAATAGTCTCCCAGTCTTTCCAGTGAACTGCTTCCTTAGAAATATGTAATTCTAATATGTTTGATGTTGAAGGATGTTTGGACTGTTTCAGTTTGGGGCCATGTGCAATGGCCTTTGCATATTCTGATATGCTTATTGACTTTGCCGATCTTTTGCGCTTTTATAATGTGTTGGTTTAATGAAGTTCATTTTTCTTTTGGATTTGTTAAAGAATAATGGAATAGACAGTGAAGTTAGGGAAATCTCACTAATGCCATTCTTTTTGAAACATAACTTTTTATAAGCATTTGGCATGACAGTTTTAACTGTAAAAATTTCACTTATTAAATTTTGTGGACCACCACCCCCACCCCCCACTGCCAAAACCCCGCTGCCACTTCCACCTCACCTAGAACTTTTAGCTTTAAATATCTAAGCTTGTCAGGAGGGTAGCTTTGTGTGTCCTTTCCCTCACTCTGCCCATTCTCTGAAAACTAGTGCACTCTCCTCCCTCTTCAGTTCCAATGCACAAGTATCTGTGCTCTGTGGTAAGGGAGCTGCTGAGAATTATTCTGATGATTTAGGTTTCAGGTAATGTATGTGTAGCCAGAATTGGTAAGGCAGTGTCAACATTTGCATTGTACTTAAACAATGAATAATACAATTAACTGGACATGTGCAATATTTTTGACCTTGTGCTAAAACTGAACTGAAACTGACCTGACTGTGGACACTTGCTGAGTTTTATTGCCAGTTGGCTGAGGGTATGACTACTTTTGGGAAAGCAAGTTTTTCACTGACTTTAAAATCACTGACACCATCCATTTATTTCTGTCGGCACTGATTAGCACATTAGCTTATGGCATTGCTAATGACACTGGGTTTGCTACATGTTACACATTTTTACCATACATTGCAAGGTGGCAACCAATCCTCAGTGCATGGCAAGCTGATCAGCATCTGACAGGGGTGAATTAATGTTTCAGATGGGTTTGTTCATCAGAACATGATTGATCATCTCAGAGTTGGACAAGGTTGATGAAGAGCTACTTTTTCAGAATAATCTTTTGACCTTAACTGCTTGATGTTGAAAGCTGTAGTGCAATGGTAGTGTGGTTGGTATCCTAATAGGAAGAAATCACATGGGGACCTTCATCTGAATCTATGCTTTGGCTCAAATATTAAAATTTGTTTTGGATTCAGTTGCCTGTCTAGTGCATTCTTTCCTTCAAATTTTTAAATACTTATGTGTTTTCCATTTGTTTTAAAGCTGCTGGTTAAAATGATCAGAAATGTCTTGTTTCTGGTGTTGTCTAAACCTGCTTCCTGCACCACTGCCTTCTGATGCACTGCAGACAGGGTGCTGTAACCCTGGCACAGAGCAATGAAATTTTCCAAAGACAAAACAACAAGATCTGTGGCCATTTTGTTTTGGACTAGTTAGAACTCTTGAGCCAGTTAGAATCATTTTTAGACTTGCTTTGTAATTTATACTTTTGTGAAAAGTTATAAATACTGCAGGAAAGTGTCCCCAAATTAAAATTCTGTTACAGATTTATTTCCTGCAATCAGATGCTTTGAGAATTGATAAACATGCAGTTGTGCCTGGACCATAAATTAGCAGCAGTAGTATTTGTGCATGAACAGCAACAAAACCTACTAGCTGTGTTGGAGTGGACAGGGAGTGAGAACAGCTAGAAGTCTGAATAAATTGACTACTTGAAACAACAGGTTAATGTATATTTTTCTTTTTGAGGTCAGAATGTGATGTCAGATCCTAAATTTCATCAGGGTTGGCTGGGGAGGTGTGTGGTGGTTCAGATCATAGACTTCAACTGCTTGAGCTAATGATTCATTTTCGATTCCTGTCTGCTCCCTGTCATCCTGCTGCCTTATAATACTGTCCCACTTATTGTTTCTGGAATGTGCTGTTGTTTATTCTACTATGTTAATAATTGCAATCGAGAAGTGTGGTATCTGTAAAATAAAATGAATATTGTATTTGAGTATGTCTTTTACTACCTTGAGTGGAACATGGGCCTTAAACATCCAATCTTAATGTTCATAAACTCTCACTTTTGGACACTTTTTTTTTGTTTAAATTTGTTGATTGTTGAACTGGTTTTGGAATTCTCTTTGTGCATAAGATCTGTAAATTTTAGATTTATTTTTGCCAGATTCTATCCAGTCTTAGACCATGTTTATAAATTGTGTTCAACTTGAGTGAAGGATTCCTGTTTGTTCCGTTTTTTCATATTGGAGAATGCACTATGAAGGGGGGAGTCTCAGCATTAGCATCCAATGTCAAGTTGTATCCTTTTTGCAATCTTACCCTCCTCCCTGGAAAAAAAATACATATTATGTTTCAAAGAAAATGTATTATGGACACCACCTTTTTCAGTACCATACCCAGAGGGACATTCTACTCCTGAGTTTGGAAGAAATTGACTGACAGATTACTGAACCATAAGGGGCACAGATTAGCCTGATCTGTCCTTACAAGACACTTGGGCACAAACATTTGCCAGCAGAATTTGCTCATCAAGACTGGAAACTCCTGGAGTTCTATACAAATAGGTTACACTCAGATTTCCAGGCCGTCTTGTTGCCTCAGCTATGATTTAATCAGACAGCACAGCCCTTGTTTCACCGTTTCACTTTGTTAATGCTCCGTGTAGTGCATTTGCTGACAGAGAAACTAAAATGCATTCAGGTTTGTGTTTTCTCTCGGTTGAAAATGGATTATAATTATTTTTTTGAAGGAGTTTTGATGGAGAGATTTTCTTAACTTGAATCCTAAAATGTCTTATTTTAAAAGTTTATCTCCAGTCAGATTAGTACAATTGTTTTAACTATAATAAAATCTCAAGCCTATTTTGTCAAAATGGTGTGTAGTGTTATGATTTTGTTGAAATAACATCTAGGAAAGAAATTTGTGCATTTATATCATGTCCTTTGCACATATTTTCCTTTCTCCATCTCTCTGAATTGTTACATTTTCCAGCAGTCTGACTGTCTGTGTATCTCTTCACTTCCTCTTGCACCCCTGCCAAAAAACTTGACCTTTGTGGGTGGGGATGTAAAACTATATGACTAGAAGAGGTGGCTTTGATTTAAGTGTCTCATTTTGAAGAATAACACTTCAGGCAATGCAATATTTCTGGAAAATCTCCCTAGTTTGTGCTGTAGTTCTAGAGGAACATTTCAGCCTATAATCTTCAGATTTTAACTGCATTCGTTGGTGACCAAATTATGTTGGTGTAGTCTATCAGCAATTCTCCTTTGATCCTGGTAACAAGTTCTGTCTGACAGTGATATATAGAAGCTACTAAGATCTGAGTCTTAGAACCTTCGAGACGTACAACTTGAAAACATACCCTTCAGTCCAACTTGTCCATGCCGACCAGATTAATTAATCTTGTCCCACTTGTCAGCATTTGGCCCATATCCCTCTAAACCCTTCCTATTCATATACCCATCCAGATGACTTTAAATGGTGTAATTGTACCAGCTACCACCACTTCCTCTGGCAGCTCATTCCATACACACACCAACTTCTGCGTGAAAAAGTTGCCCCTTCGGTTTCTCTTAAATCTTTTGCCTCTCATCTTAAACCTGTGCCCTGTAGTTTTGGACTCCCCCACCCGATGGAAAAACCTTATATATTTACCCTTTCCATGCTGCTCATGATTTTATAAACCTGTATAATTTTTAAATCTCTGCTAAGTTAATAGATCTACACTGAGATACTGGTGGGGGGTAAACCTCTGATTAAGAAGCAGCAGGCTGTGGGAGACTGATAGTATTTGTCTGCTGCAGAGGCCAGCATATTTAATAACAATCTTAAGCACCACAATAATGTTCGTCAAGTGTCAAAAATAATAACAGGCTGGGGATAGGACTGTAAACTAAATAGTGGGGGTTGGGAGGAATGGAGGTGGATGTTTCCATAAATTTTCCATGCAACTGAAACAATCAGTGGTGGGTGCTCACCGGAGGTTAAAGTTTCCACAAGGAATATGGAAAAGGTTAGCAATCTAGCTTCAGGCACAGCAGATAAGGGGACATCTATGAGAAGGGGGTGGGGACAGTCAACACAGCATGAATGTATTGTAATTAAATGCACACAGTATGCAAAACGGTACATGAGTTTAAAACACAGATTGAAATTGGCGGGTATAATATGAGTATCACAGATGTGGCTACAAGGGAATCAGGGCTTGGGAATTAAATATCCGGGAATTAAATATCCAAGCATTCACATCCTTCGGAAAAGACAGGCAGATGGCCAGAAGGGGTGGAGTTGCCTTGTTTGTAATACATAAAATTAAATCAATAACAAGAAGCAATTGAGTCAGAAGGCATAAAATATCTGTGGGTAGAGTTGACGAACTGCAAGGATAAAGAACCACGATGGAAGTTGTATACAGGCTTCCTTGCAGTAGTCAGGATGTGGGGAAGAAAATAAGTTGGGAGCTAGAAGAGGTGTGTAAGAAAGGCACTAGTACAATAATGACTGGGGCTTTCAGTTTGCAGATGAACTAGGAAGATCAAGTTGGTGGTGGATCTCAAGAAAAGGAATTTGTGGGATGTCTGAGATGTGATTTTTTTTTGGAGCAGCTTGTGGTACAGCCCATTTAGGGAACAAGCAGTTCTGGATTTAGATTACTTAGTGTGGAAGCAGGCCCTTCGGCCCAACAAGTCCACACCGACGCGCAACCATCCAAACCCATTCCCCTACACCTTACACTACATGCAATTTAGCATAGCCAATTCCCCTAACCTGCATATTTTTGGACTGTGGGAGGAAACCCACGCAGACATGGGGAGAACGTGCAAACTCCACACAGTCAGTCACCTGAGGCGGGAATTGAACCCAGGTCTCTGGCGCTGTGAGGCAGCAGTGCTAATTCCCGTGCCACCCACATTTCGTAATGTGTTCAGGCAAGAATTGATTAGTGAGCTTAAGGTGAAGGACTGGAGACCATAATATGATAGAATTCACCCTTCATTGTGAGAGGGAGAGGATTGAATCAGATGTAACAGTATTACAATTGAGTAAAGGTAACTACAAAGATGTGAGGGAGAAGCAAGCCAGAGTCGATTGGAAGGGAAGACAGTGGAGCTGCAATGGCAAGGGGTTTCTGGGGATAGTTTGAGAGGCGCAGAAGAAATTCATCCCAAGGAACAAGAAACATGCTAAGGGGACAAAGAGACAACCATGGCTGACAAGGGAAGTCAGGGACAGCAAAAAAGGAAAAACATACAATGTGATGATGATTAAGGAAAGCCTTTTTAAAATTTAGAAAGGATAAATGAAAAAAGCAATGGGAGTGGGTGGGGGAAGAAATATGAGTAAACTAGTTAGTAATATATATAAGATAAGCTTTTCAAGCTATCTAAAAGATAACAGATGCAAGAGCGGACATTGGACCATTGGAAAATGGGGAACAGAGGAGCTGAATAGGTACTTTACATTAGTTTGCAGTGGAAGACACCAGCAACATGAGAATTGGGGGCAGAGGTGAGTGTAGTGGCCATCACTAAAGGGCTGATGCTGGGAAAACTGAAAAGTCCGAAGGTGGATAAGTCATCCGGACCAGATAGACACCCCCGAGTTCGGAAGGAGATAGCTGAGGAGATCGTAAAGGCACTGATAGTGACTTTCAGGAATCACTGGAGTCAGGCAGTGTGCAAGATGATTTGAAAATGGCAAATGTAACACTCTGTTTAAGAGGGGAGGGAGGCATAAGATAAGAAACTGAAGGCTGGTTAGCCTAACGTTGATTGTTGGTAAGAGTTTTGAGTCCAATATTCAGGACGAGATCGTGGAGTACTTGGAAGGGCATGGTAAACTAGGGAGGTCAAGCTTGACAAATCTGTTCGACCAATTTAGGCTAAAGAGAATCAGTGGACGTGATCTATTTGGATTTCCAGAAGGCCTTTGGTGAGGTGCTGCACAGGAGGCTGCTAAATTAGATAGGGCCCTATGGTGTTACGGGCAAGGTCCTGGCATTAAAATGAGATTGGCTGAGTAGCAGAAGTGTTATGGACCAGACTAAAACCCCTCAAGATATATCAAGAAGATAGCCTTAACCCTAACTTTTATCTTACAGGCAAGTGTAAGGCGCAGCATTCCAGATGGAATTCAACTGGTCACACTACCAGGCTGTAAGCAAAACACAGCTTCTTCTTACACTGCAGTTAAAACACAAACAAAAGGCAGAAGAATTGGTGTAACATTAACTCTATTGGAAAACTTAACAGAATGATAGATTATTTAGTTACTAAGCAGCAACTGTTCCAATATAATAACTGCCCATAAACACCCCCCTTGGCAAAGGCAAATTCATTAAAATTGATTGTCTCACGTGTGATGTTTCTCAAGTCCAGGAGAAAATAACATCAAGAGAAAACTCTGGTAGAGAGGGAGTTATGGCAACTTCTACAACCAACATCGAAACCACACAAAAGCAACTAAAAGATAAACTGAAACCCTGGTTCTGTGGGAGCCTGGGTCCATCCATTCGTACTGCTTTCATTGTTCCAACTAACAAAAAAAATCCCAAGACCTCACAAGCTGTTTACTTTTTTTTTGACTTGAAGAGCCAGCTGGGTACCTATGATTCAACACCTCTCTTCAAAAAACAAACCTGGCCAAAATACACCTCTCAAAGCCATAGTATTGCTGCAGAAGGCAGGGAATAGGGATAAAAGGATCTTTCTCAGGATGTGAACCAATGACTAGTGGAGCTCCACAGGGGTCAGTGTTGAGACCACGACAATTCACGTTATATATTAATGATCTGGATGAAGGAACTGAGGGCATTATTGCTACATTCACAGATGGCACAACGATAAATGGAGGAACAATCGCGTTGAGGAAGCAGGGAGGCTGCAAAATGATTTGGACGTGCTAAGCATATAGGAGAAAGGAGTAGCAGATAGAATACAATGTGGAAAGTGGGAGGTTATCCATTTTGACAGAGGAATGGAGGTGTAGACTATTTTCTAAATGAGGAAAGTTTTCGGCAATCAGAAACACAGAAGGAATTGGGAGTCCTAGTTCAGGATTTTCTTTCTTTAACATGCAGGTTAATTTGATGGTTAGGAAGATAAGTGCAATGTTGACATTCATTTTGAGAGGACTAGAATACAAGAATGGGGACGTACTGCTGAGGCTGTGTAAAGCACTGGTCAGACTGCATTTAGAATATTGTGAGCAGTTTTAGGTCCCGTATTTAAGGAAGGATGTGCTGGTATTGAAATGGGTTCAGAAGAGGTTTACAAGAATCATCCTGGGAATGAAGGGTTTGTCATATGAGGACTCGGTCTGTACTCGATGGAATTTAGAAGGATGAGGGAGGAATCTGATTTGAAACTCACAGGATATTGAGAGGCCTGCATAGAGATGGTGTTTTCACCAGTAGTCAATTTTCTACTCATTAACTCATTATTTTCTTCAGAAAATATTTGTTGGGCCAAAGACCCTTAAATCTAACTGCTAACCTAGCTTACTGTTACTTATAATGCATTCCCTAAATTCATGTGTTTTACAGACTTGGGTATCTTACCCTTTTCAACCTCTACTTCCTGCTTCTGGAATTTTTTGCACTGACTTCTCAGCATGTTGGCACTTATCCCAACCCTGACTGCTTGGAAATGCAGTTCCTTTGCTGTTATGGGTCCTTCCCTCTTCATAAACCTACTCCTGGCTCCCCTATCTAGTTGTAAAACTGAAGTCAGCAAACAAAACTTTTAATGATCTCATTACAAACATCAGACAGGTGTTTGTAATTATCTCCCAAATTACCTTCTTCATTTCACTCAAATCCCATGATGTTTTGTAAATACTGTTTGAACTTGGTTGTTTTGAATATTCAAAAACACAGGTCAGAGCTTCACATAACAGAGTATAACTTCTATCCTTCTTCCACTTTGGAACCCAGGATTTTAACTAATGCTAATTATGTACACCATGAATGCTAGAGATTCCTAACATCACTTGGCATTAGAGTTAAAAAAAATTGCATGTGTGAATGTGCTATTAACATAAATTGCTTTTGGGAAATACCCATTAACAAAGTCCTCAGTAATTATACACTTTAAAACTATATGAGTTTGCAAATTCTCCCCGGGTCTGTGTGCTCTGGTTTCCTCCCACAGTCTAAAGATGTGCAGGGTAGGTAAATTGTCCATGCTAAATTGTCCATAGTGTTTGGTGTATTAGTCAGAGTGGAATGGGTCTGGGTGGGTTACTCTTCGGAGGATCAGTGTGGACTTGTTGAGTTGAAGGGCCTGTTTCCACACTGTAGGAAATCTAATCTAATCATATCTCAAAAGATATCTTCCCATAATGTTTTGTAGTTACTAATTTGAAATTTGAGAGGGGGGAGGAGAAGGGCAATGTCCCATTTCATCATTTAAGTAGCTCCCCCAATGAACCCCAACCCCTAATGACACCATCACTCCTCTTTTACCTCTCTGTCTGCAGCCCATGTATAGTACTGATTTTATTCCCACCATATACTCTGCTTTCTGTCTTTAGCTGCTCGCTAGTGCTGTCTGGATCTTGGACTTCACTGTACAAGGGACCCCTTTTGTAAGGTGGATTACTCGTTTTTTTTAAAAAATAATCTTTCCATTGCAGACTTTGAATAGTTATTTAAAAATTGTTAAGGTTAGTCTAAATTGTGAGTTGAAAATATCATTGAACTTCATCAGGATCTAGGACAGCAGTAAATGGTGATTGAAGCAATATTCTCTCCACTACTTAGAAAAACTGGAAGCATCACAACTTTCTCCATTTTTTGGGTTAAAGGAAAATGGCAGGTTTGGCTGAAATTTATTGGGTGGCTTGGTAAGTGCCATGCTATGGATGTGTTTCCTGCTGCCCACTTGCCTGGCCTGGCTCTGTTGCTGTTTCACCAGTGGCAAGAGAGATTTTAAAAGATGTATGGATTTCACCCACAGGCTGGAAAGGGGAGGATCAATCTCACCCCATTGGCCCCCAATCCTTTACCCCACTAGCCTTCTGCATTTACCACCCCACCTCCCACCCCTCACCCCTCACCCCTCACCCCTCACCCACAGCTGAGCCTCAGAGTTAACATCGAAACATTTTAAGGTTCAGGTTCCCAGGTAACCTGCAGCCTTCAGGGTTGGCTGCAGTCACTGCAGTGGGTACTGCTCCTGGCCATTTATTTTAGTGAGAGCTGTTTAAATGACTCCAATGCAGCCGGACTAACTTCTGATTCTTTAATACAGCGGTTGGTGACCCTTCCTCCTCTTCTCCACCAACCCCTCCCCTTCCCCACTGCCTGAACATCCAGCCCCCAATTTTTTTTTGCAGATGTAAAACGGGCACCTTTGTTTAAACAGGCGAAAGTTAAGACTGCAGATGCTGGAGAGCAGAGTCGAGAGTGTGGTGCTGGAAAAGCACAGCAGAGTCGACGTTTTGGGCAAAAGCCCTTCATCAGGAATGCCTGTCATTCCTGATGAAGAGCTTTTGCCTGAAACGTTGAATCTCCTGCTCCTCGGATGCTGCCTGACCTGCTGTGCTTTTCCAGCACCACTCTCTCAGCCTTTGTTTAAATCTCATTCTTCACAATTCCTTTTCACGTGGAATAAATTCAATTGTAATTCTTTCTTTTTAAATATATTTTAAATCTCTTGTTTGTGCCCATCAGTTTTCTCTTCTCTGCCCTCTTCCTCCCCTTACCCAGAGTTGGGCATCGGGAAGATTCATGTATCACTGGCTTCACCAGTAGAGAGAGGCTGGGGAACCTCAACAATCTGAGATTCTCAGTGATGAAGGGCTTTTGCCCGAAACGTTGATTTCGCTGCTCGTTGGATGCTGCCTGAACTGCTGTGCTCTTCCAGCACCACTAATCCAGTATTTGATTTTCAGCATCTGCAGTCATTGTTTTTACCTTTGAGATTCTCAGTAGCCATGGGAACCTTTGAAGTGAAGGCAGCGGCTTTTTCAGAATTTCAAGGGGGGTGGGCGTCACCAGCAAGGCCAGGATTTACCTGTATTGCTTAATTGTCTGTGAACTGAACTTTCCAGTGGGTGGTTGAATTAACTGCATTACTATGGGTCTAGAGCCACTTATAGGCCAGATCAGGTAAAGGCAGTACATTTGTTTCCCTTTGAAGTGAATTAGTTGGGTTCTTATAAACAGTAATTGTCAACTATTATAGGTCTAGATTAAATTCCAATACATTCACTAGGTTTAAATTCTACCTGCTGCCTTGGTGGGATTTAAACTCATATCTCCAGGATATTTGTTTGCGTGCCTATTCCATGGCATTGCTGTTATTCCCACCATGTACTCTGCTTTCTGTCTTTAGCTGCTCAGTAGTGCTGTCTGGTTCTTGGACTTCATTGTACAAGGGACCCCTTTTGTAAGGTGGATACAATAGCAATTGTAGCTGTTACAGAATGCATCCCACCAGACTAAGTGACCTTTGAGTGTGAGCAAGCATATTCATTCAATCACATGTGGATCGTTCTTTGAACAATCTGAGCTTTTTATACAATTATCTGAACGGGCCAATTGGAACCTTTGTATTGCTGAGATGTTGCACTGATGTGTCATTTAAAGTCTTGGATAATGTCTTAATCTTCTAAAGAACTATGGGATTTCCTGTGACCATGAAAAACATTAAATAAATGTTTGTTTATGTGACGCTAACATTGTGAGCAGACGTGTGGTATAGATGAATCTAATGATCAAATGTGATTAAATACTTAAATAATGAATTTGTTTACAACTGAATGGCTCATTAATAAAAAAAACTATAGTTTTCATGTTGTTGTCATTGAAATCAAGCTCACAAAAAGGATAATTAAACAGTTGTAATTGGTGATCTACCTCTGCCATTTGTGTGGAAAAATGGTCTGCTGAGTTTCCCTTCACTTAAACAGTGATTACTTTTCAAAAGTACATTATTGTACCTGAAGAGCTTTGGAATAGCTTTAGGTCATTAAAGGCAATACTATAATTGTTCTTTCCTTCTTTTGTCCTCTCTCTCAAACCATCCTTGAAGATGTCAAACCAGTGTGACCAATTGGTCAGGTCTCCAAACAACTCTTCAAGAGTTGTTCATTCCTGATGAAGGGCTTTTGCCTGAAACATCTATTTTCCTGCTCCTCAGATGCTGCCTGACCTGTGTTTTTCCAGCACTATGCACTCAACTCTTCAAATGTTGTCTACCCATCCCACATGTGACACAATCTTCATATCAAAAGTTGAACTTATTGCAATCTCAGATCCCATTGAACCTCTGTGAAAACAATCATCCTTGATCTCAAAGAGAGAGACTTGCCAAACTGCAAATACCTTAGAGCCAGCTGAGAAACGGCCATTTCCCACGTGAAGACTGAACCAATTTCAATTGAAATCAAGAGGAAAGATATAAAAATAATTGGGGAATAATTACAGATGCTGGAAATCTCAAACAAAAAACAGAAATAGCTGGAGAAACTCAGCAAGTGTGACAGCAGTGTCAATATTTTGTGAGCAGTAACACTTCAGAACTGGTAAAAAAATAACTGAAGGGAGTTTATAGTGAGGAAATTTGCTCTGGCTGCATTCAGCCAGCAGAGGGCATCAGATACCACATAATAGAACTTCTCTGTTAATTCCTGATGCAATAGAAGTATCAAGGAAGTTGAAGTTAAAGATCACACAACACCAGGTTATAGTCCAACAGGTTTAATTGGAAGCACACTAGCTTTTGGAGCATCACTCCTTTATCAGGTGATGAAGGAACGACGCTCCGAAAGCTAGTGTGCTTCCAATTAAACCTGTTGGACTATAACCTGGTGTTGTGTGATTTTTAACTTTGTATACCTCAGTCCAATACCGGCATCTCCAAATCAAGGAAGTCAAAAGCTTCTAAAGTAAAGCAGTTACTCCAGAAGCTCAACGTTTCCAGAGCTAAGCAAACTCTTTGATTAGTATAGCATTAACCAGTAATATTCAATTGCTGTCTTGCCAGAGAAAAATGGCAGTGGTGATCTACAAGTTAAATTGCAACAACTTGCATAGCACCTTCCAAAATTTTGCCATTTGGAGGAAATTGGACAGCTGATGTATGGGTGCTGCAAGTTCCTCTTCAAGCTTTTCACCAATTTTTCATGTGGTACTTAAGCCAAGATCCTGGAACTCGGTCCCCAACAGCATTCTGGGTGCACAATCACCACAAGGGCTGCAGCAGTTCAAGAAGGTGAATCACTTCCACCTTCTCAAATGTAACAAATGCTGACATTGCCAGTGATGCTTGCAATCCATGAACAAGTAAAAATAAAACTTAGGATAGGGGAAAGAGGTTCATTTCCAGCAAAGAGTTTAATTTGTTAGCACAAAATTCCAAATCTTTAATACTCAAAATTTATATTCAATTTGCTCAGTGTCAAGTCAAACATTAATCCCTCATCTCCCCCATGCTCAGAAATGAACATTTCTGTTCAGATACAAACACCTGAACAAGGAACATGAGATGGCCATTCGGCCCTTCAAGCCTGCTCCACCTTTCAATAAGATTGAGGCTGATCTGATTTTAACCTCATTTCTACATTGCTGCATACCTCCATCAATCGTTCTCCCTCTTGGTAATCAGTGATAGGCTGGGACGTTTTTCACTGGAGCGTAGGAGGTTGAGAAATGACCTAACAGAGGTTCATAAAATAATGAGGGGTATAGATGAGATGAATGACAGGTAACTTTTCCCGAGGGCGGGGAATTTCAAGACTAAGGTGCATATTTTTAAGATGAGAGGAGAAAGATTTTAAAAAGACATGAGAGGCATTTTTTTTAAACAGAGAGTAGTTCATATGTGGAATGAGGAAGTGGTGGATGGGGTACAATTACAATGTTTAAAAGACATTTAGATAAGTACATAAATAAATAAGAAATGTTTGGAGGAATATGGGCCAAGTGCAGGCAGGTGGGACGAGTTTAGTTTTGGATTATGGATGGCATGGACTGGTTGAACCAAAGGCTGTTTCTATGCTATAGGACTCTGACTCTAGAAGAATCTATCTAACACTGCCTTCAAAATATTTAAAAATTCTCCAACCTCTGCCTTTTGAAGAAAGGAATTCCAGAGACACAACCCAAGAGAGAAATGATGCTTTAAATGGGAACTCTCTTAACTTTAAACTATGACCCTCTAGTTCTAGATTCTCCCACAAGACGAAACATCCTTTTGACATCTGCCGGGTCCAGCCTCCTCAGAATTGTAGCAATGGAACGTTCAGGGTCATATTTCTGAAAATAAGTGTTCTGCAAAACAATCATTTGAAAGGGTTCAGAAAAGATTTCCAAGGATGTTGTCAGGGTTGGAGAGTTTGAGCTACAGGCAGGGACTGAATAGCCTGGGGCTGTTTTCCCTACAGTGTCAGAGGCTGAAGAGTGACCTTATAGAGGTTTATAAAATCATGGGGGGCATGGATAGGGTAAATAAGCAAAGTCTCCCCAGGGTGGGGGAGTCCAGGGTGGGCATAGGTTTAGAGTGAGAGGGGAAAGATTTAAAAGGGACCCAAGTGGCAAATTTTTCATGCAGAGGATGGTGTGTGTATGGTATGAGCTGCCTGAGGAAGTGGTGGAGGTTGGTACAATTACAACATTTATAAAGGCCATCTGGACGGGTATATGAATAGGAAGGGTTTAGAACATAGAAATGTACAGCACAGTATAGGCCCTTCAGTCCAAGATTTTGTGCCGATGATTAATCCTAGTCTAAAATAAAATAACATAACCTACGCTCCCCTCAATTCCCTGCTGTCCATGTGTATGTCCAGCAGTCGCTTAAATGTCCCTAATGACTCTGCTTCCATACCACCACTGGTAACGCAGTCGATGTATTCACAACTTTCTGTGTAAAGAACCTACTTGATGTGTCCTCTATACCTTCCTCCTAACACCTTAAAACTATTACCCCTCGTGCCAGTCAATCCTGCTCTGGGGAAAAGTCTCTGGCTATTGACTCTATCATGCCTCTCATTATCTTGTACACCTCGATCAGGTCACTTCTCTTCCTCCTTCTCTCCAGAAAGAAACATCAGAGCTCAGTCTACCTCTCCTTGTAAGACAAGCCCTCTAGTCCTAGCAGTATCCTGGTAAAACTTCTTTGCACCCTCTCCAAAGCCTCCACATCTTTCCTATAATAGGGTGACCAGAACTGGACGCACTATTCCAAGTGTGGTCTCACCAGGGACTTGTAGAGCTGCAGCAAAACCTCACAGCTCTTAAACTTGATCCCCTTGTTCATGAAAGCCAAAACACCATATACTTTCTTAACAATCCTAACCACTTGGGTGGCAACTTTGAGGGATATATGCAGTTGAAAACCAAGATTCCTCTGTTCCTCTACACTGCCAAGAATCCTGTCTTTAATCTTGTATTCAGCATGCAAGTTCGACCTTCCAAAATGCATCACTTCAGATTTATCCAAGTTGAACTCTATCTGCCATTTCTCAGCCCAGCTCTGCATACTGTCAATGTTGTGCTGCAGCCTGCAATAGTCCTCGATACTATCAACAGCACCTCCAACCTTTGTGTTATCAGCAAACTTACTAACTCACTCCTCAACCTCCTCATCCAAGTCATTTATAAAAACTACAAAGAGTAGAGGTCCAAGAACAGAAGCCTGAGGGATACCACTGACCTCCAGGCAGAATACTTTCCATCTACAACCTTCTGTCAGCGAACCAATTCTGAATCCAGATAGCCAAATCTCCCTGTATCCCATACTCCTGACTTTATGAATGAGCTCACCATGGGGAACCTTATCAAATGCTTTGCTGAAGTTTATGTACACCACACCCATTGCTCGACCTTCATCAACCTGTCTCATCACCTCCTCAAGGAACTCAATAAGATTTGTGAGGCATGACCTACCCCTCACAAAGCCACGCTGACTGCCTTTAGTCACAAATCCTATCCCTCAGAATTCTTTCCAAAACCTTGTTGACCACAGATGTAAGACTGAACTGGTGTGTAATTGCCAGAAATTTCCCTATTCTCCTTCTTGAAAATAAGAACAATATTTGCCTCCCTCCAATCCTCCGATACGACTCCCGTGGAGAGTGAGGAAGCAAAGATCTTTGTCAGCAGCTTTGCAACTTAATTTCTCGCTTCCCGGAGCAACTTTGGATACATCTGGTCTGGCCCTGGGGACTTATCAATCTTAATGTTTGCCAAAATTTCCAGCACATCAACTTCCTCAATCTTGATCTGTTCAAGCCTGCTTCCCAGCTCCTCAAAGTTCTCATTCACAACAAGGTCCCTTTCCTTAGAGAAAATCGAAGCAAAAACTCATTTAGGGCTTCCCCTATCTGCTCAGACTCCCCGCACAACTTCCCTAAGCTATCCCTGACCGGCCCTACCTTCTTCCTGATCATTCTCTTAATCCTCACGTATGAGTAAAATGCCTTTGGGTTCTCCCTAATCCTTCCTGCCAAGCCTTTCTCATGCCCCCTCCTGGCTCTCCTCAGTCCATTTCTGAGCTCCTTTCCAGCAAGTCTGTAATCGTCTAAAGCTGTGCTAGACCCTTACTTCCTCCACCTTATGTAAGCTGACTTCTTCCTTTTGACGAGAAGCTCCTCTGTCCTTGTCATCCAAGGCTCCTTAATCTTATCCCTTCTTGCCTGTCTCAGAGGAACAAATTTATGCATCACTCGCAACAACTGCTCCTTAAACAGTCTCTATATGTCTGCTGTGCCCTTGCTGTGGAACAATTGCTCTGAATCTGTACTCCCCAACTCCTGTCTGATAGTGTCATAGTTTCCTTTTCCCCAATTAAATATCTTCCTTTGGTAATTGCACCTTTCCCTCTCCATGGCTGTGGTAAACTTGAGGCAGTTATGGTCACTGTCACCAAAGTGTTCACCCACTGTGAGATCTGACACCTGTCCTGGCTCATTGCCGAGCACCAAATCCAAAATGGCCTCTCCCCTTGTCGGCCTGTCTGCATACTGAGAAAGGAAACCCTCCTGAACACACCTGACAAAAATGGCTCCATCCAAACCATCTGCACTAAGGAGGATCCAGTCAATATTGAGAAAGTTGAAGTCACCCATAACAACAACTCTGCTACATCTGCAAATGAGACTACATTTATTCAGGATATCTGGTCGGCATGGACAAGTTGGACTGAAGGATCTGTTTCCATGCTGTGCATCTCTATGAACTCCCTAGTTTCGAGGAAACTCCACCTCACCTATTCTCTGTGCAGATGCTCCTAGACCTAGTGACTATTTCCACCAAAGCTTTCGTTTCTTAATTTTGCATGCATTGTGAACAGCAAGAAAGGATCTAGTAGATTATCGTCACAGATAAGAGCTTGGAGATATCAGACATGAACAGTGACTTTGTATCTTTTTGCAGCTAACCCTTCTGCCAATATTTAGGTTATGGTGAAACTTGAATTCATACTATCTGTGTTTAATTTCTCAGGTTCCCATGAATTTGGAGTCCAGTTTACAGAGACTTTAACAAAGGCTAGCACTGGACATCTGGGAATAATTTTTATCTCTATGACTCTATCTTTATGTGAGTGGGTTGGCTTTGAATCAGTTAAAATTTTGCCTGTGGATACTTGGAGATTCTCCCACCCAGCATGGCTCAGAAATTGTTCAGAGCCTCGGCAAAGCTGTTTGACTGTGGGTTTCACTTGATCCTGGTGTTCATTTGTTGTGTAAATGTTTGAATACTGCAAGTCCCCTTCAGTAAATCAGCAGAGACAAGACTGATATGTGGAATTTCTCACCCACTGCTGCTTCCTGGATTCATTTAATTTCCTGTCTGTGGCAGCACACTAATCTTTCGCTGATGGAGAGAGACCTGCTTTTCCTTTAACATTATTTTGTATATCACCCTCAAGGCTCCTTTCAAAACACTAAATAATTAAGGATTAATATAACATCCTTTGGCTTATTCCAGTCAGTCATACAACCTTGAAATTCAGCCAATTGGCATTAACTGATGGAGATAGTCAGGATGGGGAATGAGCGTATTAATGTACAGGGAGGTACTGCTTTAGACCTGAAGCCATCATTTCGACAATCAGTGCGAGACAACATGCTCTCCCTCTTCTTTTAGGTGAGGTAACTTCCTCACAATTCCTTGCAGAAGTCAATGATTAGGTCCCAAAAACCGTTAGCCATATTGTCAAATCATATCCCAAGTTAAACAGCTGAAGTAAAAATTCTGATGCTTTAAGACCTAACATAAACCAAACTTAAAGGGAAGGTTTTATTTTCTGTTGTGTGATTACAACGTAGCTCTTTGTTATTTTTGGTAATTCAGGCATTTAAGTACATCATTGATTACACATTTTCAGAATAGATGAAAGTTGAGCTTTTCAAAGCTGATTACACTGTGGCCAACCTTTCAGAGGACTGAGTGAGTCAGTCAAATGAGCAATTGTCTTTCTCCTTCCTGGGACCCTGCTTTGAATCCGACATGGATTAATGAAAGGGGAGAGAGAGAGAGAATGTGGAGTAGGGATTGGTGTAAAAGGAGAATCAATCGAACAGTGAAATGTTCTGTATCCAATACAGTGTGTCCTGCTGCTAAATTCATGTATTTTAGACACCCAGGAGAGGCATTAAGTATCTGAGAAATGTAAGTTAAGGGCCTAAAGCCTATTGAACTTCACCATTAAGAAACTGAGTGAGGCCTAAAGACCTGTCCCATTCAGTGTTCTTCAGCATCCAGCAACAACAGCTTTATAACTTTCAACGTCAGAAAAGAGTTGTGATTGTCTCTGTACTTTCTGACCCCCAGCTCTCTCCAATCACTCAACATTTATTCTTCGCACTGTAAGAGTTTTAATGGTGAGGTCCTTCGGCAAATCTCCATCCAACTATGAGCCGCTCCATTCAGGTTTGTGCTGGACTAGGCATGTAACAATTCTGTGTGAAATTATAACTCTGATAGGACAGGAACATCAAAAGGAGCTGCATTTATATTGAGCCTAATCACAACCCTCAAAAATACTTCAAAGCATCTCTCAAAAGTATAACGTAGGCAAATGTGCTCCCACAAATAGCAGTAAAATAAATGGTCACTTCATCTATATTTAATGTAGCTGATTGAAAGAGATATTTTAACTACAGCAGAAAGCTCTACTCTTTTATTGAATAACGTCATAATCTTGAATGGTCAAGCAAAACCACTGGAACAAATAACTGTTTTCAATTTAATGGTTGATCTCTAACAATATCGTATTCTGTACAGGAAATTCAGTTGAAATTATGTGTTCAGATACTAGAATGCGCTTAATCTAGCAATCTGACTCAGAGATAAGAGGACTATAGGGGAAGAGAGGCAGAGAAGGTAAAGGTTGCAGTTAGACCAGGGGATTTCTGTCATTACTGACCATCCTTCTCTTTCTTCAACATCAAGTACCTACAGAGCAAAAAAGACAAACCAATCGCAGGTTAACGCTCAGGGACACTCATGAAGCCCCACTTGAGTCAAATATCCTGCTTGCAATGTGATGTGCATATGGACGTGATTTATTTCGTTCTGATGAAAGGTGACTGGACTTGAAACGTTAATTGTTTCTCTCTCCACAGATGCTGCCAGACATGCTGTATTTATAGAGTCATACAGCCTGGAAACAGACCCTTCAATCCAACCTGACCATGCTGACCAGGTTTCCCCAAACTAAACTAGTCCCAGTTGTCTGCATTTGATTTACATTTCTCCAAACCTTTCCTATTTATGTACCTATCCAAAAGTCTTTTAAAATATTGTAACTGTACCTGCATCTATCATTTCTTCTGGCAGTTGATTCCACACAGGAAGCACCCTCAGTGTGAAAACATTGCCCCTCAAGATCATTTTAAATCTTTCTCTTCTCACCTTCAAAGTATGCCCTTTAGTTTTGACATTACCCACCCTAGCAAAATGATCTTAGCTACTCACCTTAGCTATGCCTCTCACGATTTTATAAAACTCTATTAGGTCACCCCTCAACATCCTACACTCCAAAGAAAAAGTTCCCAGCCTTTCTAGCCTCCCCTTATAACTCCATCGCTCCAGTCCCAATAACATCCTGGTAAATCTTTCCTGAGCTCTCTCCAATTTAATGACATCCATCCTGTAGCAGGGCGACCAGAACTACACATTGTACTTTAGAAGTGGCCTCACCAACTCTCTTTGCAGAGAAGACTAAGGTGAGATCTGATAGAGGTTTTCAAGGTCGTGAGTGGGCTTAATAGATTAGCTAGGGAAAACAATCAAAAAGAGAAGATTTCTGGTGACCACAGTTCTTTGTTTTATTTTAGAACTTATTTGGTGGTCTGAGGTGAGGCCAGACTCAGTACATTCTACACTTTCACTCAGCAAAGGTGTTTGACAGCTTGATGCCAGCCTTCTCACCTTGCCATCAGAAGGTTCCGGTTTTAACTCCCAGTCCAATACGTGAGGTCAATATTTGGGCTGAGAGTGATGCTCTGTTGGAGGTGCCACCTTTTGTTAAAAGCCAAGATTCTCTCAAATGAACATAAAACATCCTATGACAATATTTTGAAGAAAGGCAATGGTGACCTGATCTGTATTTGTCCCTCAACTGAGGCAAAAATCGAAGTTGCATTTAAAGACAAAATTACACAAGTGCATGAGGGGAAACGAAGAAGTTATGGCGATAGAGTGAGCTGAAACAAATTTGGAGAATCACAGAATTGTGCAGAAAGAGGTAATTAAGCCCATCATGTCTGCACCAGCCCTCTAAGCATTTTAACTTAGTAAAATCTTTTGCCCTTTCTCTGTAACTCTACACATGGTTTCTGTTTCAATTATGATCCGATGCCCTCTTGAATGCCTTAATTGAATCTGCCACCATCTCACTTCCAGGTAGTGCATTCCAGACCCTGTGCTGTGTGAAAATGTTTTTCTCACCTCACATTTGCGTCTTTTGCAAAACCATTTAAAAGTGCACACTCTAGCTCTTAATCCATTTATGACTGGGAGTGGTTTCTCCCTGTCTACTCTGTCCAGATCCCTCATGGTTCTGAAAACTTCAAACAAATCTCACCTTAGCCTTCTCCTCCCCAAGGAAAACGGTTTCAATTTTTCCAATCTTTCTTCATAACTGAGATTTCTCATCCCTGCAGCAGCTCTCATCCATGTCTTTTGGACTCTCTCCAGTGCATTCACATCCTTCCCACAGTGTGGTGTCTGGAACGGTAGACCAGGAACATAATGATGGCTGTACATTCCTGTTGAACTAGAGAGTCTGTTTCTTTCCTGTAAAATTTATTTATTTCTGTAACTCTAGCCTGTAGGAAAGATCTTCAGAAGCTTTCCAAGATTGCCAGTGTTTACTCAGATAAAACTTTAGAATATTTATCCATCCTCACACCTTCAGCAGATAATCTGCTGCTCTGTCCAGGTAACAGGGTCAATGTAATCCTTCCAATGAAATAAAAATATGTGTGGATTACAGTATCCAGGGCACTTTCTAATCACAATGGCAAGACAACCTATTTCTCAACCTATTTTGTAACCTCTTTTTCGACCATATGAGAATCACATTTTGCAATGTTGACAGCGTCAACCTACAAGATTTCAAGTCTCATCTGCACTGACACTGACAGCGAAGTCCGACTGAGGGATAGAAAGCAAAGAGTCGATGTGAATGTTCTTTTTCCAATTGGAAGGAAATACAGACCAGTGTTCCCATGTGATCAGTATTAGGAGCATTACTGACTTTTTTTTAGATATGTATTATTGGCCTGAACTGGATAATCATGACACGATTTCAAAATGATGAACAAATGAAAATGAGGGAATGCAGGAGAACTTGGCAAAATGGGCAGACAGACGATAGGTGAAATCTAATTCAGGAAAGTATGAACAGTGAGGAACAACAATATGAACTAATAGTGCAGTTTTACAGAGGATGGTAGCATGGTGTAGAAACAGAGAGACCTGGGGGTGTTCTTACTAGCTGCATCTCTAACCAAGCTGTTGTTGATCAATGACAACACTGGGATCAGTACTGAATAATCTACTCTGCAAAGTTGAAAATTTCCCAGACATGTTCGATCCATATGAGCCAGGACAAATCCAATCCAACCAATTGCTGGTCCATCAGTCCACTCTTGAACATTAGTAAGCACTGCATTAGGAACGCTTGTACCGACTGTCTTACTCGCTACCTTGTTTACTTCACATTATAACAGCAATGTCACTGTGTCAGTACACTGCAGTGTTTATTATCAAAGTGATGGAAGAGTTTTATTCATCCCACACAGATGCCAGGCAATGGCCATCTCCCAAAGAGAGGAAATAACCATCGCCCATCAACATTCAATGGCACTACCAATGTTGAATCCCCTGCTGCCAATGACCAGAACCTAAACTGGACCAGCCATGTAAGTACTGTGGCTACAAGAATCAGTCAAAAACTAGAAAATTCTGATCTAAGTAACTTACCTACTGGCTCCCCAAAGCCTCTCCACCATTGACAAGGCACAAGTCAGTGAGATGGAATGCTGTTCACTGGATGGGTGAAGATCCAACAACGCTCAAGGATCTTGGCACTATCCAGGACAAAGCAGTCCATTTGATTGGCAACCACCCTGCATCTTTAAAATTCACTCCCTCTGCCAATGTTCAATTGCAGCAGTATGTACCATCTACAATAGGCACTGCAACAGCTCACCCCAGGCTCCTCCAATGCACTTTTTACACTCATGACCATTAGCATGAATAAGAACCATCTAGTTCCACTCAAACTCACGCACCACCCTGACTTGGAACTATATTATTTTTCCTTCACTAATGTTGAGTTAAAATCATGGAACCCTGTTTCTAATAGCATTGCGAATGTCCCTACACCTCAAGGATTGAAATAGCTCAAGAAGGCAGCTTTTAAGGAGTATCTTAAAGGAGGATTGTGAGGTAGAGAGACAGAGAGCTGTAAGGAGTAAAGGCCAATGCTTAGGGCCTAGGCAACTAAAGGCATTGCCATCAGCAGTGGAGTGATTAAAATTGGGGATGTGCATTGTACCAGAATTGTAGTGTGTGAATACCTTGGAGGTATATGGGATTGGAGAAGATTACCGAGATATAGAGAGGTGAGACAAGGGAGGCAATTATAAACAAAGATGATAATTTTAAAATCAGGAGATACTGGAGGTCAATGAGCAGAGGCTGATAGATATATGGGATGAAAGTTTGAATTGTCGGCCAAGTTTTGAATTCCTTAAGGTTTATAGATGGTAGAATGTGGAACATTAACCAGGAGTGGATGGAATAGTCAAGGCTAGAGGTGACAAAAGCTTTTCATGTTAAACCTTTATAAAAGACTGGCTTTAACATTGGCAGGATATTTAACAGTAACATTCAAAAGAAAACTGGATGAATACTTGAAGGGAAGGAATGTATATGAATACGGGAAAGAGTGGAGTGGGTGTGAAGTTAGGATTTATTGGAAATCTTTACCAGAGATCCTTCATAGGTGTGATGAACCAAATGGCCTCCTTCAGTATATCTTGTCTTCTTCATCGTTCTATGATTCCATCAGCACCATTGTTTTTCCTGTTGTCATCACTGGTGAATCTTACACTTGGTTCTGCCCCTGGTTAGGATTGATAGCTACTGCATAAGTCTAGGCTGTTGATAAACATTTATTAAACATTGTCCTCTAACTAGAGACAGGAGAGAGTAGGCACAGTGCTTCATGTGGAACCATCTGGCAAAGACTTTTATCATGTGACCTTAGATCACTGATGATGCAGGCTGTCTATTTACATATTCAACATTAATACTTTACATTTTCATGCATTAAGCTCAGACTATTTATTATGAAGGAAAATTAAAGACAGTAATAAGCTAATCAAAGGAATGTAATTTAAGACGTCTACAGCCAAAGAACAGCCTTTGTCATATCTGCCATTGAAGATTATTTTTAGTACAATGCCACATCCTTCAACAGATCCTGTGAGTTTGTACATTTACCCCGGCAGGTTAGCTCACAGAGCAATTAATATGAATAATTAATATTAAATAATAGTAAATAATCAATTAATAATTTACTAAAAATATTATGAGTCAATGAAAAGCTGAATAATAATAAATCACTCGCTGCATCTCAATATAACACTATAATTGGCTACAGATTGATATTGAAACAGATCTGTCTGGAATATTTGTTTCATCCCTCTAGAGACAGAAGCATTCTTCTAAGGCACTAAAGCAATCAAATGACTCTCAGGAAGTCATCTTTTCCAGCCTTTTCATCCAGTTTTAAAATATAAAATTTAGTTTGAAGTTTCAAACAGAACATGATGGTACAGGGGATGGCATTTAAAGGTATTAGTCTCTTTACAGTTGCTGATCATTCCTGAAGAAGATTACCAAGATATAGAGAGGTGAGACAAGGGAGGCATTTATAAACAAAGATGATAATTTTAAAATCAGGAGATACTGGAGGTCAATGAGCAGAAACGTCGATTCTCCTGCTCCTTGGATGCTGCCTGACCTGCTGCGCTTTTCCAGTAATACATTTTTCAGCTCTTCACAGTTGCTGCCTGACGTGTTGAGTAATTCCAACATTTTCCACTTTGTCTCATTTTCATTGATATATTTTTCCCCATGAGTTTGTTGGGTAACACCCCATATTGCAATGCTAACTGATTTTTCCCTCCCTATACTAAAACGCTAACAGTGATTTGCAATTGTACATCACATTTAACAAAACAAACCAAAGCTCTTCACAGATGCATTAAGTTAGAAATCACACAACATCAAGTTATAGTCCAACAGGTTTACTTGGAAATACTAGCTTTCGGAGTGCTGCTCCTTCAGGTGATTGTGGAGAGTAAGATTGTAAGATAGAATTTATAGCAAAAGTTCCCAGTGTGATGCAACTAAATTATATGTTGAAAAAGACCTGAATTGTTTGTTAAGTCTCTCATCTTTTAGAATGACCATGTTGATATCAATTCTTTCATATGTAAACCGCAAAACTTTTTAAGAAGTTACGTCCTGAAGTGCACTTTAACAATTTGATGTCATGTTGGCGCAGATAAGGTATTGAAGGTGTTAACTCCTTATGAGCCTCTCTGTGCCACAATGGTCAGACTGATTCTAATCTAAAAAACAGATTTTCAGAATCTTACATGGATTCATGCAGTTTTTGAGCAAAGTAAAATGTAATTCTGCAAGTACAAATTCACGCGTGATGTGTGTGTGTGTGTGTGTGTGGCGGTGGGTGGTTGGGCGGGGGGGGTGTTATGAGTGTCTGTGAGAGGGTGTGTGAGAGGATGCCCTGAGGCACAGTACTTTGGTGAGACCAAGCAGAGGCTACAGCAACAGATGAATGGACATCGCAGAACAATCAACAGACAGGAATGTTCCCTCCCAGTCAGAGAACACTTCAGCGGTCCGGGACATTCAACCTTGGACCTTCAGGTGACTGTCCTCCAAGGCGGACTTCAATACAGACAACAATGAAAAGTGGCTGAACAGAGGCTGATAGCCAAGTTCGGTCCCATGGGATGGTTTCAACTGGGACCTTGGGTTCATGTCACACTACAGGTGACCCTATTGCACTATACACACACATACACACAGACACTCTCTCATACACTCACACATGCACTCCCACACACACCCTCTCTCAGACTTAAACCCCTTTAAACTCACACACATATACACACCCTCTCAGAGACACTCATAAACACCCCCACTACCTCCTCCCCCCCAAACACACACACCACCTATGTCTGCACTATAGGTAAATCTTTTTTGACTGTCAAGTCCTGGTGAGTGTTTTGAACCCAGAGCTTCTGGATCAGAGGCAGGGATCTTACCCGCTACACCACTAGATCCAATATCAAGCCACATTGTACACCTTTTCTTTCATTTTACTATAAGGTAGTAAAATAACTTTCAATAACTTGTTTGTTTATATTGAACAATATAAGAAAACCGTAGTAGCTGCTTTGAATTTGTAAAATTTCTTCTTACTGATGCTGCCTCATGGATTAATAGACTGCCCAACTTTATAGTTTCGATTCCACATGAAAAGTTGCCACTTGTGTGCCAGTATCACGACAAAAGCAGAGAATTCTGAAGCAAATGAATTGTCTCCTGACTTCTCAATGCTTGTTAACTATCTACAAGACACAAGTCAGGAAACTGATGGAATACTCTCCATGTGCCTGGAGGACTGCAACTCCAACAACACTCAGCAGTCCAGGACCAGGCAATCAGTTTAATTGGCACCCCATCCACCATTTTCAGCATCCACTCCTTCCACCTCTGGCAGCAGTATGCACCGTTAGCAAGACGCACTGCAGCAACTCTGTAAGCTTCATTCAACCGTATCTTCCAAAACATGCACCCTTTACCATCTAGAGGATAAGGCTAGAGATATACGGAAACACCATCACTTGCAATTTCACTTCACACACACCTTCCTCACTGGGAGTTGTTGCCATTTTTTCACTGTTGCTGGTTGAAGTCCTGGAATTCCCTTCCTAGCACTCTGTGGATGTGCCTGCAACATATTCATTGCAGCAGTTCAAAAAGACAGTTCACCACCACCCTTTCAAAGGCAGTTGCAGATGCGCACTAAATGCTCACCCAGCCAGTGATGCCCTTATCTAAATAACAAATAGATTAAGAAATTATAAGGCTATGTGATACATGCAGCTCATTATTATGACAACATCCATTCCCAAAGTTATTAGATGATAGATTAAATTTTAAAAAAGGTAACTAGACATTAGAGACTGCATAAACCATTCATCCATATAGATTAAATAAAACTGAACTCAGTAATTTGCTCTTTCAGTATGTAAACATTTGATTGAATATCAGTGAACAACTTGCGACAGTAGCAAATCTATCAAGTTACCATAGTCCCAAAGGACCATAAACATCTCTCAGGTCAATTTGGCTACTTGTGGCTTGAGTGATACCATGCTGCATGTGTGAGCAAAGCCTGTCAGAATACCACAGAGGTTGAACCCAAGAGCGTCATTCTGAATCATATTCTAGGTGGCACAGTGCTTAGCACTGCTAGTCACAGTGCCAGGGACCCTAGGTTCAATTCCAGCATTGGATGACTGTTTGTGTGGCATTTGCACATTCTCCCCATGTTGGTGTTGTTTCTGCTGGGTGCTCTGGTTTCTTCCCACAATCCAAAGATGTGCAAGTTAGGTGGATTGATCATTTTAAGTTGCCCCATAGTGTCCAGAGATGTGCA